>NC_134083.1:3617200-3944700 GCF_000715075.1 Nicotiana tabacum | reverse complement strand
TAGTTTAAGAAATGGTCATCTGTGCGTAACAGCTACTGGTGTCATCACCCTGCAAAGAGGTGGAACCAACCAAGACTGAACACTAGCCCCATTTTTTAGACAGGTTGGGACCGGCCTTCTATCCCGGTGAACAATGTTCCACTGATTAGGCGGGGACAGGATTTGAACCTGCAATCTTCAGGTCATGAGCCTGATGAGTTGACCAATTCCTCTACCCTGCTTCTTCCCCTTCTCTTTCGAACTCCGAAAACCAAGGTTCGACTTGCATGTGTTAAGCATATAGTCTGAGTAGCATGATTGGAGCTTCTTAGCGCTTAGGCCACTACCTAAAAGTAAGCTTTTCACTCTTTTCCTCTTACATAACTTAGATGGAGGAGATAGTAAGCAAGACTTTCTACGCAACGATTTCTTCTTCTCTTATGATTTATCAAGTTACAAAGGGGAGACCAAAAAAAGGAGAGTAGATTGGCTGGTTTTTCCAGTCAAGTATAGTTGATAATCTCATTTTCTAATATCAATTTGAATAGATTCTCTTTATTATTATAAATATAGCTTTTTTATCTTCCACCTTATCTCCACAGCTTTGGGCGACCCCTTCCCCTTCCTCTTTTTTTTCGTTTCAAGCATAGACCTTAACTTACCGAAATGGCTTAGTAAAGTAGAAATCATTAGCTGTCAACTGTTCATAGTCAGCAGTGGAAGAGGGCGTAGCTTTGATTGCTCAAGTTGCCCTCTCATGGTTGAATGTGAAAAAGAATTGCTTTTGTTTAGCAACAATCTTATAAGGATGATGCTTCCCCTGTGCTTTATCAATAATTAATAAGGAAGACCGGGCTAAAGGTAACTACTTTTTGCTCACCCGGTGAAAGGCATAGTAGGTAAAAAGGCTATTGGTTGCTTTACTTCCTTACCTCGGGTAGGTTAAAAAAGCTGCTAAGAAGAAAAGTTTTCTTTTCTCTTGCGACCTTCCATGCCAAGGAGGGTTGAAGGGATTGATCCCAATAGCCTTTCACGAGGGGAAAGACCAATTCTTTATAGCCATTATGAAAGCTCCCGAAGAGAAAGAGGTCTTTGCTGCTTGATTGCATGAACCAGGTCCAGGTCTTGCATTTGGCATTCCCGCTGTTGACGTCCCATCGAGTTAGCTAGTTAAGGGTGAAAGGGATTTAGGAATGAATAGCAGGCAAAGTCCTTGCTAGGAATTCCGGGTAACTTTCTGTATTCCTTAAGGTTACAGGTGAAGCTGACTTCCTGCGGTAGCCCCTTGGACCTTAGCCTCTTAAGGGTTGGGTTCTAGTGGCGGGCTCTTGGGTCGTCCGGACCCATATCTGGTAAAGTGGTGGCCTGGTTGTCCCCACACCCCCTTATCATGTGTGTCTGTGGGAGCAGTTTGTGCTAGCGTTTTGGCGCTCGCCTTATGGTTCTCAGTCCTCTTTCGCCGAGATGCCCTTTAAAAAGATTTTTTCCCGCATCGGAAAAAGACCCACTATACTAGATTTAGCCAATTCGGGCGCGGATGGGGATTCCCCAATAGATTCTACAGATTCGGATTTGGATGCCCCTGCGCATAAACATATGGATAGGGATGCCGATTCAGATGCGGCTAGAAAGGCTCGTTTGAGTGATTCATAAACCCTCGTCAGGATAAACAAGCAAGGGTTTCATCCTCTACTTATGGGAATGCTACTTCGAGAAATGCTGCTTCAGGATAAACTAGATATGTTGCGAGAGAAACTGGATATTTTCCTATGGCTTGGACCCTTTCACTCGAGAACTCAAAGGGGGAAAGAATTCTTCAACATAGTCACAAGAAGGTGGTCTACGACCATTAGATCCCTAGAAAGAGGAGCAACTAAGAAGAGAGGGGTATAAAAGAATGAAAGGAATGTCTTCGATCTGGCTCTTGTTCCCTGTAGGTTTCTAGCACGCTAGGCTAGCTAAGAAAGGTATTCTATCTTTCTCTTTTTGTTGTTCGGCTCGATAGAATTGTTTAGAATCCTCTCCTAGCTTCCTCTTTCCATAGATATGCAGACTATAAAACGTCGATCAGAGAGCAGGGTTGTTCTAAGATATAGAAGTAGTTAAGGGCTTGACTAAGTAGTAGATATGGGATTGAGGGGCGCAGGAGTAGGGTTTACGAAAAGAAGGCTCCGGGTTATACTCTAGAGGTAATGCTATACTCCATTCTTCCTCCTGGCTTCCTTTCTATTCTCACTCTCATCCGACTGATGAATGCAATTGGAGTAGAATCGCTTTCCCTTACTAGGTTTAGGAATCCGTAATTCTTCAAGAAGACGAGATTAACCCGGATCAAAAGAAAGCTTCTTATCGAGAGACAGATTACAGGAGAAAGCCCTATATCAGATGGCTTTCACTGCCCTTAGAGAAGAAGAGAAGAAAAGCCCTAGAGTAAGGGAAGGGAAGCCTCACAATAAGAGAGACTTTCTATCTTGCCTAGGCTATTCGATAGCGGACATAGTGGATTAGTTAGTAATGCCTAAGGTAACCCATTCAAAAAGTAAGGGCGCCCCATACCTACTCCCTCAGTAAAGAAGAAGACATCTATCTAATACCATTCTTATCTTTCTTATCTTGATCTAACGGCCGGGGAAGACCCATAAAGAAAGAAAGAGAGAACTCAAAGAGCATCAATCATACCACCCATGCGGGTTGTTCGCAATTCACATTAAAGACCCTTTCCAAAGGTTGAGTACCTTGGCTCGGGTAGGTGATGCTGGGTTCCGTGTCCTTAGCAGGCTCGACCATCGGAGATCCGTTCATTACGAACGTTTTTTCTCAATGTGGACCAAGCTCCGACTTCCTTTTTAGCTTTGGCTCGGAAGAGGTCAGCCTTTGAGCCCGTATTGGAAGGGGATCTTAGTTTTTTTTATTATAAAAGAAACCCCAGGAGTTACGTCTTATTCCCGAGGAGATGTTTGATCTCCCTAGTCTAGGGACTTCTTGTAAGGGCCCCTTATTTATGGAATGGGTAATGTGTTAAAGGATAGCTTAGGTACTGCAGTTGGTTTGGAATTAGACTACCTTAATATCAGACATCAAAGACAACACAGAATCCAAGTCCAAGACTTGAGTGATAATGCTAGAGAACGTATCCTTCTTGGCAAGGCAAACAACCTTTGCTAAGGTTCCGAAGAAAAGATAGATCTAAACTAACACAATCACTATAATCATCCCTCTTGTATTTATATAAGTTTTTCGATGAAAAGAGGGGATTATGATACCCTAGGAGCGTGTCATAAAGATGGGTACGCGAAGTGAGTAATGGTTAAATTCTCCGCCACAAGCCCTCTGAAGCGAGGATACACACTGCTTTAAATAGAAAGTGCAATGCAACATCCCCGAACGTCGGGCCGTCCTCATTACCGTAAGAGCAAACATGTAAGCTCCAATACATAACTCCTTAGTACGTCAGCGGCTATCAAGATCGCTTTGTTAAGCAGTGACCTTAATAACCGAGAGTCTTCTAAAACTCTCTGCCACAAACTAAAGAATTGAATTACCTTGCGCCAGTATCATTTCGCTTGAGCCGGGAACTCCTGTTTACCTTGAGACAGGTATTCCTTCTTATAGATATCACCGAAAAAGTGGAAGACTAAGAAGACCTTGTCTCGCCCACGCCCAGGAAAGAAAAGATCAGATCAGCAACGGCTTTCGAGTAGAGGATTTTTTTGCTTTTCATTATTCCCTCGGAGTTGAGTTATAGTTAGCAGATGGGATCTAATTCATTAGAGGAAGGGATGGTGATTAACTAATAGAACCTCTTCTCTTCTTTCAAATCGCATCTCTCAAGTGAGAAGAAAAGGTCCCCCACGGAGCGGTGGGAAAGCAAGGGCGTAGCAGGAAGAAAAAGTATGAAAGCAGCAAATCTTTCCTCCTCTGATGAGGCTTAGTTCAGCTAGCCCTAGACAGATCACATCTCATTAGAAAGGCAGGTATTTTTTTTTTATTTAGGATCTTTCTTATTTACCTTTAAGGCATCCTATTCCCCGTTTTGACTTTCTTTTGGAATCGTCTTCTTTTAAATAAGATCTTCTCCCTTGTTCTTCCCTCTTCCTATGATGAAGACCTGCTAAGTGATTTCCGAAAGCTCCCACTATGACTAAAAAGCTCCCAATAGGCCACGTAGCAGCTTAAGCTTATATTATAATAAAGTAAGTAGGAAGGAGCGAAAGCTACTCGACCAGACGGGAGAGGCGACCAAAGGAAGCTAGTTCACCTTCTCTCCTCCGTTACAACATAGGTCATTCCAATCCCGGATGAAAATATTCCTAAATCGAAGTCAAGGAGGAAAGTTCCATCGTGTCCTTCAAAGATCGATCTGATAATTGCGTATATAAGGTTTTACCTAACTAGCCCTAAAGGTAACTTAAAATCCTCAAGCTCTTCTAGATACGTTTTCTCGGGATTTTTGCTTTCATTAGAGTGGTATCAGAGCTCTATTCTGAAGATTACATATAGAATAGTTCCTCTTACGATTAGTCGTAATTATTTATTTAATAGTTAGATTGGAATTTACCCTGATGAAATCCCTTGTGGGCTTATGAAAAGAAAGATATCCTTAAAGAAAGCATTACACATGAAGAAGAGTAGGCTTGCTTCTTTCAAGGCCACTCTACTGAATTCCTGACAGCAAACGAGCGGAATACTTGACCCAGAAAATACCCCGAGAAAGAGGGATCTCCGAGATCCACGGGAGATATGTCTTTTGTAGGTGATGAAAAGGTGTAGTTAATTCACTACAAATAGACTGAACACCGTAGTAGGAGCTACATCTCTCAAAGATCGACTCGAAGGTAGCCATACTTATCTTACGATATAAGTGGACTACCCGCGATATCGAAAACCATGAGAGATAAAGCAGAACCGGTCAGCCTTTGCATCACGACGTCGAATCATCTTTCGATGAAACGACGGTATGATGCGAGGAAGCCCCGTCCGCATCAATGATATAGTGGGTGATAACTCTTTGACTCCAGGGATGGACCCATCTCGGCTGTGGATCTAATCAGCTCCATCTGACCGCCAGCCTCCACAGTGAAGCTTCCGGCTACAGCTTCCACTGCAAGACAGGAGTTGAAGTGAGTGCTTCAGGTGGATAAGCTTCGGCGCTCTCAACCTGGTTTGGATCGTTTGACTATGGCTCCGCGTTCTTTACAATCATAAGCTCGATCACGAGGGTCCAAATCAGGGTCTCCATCTCGCCTTATTTATTAACTAAGTTCGGGAAAAGAAAAATTTGCATAAGTTATAGGTATAGCTCAGGAGATGAGATTGGATCCGCATCATCTGGAACTAAAGAAGCTTCGGGGTCTTGATTTCCATTCTATTCTTCATATGGAATTAGAACCGGGCAACCCCATGATCGTGATTTGATCATCATTAGGTGGTGAGAAAGCACGCCTTATGACGAAGGGGGAGCATTACGCCCGATCAAGACAGCAGTCTGCCCTCTAATAGAGGGTGCTATGGAAGAAATTAGGCACTGAACTGAGGTTTAGTAGTGCTTATCACTCAGGACGGCCAGACTCCAGTCGTCGGTTTACTGGAAGACTTGCTGAAGAGCTTAGTGCAAGGGAGACCGAGCAAGGGGGATAAGTTCTTCCAACTGCTGAGTTTGCCTATAAAAAGGATGTGAATCGGCCTATGTTAAGTAAGGGGGGAAGTAAGCATTCGAAGTGGTGTATGGTAAGAGGACTAACAATAAGGGGGAAGCGCAGCGATCAAAGCTTTGGTTTAGGGTCCACTTGGTTTAAACGAAAGAAGAGATCTTTCTAGCGATTCAGTTCCTAGAGGGTTCCAAACCTAGCCTTCCAATATGAGAGCGAGACAAGCAAGCCTGAATCCATCCAATGAAGGAAGTGACGCTTGCTACGATCAATATCCGAACAAGACCTTGACTTTGAATCTAGATTATGGGTGGGACCCCCTCTCCCGCGCGATTTGATCTTTCTCCCATTTGCCGAGTCGAGCTATCACCCCGATTGGAATAGATATACACAGCCCCTCTACCCCTTACTCTAGTCAGCTTTCTATCTCTTTCTCCAACCTTCGATGATCCTCCTGCAGGCAAATCATCGAAGTCAAGAAGAAGTGAATGGGCCTGATCTTCCGATATCGATATCTGATCCCTAAGCTGAGCTCCAAAGTCTGGATTTCTTCCTAAAGCTAAAGTAAGGGCAAGGCCCCGGTCGGTTTTCCCTTTCTTTCCTGGTTATCTGTTCTCTAGTCGTATAATCATACCATTCTGCCATACTATTTTCATAATTCATTCCACGTGGAAAATCGTCTAGCTAGGGAACTCTTCATCAGACGATTTCTCATATGATTATTTTCGTGAATTCGACGTAGAAGAAGTTCGCCTTGCCTCCCTTTATTAAGTACTGGGCTAAGGGCGGACCCCTAACCTAAGAGTTCTGGTTATGACCAGCCGAAAACAGGCCCTCTAGATGCCTTATAACCGTCCTTTTAGCCTATTCCCGCTTATGCGTACTTCATGGCTGATAGGCCTACAGACGCTTGACGCCCCGGAATAGCCTTGCTTTCGCGTTCCCCCTCCTTCCTTAGATCAGGTTAGCACTTATGCTGCTTCACGCAACTATATTCAATCAATTGAGTAGAGAGGGCAATTGAATCAGTCGTCATCCTTCGCTCTTGTGCTAAAGGCTCTCTTACCACAGGTCGCCATTCCATCCTTTTTCGAAAGGGTAGATGCTTTTCTCCTCGATTCATCGAGATTTCAAGTTGACATCTCGAACATAATCCTGTTGTTGGTAATGGCCTTGGCGAATGACTTGCCACGCTTTCTAGGCTTGACTCTTGTGGGATGTGCTCAGCCGCCTCCAACTCTTTCTGTGGGTCAGACAACTTCCTTAGGTCAGCAGACATCATATTGATCTCTACTGCTCCCGCAAACGGTGATGTCTCGATTCCCATTGGTCGGTCTGCTATCCGGAACAAACCTTTGTCCAAGTAATCTTGAATCAGATTCCTAAAATTTACACAATTATTTGTAGAGTGAGTCCATTTCTCGTGCCATTTACAATAATGTTTTCCTTTTCTTTATTCTTATTTAGGTATCTTATGTCCAGGCAGACAGGTCAAAAGCTGTTGATAACCTGGCGGCTGCTTCAGAGCTTCAGATGCCAACCAGTCGGCCGCGATCTTACCTTCTCTCTTCTCTATGAGTATGCTTACAAAAGCACTGCCAATCCCTTTGAACAAGATTCCAGCAAGCTTGGATCAGTTGTGCTTGAGGGTGATTAGAGGAAATCAAATGAATCACAGCATGCAAACAATATTCAAAATCAGTTTCAAGAATGACCTGCTTGTAACCCAAATCCCATGCCAACATAAGGCCACGGTAGATGGCCCAGAATTCAGCCACATTCTTGGTTGTACAATCCAAATTCTCAAAGAAAGCAGACACCCATCCGCATTATTCTTAACAAAAAAGACTGTAAGGGAAAACCATCTAACAAAAATATTCGTATATTCTCGCTCATCCACGGGTTTTTCCCAAGCCAAACCCTACACACGGCCCTCAAGCACGGTCTAACGTGGAAAATGATTTTCCTTTTAGATGATGACAAACGAACTGAAAACTGCGAATGCTTCTAATTAATTGAATCTTTTTTTAGAATCCAATTTTCTTATATATATAGCAGAGTGGTGTCTTTATGATAATTCGTCAAGTAAACCTGCGCCCAAAGTGCTTATGTAGCCGGTCACCGTTTGGCTAAGATCCTTGATAACTGATTCATAAACCACTAATGCTTTCAGTCTTGTGTTAAGTGTTCGCATAGCGACTAAGGTCCTAAAAACTTGATGTCAGACTGTTCAACATGAGGGACATCTAACTCCTCTAACACAGATAACATAAAGACTAGGATTAGATGCTTAACATAACGACTCGTATGCTTTCACGAAAGATAGAGGAGCGACTCCGGAGAGAGACATCTAACAACTCGACTAGAGCGGATCCCGAGACTTCACCCCTTCCTTTAAACTGTTGGGCACTACATTCTATAAAAAGAAAGTGAAAATGAAAGGTAAACAAAAGAGAGAACAAATGCGACAGAAAGCGTCAGAGCTTCGAAAGCCTGAAATTGAGCTTGAAATTGAGTGTCCTTGAATTGAGCCTGTCGTATCCTTCCCAACCCAAGACGACAAGGCGGTAACGGAACTACGGCAACTCCGGAACGCATCATGCGGTTTCTTTCAACGCATGGGTTATGGCCTAGGAGAACTCATGCGACTATTGGCGTTGGGGAAGCCATGCGTTAGGTAAACCAACCGCACATTTCAAGCGAAGGAGTGAAAGCTACTCGACTGTAATGGTTGGAGAGGACCTACAACGAGTTGCGGTTGCTTCGCAAGCAATACTCGACGGTATAGCGCATGCGTCTCATCGTCTTGGGAGCACTCGTAGTTGTTTGAGTCGTTGCGTTAGGGCAATACAACTACGAGAACCAGTCGTCCTAACGCTACTGTCAAACCTACTTACGTTGTCCTTATTACCACTCGTCGGGTAGTTGTTCCGTAACACCACTAGTCGTTATAGCACTAGTCCTTTTTGTTCGGCGTTAGGGGGCCCCACGAGTCGTCGCTAGCGTCATCGGTTGTTTTGAACACAGATCGGTCACACTACTGGTTGTTTGGAACGCTAAGGCCGAAAGGCAGGCGGTCGGGAACACTAAAGGCGCTTGCTCTGGGCGCTAGGGGCCGTTGCTCACGCAAGCGAAAGGGTGTTTTGGAGCACTAAGGGCGACTAGTGGTTGCTTCGCTCGACAAGACTGAAACCTTCGCTTGCACCACTAGAGTCGTTCCGGCACTTTGAGTTGTTACCAATAGTAGTGTAAACAACATCCCCGAAACTAGCGCATGCGATATCCCTCGGTGTCTTTATGGTAACCAGCATGCGTTAGGGAAAGAGTATAGCAAGCCGAAGGCGATCCCCATAACTACAGGTGCTGGGGATCGTTTGCCATAAGGCTCTAACGCACGTCGTTATGGCGCTTTGGAACACTGCCGATCGCCACCTCTTGCAAGCAACCGTCGGTCACAAATGGGAATAATCATACGCTATCATAGGCGCTTCTAATTTCTTTGGAGATTCTCAATGCAGCATGCGCTGAAATCCGCCTAACTACTTACTACTCTACAACACTTAAAATAAAAAATGAAATGGAATTCAAATTGGTTGAGAAAAAGAACCGCGCTAGTCGGAATTTGGGGAAAGATAGAGAGCTCTCTAGGCTCTCCTGATCAAATTGAGAGTTCTCTTTGCCAGTCCATGAATATGCCGCACCCAGCAGTTCGAGGAGTTGGCCAGATACGGGTCGAAGCCCTGCCTCGAAAAAGTCAGGACTTTTGGGCAGATTCCAGTATCCGACCCATCTCTTTCTGCCGATTCCCCGGGTTGTCGGAATCTCTGGTTCGATCAGGACCAGGAGTCCCATTCATTCGTTTATGGGAGCGACTCTCTGTTCCCATTCTCCACCGGGTCATCAAGTAATTAGCCAGCTCAATCCATTTTTCCATCCGATGATCTTCACCCTAGGACTGACTCTGTTCGACCTGCCTTGATTGCCTAGCTAATGCTACCGTCGCAAGCAACCTCTCAAAGAATAGGGAGTGAACGACCCTTCTATCTAGATCGGTGATTCCGTTCGGCCGAGCCAGCTATCGAAAGTCTTGCAAGCAACCTACACTAAGCTAAGCGAGCTAGAAGCTAAAGTGAATCTTTTTTGGCATCTTTTTCTTTGCTTTGACCGCGACTTTGTTTGGTCTTCCTCTTTCCTTCGGCCCATCTTTCAAAGCTAGCAAAAAGTTTGAGCCTTCGGGATCTCTCTTGAATGGCGGTCGGTCAGTCCTTTTCTTCTGTTGATGCTGAGACTGATGGTTTGACTGTCTCCCATATCATTCGATAATAAAGATCCACTACTTGCCTTGTCGACACTAAACTCAGTACCTCGCTTCCTTACTAGTACACCTACTAGACCCATACTCATTACGAATGTGCTCACCAGACATCTGACTTAGCAACCATCTGCTTAGACCGGCAACGATAAGGAAGGAGATCTATGGATAATGGGATATAGAAGTCAGGTGCGACGGTCAGCTCAGTCAGAGCGGAAGCGGTCAGGCAAGGTTATCGTCAGACAATGTAGTGCAAGCGACGGGTAGCGCTTGCCATATGAAGAAGGCGACTACAATGGGAGACGAAGGCGACGTGGGCTTGCCATATAGATGTAGCGCTTGCAAGGCAATTCAGACGACGTTAGCAAGATGTAGCGCTAGCTAGGTTAGGGTAGCGCTTGCCATAAAGAAGCTAGCCAGAAAGCAGGTCAGGCAGGCGAGCGATAGTACAAGCAAGCTAACACGCGGGCGAGGTTGAAGGGGTCTTGCGCAACCTTCGGATTATCGCAAGCGCAACCTTTGACCCCTTCGTCGACAACCTCTCATTTGTTCGACTACTCGCGGGGCCTGCTGCGTTTAGGTATAAGAAGCCCCACCCGGGAAAAGAGTGTAAAGCAGTACTCATGTTAAATTGTGTCCCTTGTAAACGAAAGAGCTCATGCCATAAATTGCTAATGAAGACCGGGTCCCCAGTCGCTGACAATTGAGTATGGCATTCCATGCAATGAATATATCAGTTAATGACGTTGCCAAGGTAGATGTTTTTCTTTGCCTTTCAAGATATTGTGTATAAAGAGAAAGATAGCCAGTCCTCTTGGGCGGCCGAGAGTGTTATGTAAAAAGGACCAAGGAGGATCCTATCCTAAAGGAGAAGGAGGAGGAGTAGGAGTAGGAGCTAGCTTTAGGGGCAGAATCGAAGCGAAGAAATTAGTTCATGCCACGACGATCTATATGGAAGAGAAGTTTTGTTGATGCATTCCTCTTGAGAATGAAGAAGAAGAGAGATCCTCTTTTTAATAGGAAAATTTGGTCACGTAGATCTTCTATTTCACCGGAATTCGTTGATTGCTCCGTACGAATTTACAATGGAAAAACTCCTGTTCGTTGTAAGATTACTGAAGGAAAGGTTGGTCATAAATTTGGAGAGTTTGCTTCTACATGGAAACGAAGACCTTCGAGAACAAATATTGGACCGGGAAGAAAAAAGGGGAAAAAGTAAAGTCTAAGCGCATATGGCACGAAAAGGAAATCCTATTTCGGTAAGAATTGATCTGAATCGTAGTTCAGATTCAAGTTGGTTTAGTGAGGGCAACCGCGAAAGTCACCGAATGGGTCAGTCTTTTAGTTCTCCCAGATTAGAATATCAAAGGAGGACGTTGCAGATGCCCGGGGCGGACACGACTTCTTCTAAGGCTAGAAGACCACTGGAAGACACCCAGGACTATAGCATGTCGTGAAAGAAGCACACTGGATGGGTGTGCTTCGACCGTGTCTCCGGGGCACAGTTGAATGTATATATCATGAACGCGAGGTGCAGGATACCAGGCCGAGAAACCCGGGCAACCATTCCCCTATGTGCCAATCGCTAGCGCATCCAGGGCCCCGGTGCCCAGCTCAGCTGGAGAGGCCTAGCTTGATCTGAGAAGTGCTAATTCGGTTCTGATAGACTTCATTCAAGAATGCCACCGCCCCGGGAATCAATAAGAAAACAAGTGCTAAGTTTCAGATCAGTGAATAAACCGAAAGGAAAGAAGAGACCTTTCTCGCTCAGCGCCTAAAGCGCACTATGCTCCGCTTCAACAAATGAGAGTTTTCGGTGGAACCGGTGAACCACGCGAGCTGGTTAGATGCGTGGGACAGAGGGCTCGTAGTACCTGCTAGCGCGGCTACGCAGTGGAAGGGAAGGAGCCTAAATCGACCCCCCTCTTTTTTTCTTTGAAAAAAGCAGTAAGGAGTAAGGAGATTAAACTCTCGGATGAGACTAAGCAGCTACCGACCGTTCCGACGCGCCCTTGACCTATTTTGATTAAGACCAAAAACCTATCTCTAAAGTGGAGCCTAGTTTAAGCTGTCAAACAAGTGATGATTGAATGAAAGAAAAACCACTAGTAGGGATATGGATGGAGTCTCGCTCAGTAAAGAGAGTTGTAGGATTCGTAAAACAGGAGAAGAGCCTTTACTTTCAAATGACAACTGCTTCTTCCTGCTGCGAGGGCCTTGAAACCAAACCGCCCCCCGCCCGATCAAGTACCTGTTGCTTCGCTGGTAGGCCTACTTAGGTTAGGGTTCCAAACCTCAGTTCTTACCAACCTCCGGTGTGTAATCTACATCTTTCTAGCTAGAACTCGGTCGAATAAGAATCATTGATTCCCTCTGCTGTCAATTTCTTATTCATTCATTGCGTTCGGCCGGTGCTCCTTTCTCATCTCAAACCATAACTACTCTGAACGTTAGGGAAGATAAAGGAAGACCGCCTGAGCGAAGCGACCGAAGGAACTTGACTTATCCGAACCGAACGATAGCAGCTTAAAGCGTTGCCTATCACGAGCAGCCTCGCTCCTTGATCGGCGGGGAGGAGCATCTCAAAGTATGGGGCAAAGGATGTTATGTATTGATTTTGTCTCCCGGGATCCACCACAGGTTGGGTTTGAGAGTCGTGTGATGGGTGACTATCCAGCACGGTTCGGAGAGCACTTTTAGTCTGCGCTGGTGAATTCCATCTTCCCCCACCGCAACCTGTTTGGCATCACCGTGCCGCACCGTGTCCTTAAGGACAAGTAAATGAGCATCATCATACTGCCTCTCTCTGATGCACTCATATAAAGAAGACCGAGCGACTGTGCAAGCTAGAACCCGACTGGGTTCTAAAACATCTAACCTCACGAACTGATTAGCCAAAGTCTGAACATCTGCAGCTAATGGCCTCTCACCAACCGGAATATACGCAAGACTGCCCATACTCACAGCCTTTCTACTCAAAGCATCGGCCACCATATTGGCCTTTTCGGGGTGATACAAAATGGTGATATCATAGTCTTTCAACAACTCCAACCATCTTCTCTGCCTCAAATTAAGATTTTTTGTTTTAACAGACACTGAAGGCTGCGATGATCAGTAAATACCTCACATGAGACACCGTAGAGGTAATGCCTCCAAATCTTCAGCGCATGAACAATGTCTGCCAATTCTAAGTCATGAACAGGATAATTCTTCTTGTGAACTTTCAACTGCCGCGATGCATATGCAATTACCTTTCCATCTTGCATTAATACTGCACCAAGCCCAATGTGAGATGCGTCACAATATACCGTATACGATCCTGAACATATAGGTAATACCAACACTGGCGCCGTAGTCAAAGCGGTCATGAGCTTCTGAAAACTCAACTCATACTCGTCTGACCATTTGAATGGGACACCTTTCTGGGTTAGTCTGGTCAGTGTGCTTGCTATAGATGAAAACCCTTCCACGAACCGACGATAATAACCTGCTAAACCCAGGAAACTCCAGATCTCTATAACTAAAGTAGGTCTAGGTCAATTCTGAACAGCCTCAATCTTCTTAGGATCCACCTTTATGCCTTCTGCCGATACCACATGCCCCAAAAGGGCAACTGAGTCTAACCAAAACTCACATTTTAAAAACTTGGCATATCACTGATTATTCTTCAAAGTATGAAGCACACTTCGAAGATGCTGCTCATGCTCCTCTCGTCTGCTGGAGTAAATTAAGATATCATTAATGAATACAACCACAAAATAGTCCAAATAAGGCTTGAACACCCGATTCATCAAATCCATAAATGCCGCTGGGGCATTTGTCAACCCAAATGATATCACTAGGAATTCGTAATGCCCATACCGAGTTCGAAAAGCTATTTTAGGGACATCAAAGGCCTTAATCTTCAACTGATGGTAACCATACCTCAAATCGATCTTCGAAAATACCTTGGCACCCTGAAGCTGATCAAATAAGTCATCAATTCTTGGCAGCGGATATTTGTTTTTGATAGTGGCCTTGTTCAACTGCCGATAGTCTATACACATCCGTATAGAGCCATCTTTCTTCTTTACAAATAATACTGGTGCACCCCAGGGCAAGATAATAGGCCTAATGAATCCCTGGTCAAGCAATTCATGTAACTGCTCTTTCAATTCTTTCAACTCTGGAGGGGTCATACGGTATGGTGGAATAGAAATGGGCTGAGTCCCTGGAGCCAAATCATTACAGAAGTCAATATCTCTGTCGAGTGGCATCCCGGGCAGATCTGCAGGAAATACTTCTGAAAATTCACGAACAACTGGTACTAAGTCCATAGAAGAGACATCCGCACTGGGATCGCGAATATAAGCCAAATAGGCTAGACACCCTTTCCCTACCATACGCCGAGCTTTCATATAAGAAATAACCCTGCTGGCAGAATGGCCAAGATTTCCTTTCCACTCTAACCAAGGTAACCCCGGCATAGCTAGGGTCACTGTCTTGGCATGACAATCCAATATAGCATGATAAGGAGACAGCCAATCCATACCCAAGATGACATCAAAATCTACCATATCAAGAAGTAGAAGATCCACACTAGTCTCAAGATTACCAATAGTAACCACATACGAACGATAGACATGATCTACTATAACAGAGTCTCCCACTTGTGTAGATACACACACATAAGCAATCAGAGAATCACAAGGCACAACCAAATATGAAGCAAAATATGAGGACACATAGGAATAAGTAGATCCTGGATCAAACAGAACTGAAATATCCCTATGGCAAACTGGAATAATACCTGTGATCACAACATCAGATAACTCGGCCTCAGGCCTAGCTGGAAAAGCATAAAATCAGGGCTGGGCCCCACTACTCTGAACTGCGTCTCTAGGACGACCTCTAACTAGCTAGTCACCACCTCTAACGGTCTGACCTCCACCTATAATGGCCTGACCTTCACCTCTAATGGCCTGACCTCCCCCTCTAGCTACCTGACCCCTACCTCTAGCTGGCTGAGCAGGCGGTGAAGCAACCGGTGCCGGTATGATGGCACGAAAATCTTGTCGAGATCTATTACTCGCCAATCTAGGGCAATACCTCCTGATGTGACCAATGTTTCCACACTCATAACACCCATCATGATGTTGTGGCTGCTGAAGCTGAAGTTGACCCAAATAGGCCGGATAACCACTGTAGTAACTCTGGAGTGGTGGTGCACTGATAAGAGCTGAATGTGCACTGAATACTGGTCGTCCAGAGTAAGGCATAATAGGACCGTGACTCCCTGAAGCACCGGGAGATACATGAAGTGCTGAATGAAATGGTCTGGGAGGATGACCCCTACCAAAATTACCCTTACCTCCAGACGAGAGACCACTGAAACCACCGAACTGACGAGCCCTCTTATCGGACCTCTGCCCTCTTTCCTGTGCAAGAACCATCTCGATCCTCCTTGCGACATTAGTAGCCGCCTGAAAAGAAATCTCACTTCCGATTTCCTTGGCCATCTGAAGTCTGATAGGGTGAGTGAGTCCCTTAATAAACCTCCTCACTCTCTCTCTCTCCCTCCGTAGGTAGGAAAAGGAGAGCATGACAGACCAAATCCACAAAACGGGACTCATACTGAGTAACAGTCATACTGCCATGCTGTAGACGCTCAAATTGCTTGCGGAATTCCTATCTCAGTGTGATAGGAAGGAACTTCTCCAGGAATAGCTGAGAGAACTGCTCCCAGGTAAGTGTAGGCGATCCAACTAGTCTGGTCAATGTATAGTCTCTCCACCACCTCTTGGCGGAACCCGTCATCTGAAATACAGCAAAATCAACCCCATTGGTCTCAACTATACCCAAGTTTCGCGGCACCTCGTGGCAGCGTTCAAGATAATCCTGTGGGTCCTCAGAAGGTGTACCACTTAAGTGAACTGGAAAGAGCTTGGTAAACTTATCCAGTCTCAATAAGGCCTCAAAAGACATGGCGGGCCTATCACCGATCTGTGCCGCAATAACTGGCTGAACTACCCCAACTGGCGGGGCTGCTGGAGCCTGATTCTGGGGAGCCATCTGCTCCGGAGCGGGAGTAGTGGGAGTTTGTGCTCCTCCCCCAGCCTGTGAGACGGCTGGTGCCACTGGAAATGTACCATTCTGGGCCACGCCCTCCATAAGACTTACCAAATGGACTAGAGCGTCCTGAAGTACTGGAGTGACTATGAATCCTTCCGGGACCTGAACTGGTCCAACTGGTACATTCTGAACTGGAACCTCCTCCTGAAGGTCCACTTGAGGTTCTACAATAGGTGTAGCTGCTTGAGCTCTGGACTGAGCTTTACCTCGGCCTCTGTCTTGGCCTCTGGCATGACCTCGACCTCTACCCCTGGCCATAGTTACCACCAGGGGTTCTGGTCCCTGTCCATTGGTAGAGGTATGACGTGTTCTCACCATTTACGAGAGAATAAGAGTTGAATGGTTCAATCATCGATGATAGAATAAAATTGCACGACAGAATAAGAAAGAAGTGATATTGTTCCTAAACTTCATTGCCTCTGAGAGATAAGTACAGACGTCTCCGTACCGATCTTTCAGACTCTACTAAGCTTGCTTGTGACTCGTGAGACCTATGCAACCTAGTACTCTGATACCAACTGTCACGACCCAAAATTCCCACCTTCGGACCGTGGTGGCGCCTAACATTTCACTTGCTAGGCAAGCTAACGTTAGAATAATATTATCTATTTTTAAAATAATTTTTAAATCTATTAATAATCAAAGAACAAATATGGAAGTAAAGTCTAAATGTAGTGAATAATCCATAAAAATGACGGTGTCTAAATACCATCCTAGAATTGGTGTCACAAGTGCACGAGCTTCTAGAATAATACAAATAAAGGTCTGAATAAAATAAAGCTGTCTGAAAATAAACACACAGCTAAAGTAAAATAGACGGGGACTTCAGAACTGCGGATGCCATGCAGTTATACCTCAAGTCTCCTCCGAGTAGCTGAAATCCGAGCAAGTCTATGGCACGCCGCTGGGACCAACTCTGAAATCTACACAAAAAGTGTAGAGTGTAGTATCAGTACAACCGACCCCATGTACTGATAAGTGCTGAGCCTAACATCGACGAAGTAGTGACGAGGCTAAGGCGGGTCACTTACATTACATGTACGCAATATTAGTAACAACAACAATAGTAGAAATAAATCAGGTAAATCATTTATAATAATTCAAGCCAACTCAGCAGTCATAACCAATTATCATTTCCATCAATTCTGTTGCAGCGTGCAACCCGCTCTCACAATATATTCACATTCAATTCTGTTGTAGCGTGCAACCCGCTCTCACAATATATTCCTTTTAATCAAGTCGGTTACGGCGTGCAACCCGATCCCCCAATATATATATATATATATATGTATGTCGACTTTTAAATAAGTCTGTTGCGGCGTGCAACCCGATCCTCCAATATAGACTTGCAATAAGTCTGTTGCGGCGTGCAACCCGATCCTCCAATATGGACTTTTAATAAGTCTGTTGCGGCGTGCAACCCGATCCTCTAATATATTCATTATAATCAATCCTGTTGCGGCATGCAACCCGCTCATCCAACATATTTATTTACCAATTCTCATAGAAGAATTTTTCCAATAAATACAACAATTAATATAAAATTATAAGAAAACAAAATACAATAATTATGATTTAATTACGAAACAACAAAGGCAAATAGCAAATTATTATAAAAATCAGAGAGAAAATATGTAGTTTAATATTTAATATGCTAAATGTTAAATAAAAATTAAGGCACATAATTCAAATAGCATGTAACAATTAATGCAGGAATTCAAAGAAACAACTATTATAATAATTAATTCATGATTTAAAATAATTTATAATTTTTCAAGTATGTAGGCAAACAATTAATTTGATGACGTATAGACACTCGTCACCTCGCCTATACGTCGTTCACATGCAATTCACATAATAATTAATTTAAGGGTTCTAGTCCCTCAAGTCAAGGTTAACCACGATACTTTTCTCGCTTTGCAAATTTCAATCAATTATTCAACCACAACTTTTCCTTTTAAATGTGATTCTGGAAGCTTCAAATCTATTCACAAACAATTCGATATATTCAATACTAATCATAGGAATTAATTCCATATGAATTTGTAAATTTTCTGGATAAAAATCAGAAATTCATTTAAATATTCGACAATGGAACCCACGTCTCAAATCCTGAAAAAACTCACGAAATCTAAATAATTGTTCCGATACGAGTTCAACCATACAAAAATTGTCCAATTCTGATATCAAATGGACCTTCAAATCTAAATTTCTCGTTTTTGGAAGATTTTAGAAAAATCTAATTTTTCTTCCATAAATTCGCGGAATTATGAAATATAATCAATATGGGATAAAGAATACTTACCCTAATATTTTTCGTAAAAATTGCCCAAATATTCGCCTTAACCGAGCTCAAAATGACCAAAATGAGTAAAAATATCGGACTCTTCGATGTATACACTGCCCAGGCATTTCTGCACCTTCCGTGCCTGGGCTCGCACATGCGAGCTCGCATCTGCGAGAAAAATCTCGCATCTGCGAAATGGGGCTGCCAGGCAAGGCCTCACACCTGCGGAGAAAAAATGCGCACCTGCGCTGCCTTCGCTTCTGCGATCATTTGGTCCGCTTTTGCGGACGCGCGGGTGCGTGTAGGTTTCCGCACCTGCGGACTTTTGCCTAGCCATGCCCGGGCACATCTGCGATCGAAGGCTCGCTTCTGCGAGCTCGCACCTGCGAGAAAAATCCGCAGGTGCGATTACAGCAGAAGGAAAAATACAGATTTTGTTTAAGTCCAGTTCTTGATCCGATTTCCATCCGTATCACTCTCGGGGTACTCGAGACCCCGTACGAATATACCAACAAGTCCAATAACATAATACAGACTTATTTGGGGTCTCGTATCACGCCAAACAACGTTGAAATTATAATTCACACCCCGATTCAAACTTTGAGTTTTAAACTTTCAATTTCCAAATCTCGTGTCAAAATATATTAAATGAATCCGGAATGAATTTAAATTTGGCACACAAGTCATAAATAACATAACAGAGCTGTTTAAATTTTCAGAATCGGATTCCGGCTCCGATATCAAAAAGTCAACCCCGTGGTCTAACTTGAAAATCTTTAGCCTTTAAATTGCTAGTTCCGTTAAATGGTCATAACTTGAGCTAGGGACCTCCAAATTAAATTTTGGGCATACGTCCAAGTCCCAATTCACGATACGGAGCTCCCGAAACTGTCAAAATACTGATCCCGGTCCGTTTGTTAAAAATATTGACCAAAGTCAACTCTATTGAGTTTTAAAACTTTATTTCATATTTTAATCCATTTTTCACATAAAAACTTTTCGAAAAATTATATGAACTGCGCATGCAAGTCGAAGAATAAAAAATGGTACTTTTCGAGGTCTTAGAACACAGAATTACTTATTAAATTTAAAGATGATATTTTGGGTCATCACACCTGCGCGTGCGTGCCTGCGGAAATCCTTTCCGCTCCTGCGGACCTTGTGCATCTGCGATGACTCTAACGCATCTGCGGGCATCGCAGATGCGAAAATTAACCTCGCACCTGCAACCCCGGGCACTCCCCCATTTTTCCGCTTCTGTGCTTGTCTCTCCGCACATGCGATCCCGCACCTGTGATCTCTCCACCGTAGGTGCGAAAATACGAGATGCATGAAGACTTCAGTGGCAACACAAATCCAACTTTTAATCCGTTAAGCACTCGAAACTCACCCGAGGCCCCCAGGACCTCAACCAAATATACCAACCAATCCTAAAATACCATACAAACTTAGTCGAGCCCTCAAATCATATCAACTAACGCTAAAATCACGAATCATCCTCCAATTCAAACTTAAAGAACTTGAAACTTCAAATTCCTACAACCGATGCCGAAACCTATCAAACTACGTCTGAATGAACTCAAATTTTGGACACAAGTCATATTCAATATTACGGACCTACTCCAACTTCCGGAATCATATTTTCACTCCGATATCAAAAATTTTACTAGCGGTCCAAAACTCCAAAAATTTGGCTTTCGCCAATTCAAGCCTAAATAAGCTACGGACCTCCAAAATACAATTCGGACACGCTGCTAAGTCCAAAATTATCCAACGGAGCTAACGGAATAGACGGAACTCCATTCCGGAATCGTCTTCACACAGTTCCGACTACGGTCAAAATCCTAAAACTTAAGCTTCCGTTTTAGGGACTAAGTGTCCCAAATGACTTCGAATCATCCGGTAATTGAATTCAACCACGCACACAAGTCAATACACATAATACGAAGCTGCTCAGGGCTTTATGCCGCCGAACGAAACTTAAATTCTCAAAACGATCGGTCGGATCGTTACAAACAGGCCCCCACTAAAATTTATCATTTCAAAAATCCAGCTCTTCGATTTGAATAGATTTATCAAAGAGTAAATTTCGTCAAAATAAATTTCCATTAAAACAAGAGAAAGGAAATCAATTTCCATTCACTGCATGCGTTTCTCCAAGGTCATTGTTAATTATAGATATAGATTAGGTCTGTTACTAATTGGTCATGGAGAAATAGGTTTAAACAACATTTGCGTATGTTGCTCCGGAAAAAGTTGTTAAATCAATCACTAATATGGAGAATTTAGTTTGCATTTCTTGAAATTTGTTGAATAATTAATACACAAATCAAAAATCCAGTTAAATAAGAAAGACAAGTGTTAGAACATAATTTAAAGTTTTAAAATTTGATTTTGTTCAACTTTTAAATTATATTGTGTGATTAGTATTAAAAAATCTCTTTCTTCTTTATTAATAATGTACGTTATAGAAACTCCAGTTAAATAAGAGAGATAAATATTCTCTTCATATATTTGTTTGAATAGAAATTGAAGCTCAAAATTGATTTTCTTCAACTTTTGAATATTTTTGTAGGATTAATTACTAAGAAATATTTTTTTATTACTCCTCGATTTTATTTTATATGATGATATTTGAATGGATCGTGAAGCTTAAGCAAGAAAAGAAGAGATTTTACACATACTAACGGTACTCTTAGAACTTGGGTCATATATATGCTATGATATTTTTATGGTTTTAAGACCATGTAATTAAGAATAAACTAAGAAGTTCAAAATTAAAGAATTTTCAAATATAAAAAATTGCCACTCTTGTTTCTAAAAGAGTAAAACTGAAAGAATGTCATATATAACGAAACAAAGGTAGCGAAAATATTCAACAATTCTTTTCCTTTATAAACATGCCAAAAGAGCAATAAAATGTGTCCTTTTTGGGGAAAGATTAAGAAAAAGAGTTTCACGTAAAATGAAACAAATGAGATTAAATAATAGAGAGCTGCTAAACGGCCACGTTAAGTTGGCCCAAATGTGGCCACACTCGTAAAAAGACTATCATAACCTTATTCAGTTTTGCAATTTTTCCCCCAAATAATTTTCCCTCTAAAACACACTAATAAATACAGTAACTTATTTCTATTCCCAAAATACATTGAGCAACTAAAATTGATACATGTTTCCATACATATGAAGATGAAAAGTCGCTATATACTTTGTGTATTTTATGTGTATAGCAAATTATACTGTATATTTAATAAAAATTAATTATATACTTTATTTAATAAAAATATACGATCTACACATCAACAAAACAAACCTTTCATTTTTTTTATCCTTAAACTAAACATGAATTCAAACCAAGAAACTTGGTAGTACAAGAAACATTTAACTTGTTTAATTTAATATTTATTGCACCACACTCATTTTAATATAATACAAATAAAAACAAAAAATTATTTTAAAAGAAACTTTGACTCTATTGCTCATATCCAAAATATGATTTTTCTCATTATATATTTTTTTAAAATCATCTCAAATTCAAATAAGTCATATCCTTTTATTTTTTAAATTGGACCCCATTTTTAAAAAAATCATCTTATGCGTCCAGACTTAAAGTATTCGCTCTCAATTAAGATATTAATCATAAAGAACTATTTTCTTATTTTTTAAACATATTATATACAATATTGTAACAACGTTCCTACTATTATTTTTTTTCTCTATATAATATTTTTTTTAAATTATTAAAAAAAAGTGGATCGGAAGAAAACGGATCACATGGTTAGTGAATAGCTATTAAAATAAGAATCTTAATTTTTGAAAGCTTGCAAAAGCTATTTACTATAAAAATAGGAGTAGGGTGATTGCCTACGCGTCCAGACAGTTAAAGGTACATGAAATGCGCAGATGCGCCGTTTTGGACCGCAGGTGCGAGGAATTGCCCGCAGATGCGGCCCCAGCCCGGATAAGTGACCTTCGCACCGGCGATGATTTTTCCGCAAGTGCGGATATTGCTGGGTTGAAGAAGCAACTTCGTGGGCTCATCCCGCATTTTTCACCAATTCGATTTAGAGCTCGGTGGGAGATGATTTCTCGAGGGATTTTGAAGGAGAACTATTGGGTAACTAATTTTAACTCTATTTTGATCATAATACATTAATCTATTATTGTTTTCCTCATCTAATTAAGGAAATTGAGGGTTGAAGTTTGGAAATGGGGGAAAAGGTTCCCCAATTGAAAATCTGAGATTTGAATGGAAATTTGACGTCGGATTTAGATGATTTTTGTTCGAGTGAACTCGTGAGTGAATGGGTGTTCATAATTTATAATTTTTAGCCGATTCTGAGACGTGGGCCCGGGGAGAAGTTTTGGGCATTTTTCCTAATTTCATGCTTTAGGTTCGAATTAATTAGATAAATTAGTTACTTGTAGTTATATTTACATTATGCAATTAATTTGAATAGATTCGGGCCATTTGGAGTCGGATACTCGCGGCAAGAACATGATATCAAGTTGATTTAAGCGGTTCGAGGTAAGCGGCTTACCTAACCTTGTGTTGGAGACTTTTCTTTAAGATGTTTGATATTAATTGATGTGTGGGCGCCGTGTACGTGAGGTGACGAGTACGTACACGGGCTATTATTACAAAAATTCCATTTTTCCTTTCTAAATCATAAACTATTTTTTTCCTTATTAAATTGCACTAATACATTTAATTGTTAAACTTAGACTAGAGAAGTATGCTTATGTGTTTTAACTGCCTATTTGACATTATGTGCGCCATGCTTAGTTAAGTCCCTACTTTCCTTATGTGTTCAGTATAAACTGTATAACTCGATGCCATATCTGCCATTTCATCTTGCGTTGCATATTTAAATTGGGACTACGGATGTATTCCGGGAGATCCCCATGTACTGCATGTTTAAATTGGGACTACAGACGTATTCCGGGAGATCCCCCTGTACTGCATATTTACTTTGGGACTATAGACGTATTTCGGGAGATCCCCCAGCACTGCATATTTACTTTGGGACTAGACGTATTCTGAGAGATCCTCATGTACTGCATATTCATTTGGAACTACGGGACGGTATCCCGGGAGATTTCCCACTGTGTTTACCTTATTCTGAGTCGAGGACTCCTTTAACTGTTAAATTTTTGAGAATTTCTTTAACTGTGTTACCGTAAATTTTACTTATATCTTTTACTGTTTAATTTATTATATTTACTCCGGTAGGGCCTTGACCTGACCTCGTCACTACTCGACCGAGGTTAGGCTTGGCACTTACTAGGTACCATTGTGGTGTACTCATGCCCTTCCCTGCACATGTTTTCGTGTGCATATCCAGGTACGAGCTATCAGCCTCAGGGTTAGTGCGTGTTGCTGATTCTAGGAGACTTCAAGGTATTATTGCTTGCGTCCGCAGATCTTCGGAGTCTCCTTCTACTCCCTCGCCTAGAGACTTTCTTTATTATCTTCAGACTTTTGTATAGAGCTACATAGATTATAGCAGCTTGTGACTTAGTGATATTCCGGGTCTTGGAAAATTATTTTGTATATGCCGAGTGGTACTACTCTTGGCTATTCACAATATGCTGTTTATCTGTAAAATGCTGTGTTTTCTTATTATTTTTCGTAATATTAGGCTTACCTAGTCGTAAAGACTAGGTGCCATCATGACACCTTATAGAGGGCTAATTTGGGTCGTGACAAGTTGGTATCAGAGCACTAGGTTCATAGGAGTCGCGAGTCACAAGCCGGTTTATTAGAGTCTCGCAGATCGGTGCGGAGACGTCCATACTTATCTTAGGGAGGCTATGTAACTGTTAAGAACAATCATATTTCTTTGATTTCCTTGTCGTGCGAGTTATTGACACCAAAAATTCTAAGATTCTATTCTATTCTTTCTCACAGATGGTGAGGACCCGTACTAGGAGGACCAACAATTAGGCACTCGAGCCCCCTGCCAGAGCCGCCAGAGGCCGGGGTAGGGGTAGAGGATGACCACGCGGTGCAGACCGAGCACCTACGAGAGCTGCGTCAGAGGAGCCCCAGCAGCTCCAGCTAGAGGGCCAGCACTAGAGATCCCTAATGCTACTCCAGCCCTCCAGGAGATTTTAGCTCAGTTCATGAGCATGTTCAGCACTCTGGCTCAAGCTGTACTATTTCCGATAGCTCCCGCTACATCTCAGGTCATGGGAGGGGCACAGACTCCCGCAGCCCGCACTCCTGAGCAGAGGGTCCAGGTTTATCGGGCCCTAGAGTATATTCCTATGCCCCCAGTGGCTCCGGTTCAGCATGAGATCAGGGTAGTGGCTTCTGAGGCAGAGCAACTCAGACTTGAGAGGTACAAGAAGTACCACCCGCCTACTTTCAGAGGACTAGCTTCAGATGATGCTCTGGGTTTTCTTGAAGAGTATCATCGTATTCTCCGCACTATGGGTATTGCGGAGACGAGTGGGGTTTCGTTCACTGCTTTCCAGCTGAGGGGAGCAGCATATCAGTGGTGGCATGCCTATAAGCTGAGCAATCCGGACGAGGCAGCCTCACTCACTCTGACTCAGTTTTCAGAGATGTTTTTACGTGACTATGTTCCTCAGAGCCTTAGGGATGCTTGGCGCGCAGAGTATGAGCAGTTGCGCCAGGGTGCTATGACTGTGTCGGAGTATGCAGTCCGTTTCAGTGAGTTGGCTCGCCATGCACCTGCTCTGGTTGCTAAAGTAAGAGAGAGGGTTCGTCGCTTCATTGAGGAACTCCACCCCAGTATTCGGACCAGTATGGCCAGGGAGTTGGAGATGGACATCACTTATCAGCAAGCAGTGAGCATTGCCAGGAGAGTGGAGGGCATGTTTGCCTGGGACAGAGAGGAGAGAGAGGCCAAGAGGTCTCGAGAGACTGGTCATTATTCGGGAGCTCGTGCACCAGCAGCATGCTATGGTAGAAGTTTTGTGAGTCGCCCTATTCATTCAGCTCTTCCAGCAGCCAGCGGTGTTCCAGCTCCTCCTAGACCTCAGAAGCCCTATTATGCACCGCCAGTATCCAGCATGCCTCATACTCGAGGTGATATTACCGGCCAGTCCAGCAGGCCAGGTCTGAGTCAGTATCAACCGTCGCGTCCTCCGAGAGGTTGTTTTGAGTGTGCTGACACTCGTCACCTGGTTAGAGATTGCCCCAGAGCCAGGAGGGATGCACCTTCACAGACTTATAAGCCTCCACGTGCTCCACCGGGTCCTTCGGCCATTCTTCCAGCACCAGCTGCCACCCCACCTCCTTAGCTAGCTCGAGGTGGAGGTCAGGGAGGTCGAGGTCGCCCTAGAGGGGGAGGCCAGGCCAGGTACTATGCCCTTCCAGCCCGTTCAGAGGCCGTTGCTTCAGATTCAGTCATCACAGGTATCGTCCCTGTCTGTCATAGGGATGCATCAGTATTATTTGACCCAGGCTCTACGCATTCATATGTGTCTTCTTATTATGATCCACATTTGGGGATATCTCGGTATTCTTTGAGTTCCCATGTTTATGTATCTACTCTCGTGGGAGATTCTCTCGTTGTGAATCACATATATCAGTCGTGTTTGATTGCTCTTAGTGGTTTTGAGACCAAAGCCGATTTGTTATTACTCAGTATGGTAGATTTTGATATTATCTTGGGTATGGACTGGTTGTCACCCCATTATGCAATTCTTGATTGTCACGCTAAGACCGTGACACTAGCTATGCTTGGCTTGCTGAGATTAGAGTGGAGAGGTACCTTAGAGTATACTCCCCGAAGGGTCATTTCATTTCATAAAACTCAGCGAATGGTTGAGAAGGGGTGTGATACGTATTTGGCCGATGTGAGAGATGTCAGTATTGATACCCCTATAGTTGAGTCAGTTCCAGTAGTGAGGGACTTTCCAGATGTGTTTCCAGTTGATCTTTCGGGTATGCCGCCCGACAGAGATATTGATTTTGGCATTGATTTATTGCCGGGCACTTAGCCCATCTCTATTTCTCCATATCTTATGGCTCCTCCTGAATTAAAGGAGTTGAAGGAGCACTTATAGGAGTTGCTTGATAAGGGCTTCATTCGGCCCAGTGTGTCACCTTGGGGTGCTCCTGTCTTATTTGTGAAGAAGAAGGATGGTTCTATGCGGATGTGTATTAATTACCGCCAGTTGAACAAAATCACAGTGAAGAACAGGTATCCATTGCCTCGTATTGATGACTTATTTGATCAGTTACAGGGTGCCAGAGTGTTTTCCAAGATTGACTTACGTTCAGGTTATCACCAGTTAAAGATTCGGGAGTCAGATATCCCGAAGACTGCTTTCAGGACCAGATATGGTCACTATTGTCATGTCATTTGGGCTGACTAATGCCCCAGCAACCTTTATGCATTTGATGCATAGTGTGTTCCTGCCTTATCTTTATTCCTTCATCATTGTGTTTATTGACGACATCCTACTATATTCCCGATCTCGGGAAGATCATAAGCAGCACCTGAGGACCGTGCTTCAGACTTTGAGGGAGAAGAAATTGTACGCAAATTTTTCTAAGTGTGAAATCTGGCTTGATTCAGTGGCATTCTTAGGCCACATAGTGTCTTGTGATGGGATCAAGGTAGATCCGAAGAAAGTGGAGGCAGTGTAGAGCTGGCCTAGACCGTCATCAGCTACGGAGATCCATAGTTTCCTTGGTTTGGCGGGGTATTACCGTCGCTTTGTGGGGGGATTTTCATCCATTGCAGCACCTATGACCAGGCTAACCCAGAAGGGTGCTCCGTTCAGGTGGACCGAGGAGTGTGAGGAGAGCTTTCAAAAGCTCAAGACAGCTTTGACTACAGCCTCGGTATTAGTATTGCCTACAGGTTCAGGGTCTTACAGTGTCTATTGTGATGTCTCGAGGATTGGCCTTGGAGCGGTATTGATGCAGGACTGTAGGGTGATTGCCTACGCATCTAGACAGTTGAAGGTGCATGAGAAGAATTATCTAGTTCATGATCTCGAGTTAGCAGCTATTGTTCACGCCCTGAAGATCTGGTGTCATTATTTGTATGGTGTTCCCTGTGAGATTTACACTGATCACCGGAGTTTGCAGCACTTTTTCAGGCAGAAGGACCTTAATTTGCGTCAGCGGAGGCGGTTGGAGCTACTTAAAGACTATGATATCACTATATTATACCACTCGGGGAAGGCCAATATAGTGGCCGATGCCTTGAGTCGCCGGGCAGTGAGTTTGGGGAGTTTGGCATACCTTTCGACAGATAAGAGGCCCTTAGCCTTGGATGTTCAGGCCTTAGCCGGTCAGTTCGTGAGATTGGATATTTCAGAGCCTGGCCGGGTATTAGCTTCTGTGGTTGCTCGGTCTTCTCTTTATGACCATATCAGGGAGCGCTAATATGATGATCCTCATCTTCTAGTTCTTCAGGACAGGGTTCGGCGAGGTGATGCCAAAGATGTGACTATTGGTGATGACGGTGTGATGAGGATGCAGGGCCGGATCTGTGTGCCCAATGTAGATGGGTTTCGGGAGTTGATTCTCGAGGAGGCCCACAGCTCGCGGTACTCCATTCATCCCGGTGTCGCGAAGATGTACCAGGATTTGAGACAGCACTACTGGTAGAGGAGGATGAAGAAGGATATAGTAGGGTTTGTGTCCAAGTGTCTAAACTGTCAGCAGGTCAAATATGGGAACCAGAGGCCGGGTGGATTACTTCAGAGGTTAGAGATCCCAGAGTGGAAGTGGGAGTGGATAACCATGGACTTTGTAGTTGGGCTTCCACGGACTTTGAGAAGGTTCGATACTATTTGGGTGATCGTGGATCGGCTGACCAAGTCAGCTCATTTTATTCTAGTGTTGACCACTTATTCTTCTGAGAGGTTGGCAGAGATTTATATCAGAGAGATTGTCCGCCTTCATGGTATTCCAGTATCCATCATTTCAGACAGAGGTACATAATTCACATCACGCTTTTGGAGAGTCGTATAGCAGGAGTTGGGTACTAGGGTGGAGTTGAGCATAGCCTTTCACCCTCCGACAGACGGGCAGTCTGAGCACACGTTTTAGATTCTTGAGGATATGCTCTGTGCCTGTGTGATGGAGTTCGGAGGGTCATGGGACCAATATTTGACACTTGCAGAATTCGCTTACAACAACAGTTACCAGTCCAGCATTCAGATGGCACCGTATGAGGCTTTGTATGGTAGCGGTATCGGTCCCCAGTGGGATGGTTTGAGCCGAGCGAGGCCCATTGTTGGGTACAGATTTGGTCCAGGATGCCCTGGATAAGGTGAAGGTGATTCAGGAGAGACTTCGCACAGCCCAGTCCAGGCAGAAGAGTTATGCGGACCGGAAGGTTCGTGACTTGGCATTTATGGTTGGTGAGCGGGTCTTGCTTCAGGTATCGCCTATGAAGGGTGTCATGAAGTTTGGGAAGAAGGGCAAGCTGAGCCCGAGGTCCATTAGTCCTTTTGAGATATTGCGGCGAGTTGGGAAGGTTACTTATGAGCTTGCCTTGCCTCCCAGCCTAGCAGGAGTTCACCCGGTATTCAACGTGTCTATGCTCCGGAAGTATCACGGTGATCTGACTCATGTATTGGATTTCAGCTCAGTCCAGTTGGACAAAGATCTATCTTATGTTGAGGAGCCAGTAGCTATTTTGGACAGGCAGGTCAGAAAGCTCAGGTCAAATAATATTGCTTCAGTAAAGGTCCAGTGGAGGGGTCAGCCGGTCGAGGAGGCGACTTGGGAGACCGAGCAGGATATGTGCAGCCAGTACCCTCATCTTTTCACAGTTTCAGGTATGTCTTTATACTCGTTCGAGGACGAACGATTGTTTTAAGAGGGGGATGATGTAACGACCTGGCCGGTCATTTTGAAAATTAGAGCCCCGATCCCCTAATATCTTTTTTCCCTATATTTGTTTCTGCTTTTGGGATTTGCCGGAGTGTTTGGTTATGGAATTCGGAGAGTTTTGGGACACTTAGTCTCTAATTATGAGTTTAAGCCTTAGAGTTTGGACCGTAGTCGGAACTGTGTCAAAATGGATCTGGAATGGAATTCTGTCGACTCTGTTAGCTCCGTTGAGTAATTTTGGGGTTAGGAGCGCATCTGGAATGTGTTTTGGAGGTCTGTAGTAGATTTAGGCTTGAATTGGCGAAAGTTAATTTTTTGGCGATTTCGGCAGATAGTGAAAATTTTGATATCGAGCTCGGAATGGAATTCCTAAAGTGACTGTAGGTTCGTAGTGTCATTTGTGACATGTGTGTAAAATTTAAGGTCATACGGACTAGATTTCATGTGATTCGGCGTCATTTGTAGAATTTGGAAAATTTTAAATTCTTAGGCTTAAATCCGTGCTTAATTCATGATTTTGGTATTGTTCAATGTGGTTTGAAGGCTCGACTAAGTTCGTATGGTGTTTTAGGATTGGTTGGTATGTTTGGTTGAGGTCCCGGGGGCCTCGGGTGTGTTTCGGATGCTTAACGGAATGAATTTGGACTTAAGAAAAATCTAGTGCCTTTGTTGGTTCTGGTGTTTCGCACCTGCAGAAGGGAGGCCGCAGGTGCGAAGAAAGTGCGCAGATGCGGAATTGGTGGGGCAGGTGATGGAGCGCAGGTGCACAAGTTGGACCGCACCTGCGAGCCCGCAGGTGCGAAGTGTGGGCGCACGTGCGGAGCCTGGCTGCATTAGTGAAATGCGCTGATGTGCCGTTTTGGACCGCAGGTGCGAGGAATTGCCCGCAGATGCGGCCCCAGCCCGGATAAGTGATATTCGCGCCTGCAATGATTTTTCCGCAGGTGAGTGACCGCAGATGCGGCCCCATGAGCGCAGGTGCGGAAATCACTGGGTTGAAGAGGCAGCTTCGAGGGTTCATCCCTCATTTTTCACCAATTCAATTTAAAGCTCGGTGGAAGACGTTTTCTTGAGGGATTTTGAAGGAGAACTATTGGGTAACTAATTCTAACTCTATTTGGATCATAATACATTAATCTATTGTTGTTTTCCTCGTCTAATTAAGGAAATTGAGGGTAGAAGTTTGGAAATGGGGGAAAAGGTTCCCCAATTGAAAATCTGAGATTTGAATGGGAATTTGACGTCGGATTTAGATGATTTTTGTTCGAGTGAACTCGTGAGTGAATGGGTGTTCATAATTTGTAATTTTTACCCGATTCCGAGACGTGGGCCTAGGGAGACCTTTTGGGCATTTTTCCTAATTTCACGCTTTAGCTTCGAATTAATTAGCTAAATTAGTTACTTGTAGTTATATTTACATTATTCAATTAATTTGAATAGATTTGGGCTATTTGGAGTCGGATACTCGCGGCAAGAACGTGATATCGAGTTGATTTGAGCGGTTCGAGGTAAGTGGCTTGCCTAACCTTGTGTTGGGGACTTTCCTTTAAGATGCTTGATATTAATTGATGTGTGGGCGCCGTGTACGTGAGGTGATGAGTACGTCCACGGGCTATTATTGCAAAAATCCTGTTTTTCCTTTCTAAATCATAAACTATTTTTTTCCTTATTAAATTGCACTAATACGTTTAATTGTTAAACTTAGACTAGAGAAGCATGCTTACGTGTTTTAACTGCCTATTTGACATTCTGTGCACCATGCTTAGTTAAGTCCCTACTTTCCTTATATGTGTTCAGTATAAACTGTATAACTCGATGCCATACTTGCCATTTCATCTTGCGTTGCATATTTAAATTGGGACTACGGACGTATTCTGGGAGATCTCCCTGTACTGCATATTTACTTTGGGACTACGGACGTATTCTGGGAGATCCCCCAACACTGTATATTTACTTTAGGACTACGGACATATTTCGATAGATCCCCCTATACTGCATATTCATTTGGAACTACGGGACGGTATCCCGGGAGATTTTTCACTGTGTTTACTTTGTTCTGAGTCGAGGACTACCTTAACTGTTAAATTTTCGAGAATTTCTTTACCTGTGTTACCGTATATTTTACTTTTATCTTTTACTATTTAATTTATTATGTTTACTCCGGTAGGGCCTTGACCTGACCTCGTCACTACTCGACCGAGGTTAGGCTTGGCACTTACTGGGTACCATTGTGGTGTACTCATGCCCTTCCCTGCACATGTTTTCGTGTGCATATCCAAGTGCGAGCTATCAACCTCGGGGTTAGTGCGTGCTGCTGATTCTGGGAGACTTCAAGGTACTATTGCTTGCGTCCGCAGATCTTCAGAGTCTCCTTCTACTCCCTCGCCTAGAGACTTTCTTTATTATCTTCAGACTTTTGTATAGAGCTACATAGATTATAGCAGCTTGTGACTTAGTGATATTTCGGGTCTTGGAAAATTATTTTGTATATGCTGAGTGGTACTACTCTTGGCTATTCACAATATACTATTTATCTTTAAAATGTTGTGTTTTCTTATTATTTTTCGTAATATTAGGCTTACCTAGTCATAAAGACTAGGTGCCATCACGACACCTTACGGAGGGCTAATTTGGGTCGTGACAGTATTGCATTGGTTCTTCGGAAATGAGCTAAGTGAAAGTTTTCTAGCCAATGGAATGACTTATTCCATTAGTAGTTCAAGGGTTATAGTGAATACGTATATTATCGCATAGCAGCATGATAGGTGCAGTGAGCGGCATGGAAACTTGAAGTTGAAGGTCAAGGTTGCGGTTTTATTTTGAGAAGAATGTCACGAGCTCGGGTGAGCAGGGAAGAAAATTTAGATGTTTAGAGTAAGCTGGCGTTATCTTAGTGTCGCCTGAGAATGGTGTTCGGTGGAAGAAGTATTGTGTATTGGTTTGTGGATTGTGAATTACCTTACATATTAGCACGGTCGGTGGTATGGGAATGCAGCTGTTGCCACCTGGGGCGGAATGGTTGTGGGAGCGTACCCTACGGAGAGATTTGTATCGGTGTGGCGTGGTAGTCACCTAATTATTATAGATTGAAACCAAGTATGGAGATTTTGATGAGGTCGCTAACGTGTGTGTTTATGCAGAGAGGCGTTCTATTCCTTGGGCGGTGGACTATATGATGGTTGTTCCGGATTTAACGGTTGTTATTGTGTGTCATGGAAAAAGGTTATTATGGATCTTTGGAAGGATATTGGCTTAGTATGATATGATCAGAATTGGTGTGAGGTTCTTTGTAGCTTGTAGTGTAATATGAGCAGGATGGCTCTCGAGATGCGGGTCATTATCACGCCTTAGTTGTGTTTGAGTTTTGTAGCATGTGGCGCTATCCGTCTCCCCGGTATTTGTATTATACACTCGGTGTGCTTGTGGTTGATATTCGGGTATATAATATTTGGATCGGGTTGCACGCTGCAACAGTGTCATGATGGATCTGGTTGCACGCTGCAACAATGAAATGTTGAGTATGGTTGTGTATATTTGATTTTGTGTATTTTGTTTCTCATTCTCTGAGGAGAGTTCATAGCGCCTGTTCGAGCATTGTTATTTGTTACGTGGGCTGGGAAGTTCCATTCCAGAGTTCATTTTTTTCTTATGTATCGCATTCGAGTTTGTAGCCTGTTCGCACATTGTTGGCGTCATACGAGATCTTGGTCAGTGTTTGAGGTGGCTTATTGCCTGTATAGCTTATACTGGGTGAGATGAGACTATTGGACCTGAAATTAGTGTAATCAGATTTATATAAGGTATATTAAAGGATAAATATCCCTATTCAGTTCAGAATGAGGTAATGGTCCTTGTCAGGAGGAGAAACTCCATGATTTGTTAATTCGGCAAGTGTTTATGAGTTTCTACGCATCTCTTTCGTCGTGGCAGTATTGCGAGTATTGGAGCAGGGCTTATATGTGTTATGGGGTGTATTATGGACTACGGATTTGTGAAATTAAAGACATTAGGTCGGAGGATGATATTATGGGCAACCGACTTATGTGGTGCATGGGGTGATTGAAGCACACATGCACAATCATGTTTTGGTACAGTGCGTGATGATTGGTACGGTGTTCGTGTGTTAGAATAAGGTGCTGTAAAGAAATTCGGGTGTTGGAATTTGGGTCTAAGGCTTATAGATTGAATAAAAGAAAGGACCTTCAGTCTGGCTCGAGCTGAGGTGCCAAACTGAGATTGTGATGGTACGAGTAGGTGCACGAGGTGTTAAACAGTGATTTTGGACAACTTTGGAGTAGTTCTTAGCACGTTCAAGGATGAACGTATGTTTAAGTGGGAGAGAATGTAGCGACCCGACCGGTCGTTTTGAGCCCTAGCACATCATTCAGCGGTTTGAGGCCTTGAGAAGATTCACTTCGGGTATTGTGACTTGCATGTGTGGCCGGAATTTAATTTCGAAAAGTTCGGAGTTGATTTGGAAAGCAAATCCTCATTTCGGAATCTTTAAGTTGGAGAATCGACTAAGGTTGGACTTTTGAGTAAACAACCTCAGAATTAAGATTTGAAGGTTCCAATAGGTTTGTATGATGATTTCGGACTTGGGCGTATGTTCGGGTAGAGTATCGGTGGCCCGGGAGTATTTCGGCACTTATCACGAAAAGTTAGTATTTTGAATGCTTAATAATTTCCTAAGTTTGGGTTGGAATGGATTTTTATGTTATCGATATCCGTTTGGGATTCCGAACCTTGGAATAGTTTCGTATGGTGATTCTGATCTTATGAGTGTATCTGGACGTTGACTTGGAGGTCCGCAGATCATTTCGGCGTCAATTGGCGAAAGTTGGAAATTTGGATAAATTTTAGAAGTTTGACCGAGAGTGGACTTTTTGATATCGGGGACAGATTCTGATTCTAGAAGTTGGAGTGGGTCTGTAATGTCAATTATGACTTGTGTGCAAAATTTGAAGCCAATCCGACGTGATTTGATAGGTTTCAGCATCGATGGTAGAATTTTGAAATTTCAAAGTCCATTAAGCTTGAATTGGGGTGCGATTCGTGATTTTGATGTTGTTTGATGTGATTTGAGGCCTCGAGCAGGTTCGTGTTATGTATTGGGATTGGTTGGTACGATTAGACACGGTCCCGGGGGCCTCGGGTGTGATTCGGGGTGGTTCCGGACCAAGTTTGGGTGTTTTGATGTTGCTGGTTGTTGGTTCTGGTGTTGTTCTTCGCGTTTGCGAAGAAGGATTTTGCTGCTAGGACTTTGTTCTTCGCGTTCGCAAAGAAGGAATTTCTACTATCCGTCGTTTGACTTCGGAAGCTTATATCTCTCAATCTATAATGAATCTAGAGATGATCCAAAAATAAAAGTTATAGCCCTTGGTGTCTAGGTTTCAGAAAGGTAAACCATTTATAATTTGGAGTTGTGTACAAAACGTTATGGTGGATACATTACAGACTATCAGGGAAGAGTTTGGAAATCTCTGCTGCACAGGGCTGAGTTTGAAAGCTTGTATCTCGCAATATTCAATGAATTGGGAGATGATTAATATATGAAAGTTATAGTTCTTGATGTTTAGTTTTCAGAAAGTCAAACCATGTGTGATTTGGAGTTTTATACAAAACTTTATGACTATTATACTAGAGGCTGTCTGAGAAGAGTTTAAAAATGGCTTTTGAGAATTTTGTTCATCGCGAACGCGATGGGGAGCTTGCGAACGCGAAGAAGGGTCGCCTGGGCAGTGTATATGTTTGCAAAAATGGGTTTGGCTCATTTCATCTCATTTCCTCCATGGGAGTCGATCTAGGAGCGATTTTGGAGGTCCATCTTCATCACCTATGTCAAGATAAGTGATTCCTACCTATTGCAAGTTAAATACTTGAATTTTATATAGATTTTAATATGGAAATTCATGGAAAAATTATGAAAAATTTGGGGGTTTGGTAGAAAACCTAAAAATTGATATTTTTGAATTTTGACCACGAATTGGGAATGGAATTGAGAATAAATCATATGTTTGAGTTCATATTATTATGGGTAATGTTTATCTTTGAAAATATTCAAAATTCGGGCACGTGGGCCCGAGAGTTGCTTTATCGACTTTTCGAGCGGAGTTAGAAATTATTATAAAGTGATTAATTATGAGTATTAGAGCATGTTTTGATTGGGTTGCAACTTATTTGACTAGTTTTGGAGCGGCGGGCGTCGGTTTGAAGTAGTAGGGAGGCTTTGGAGCTGGTTACGGAATTTCGGAGCGAGGTAAGTCTCTTTTCTAATCTTGTAAGCGAAAATTTACCCCATAGGTAAAATAATTCAATAGGTGCTTTTATTTGTGGGGGCTACATACATACGAGGTGACGAGAGTCCGTGCGTAGCTACTATTATGCTTATGTCCGGGTAGTCTAGGACCTAAATCACGTTATACTTGCGATGCTTGCATCCTACTTTTTAATTTAACCGTTTAAAACATATTGGAACTTGATAAAAGAATTTCAAAAGGGTTAGACTTCACCTACTTGGGTTTTGGACGGGTCACTTGACCGTTAATGAGAATTGATATTTCTTTAAACATCAAACCTAAATAAATCCTTGATTTGGTTGTCTGAATGTGTTTATCTTTTGTGAAACGGGCCAAACGCCTCGGTAGATTAAATAGATGCATCTATGGTTCGCGTCGTTCGACCCTCCGGCAGTGCACAGTTTAATATTATGTTGGATCGGGCCATACGACCTCGGCATGATTAGCGCATGACTTAATTGATTGTTTTAGAATTATTGATAATTGATATGGCCTCATTGGTCGGAGATATAAATTATTAAAAGATGAAAATAAATTTGGAAATCCACTATTAACAAGAGAATTTTTTACCTACCTCATGATATTGTGTTTACTGTTGGTATATTAATTATACCCCATAGTAAGTGTCCGAGTCGACCCCTCGTCACTACTTCTTCGAGGTTAGGCGGGATACTTACTGGGTACGCGTTGATTTACGTACTCATGCTACACTTGCTGTACATTTTTGTGCAGGTACATATATGTTTAGCGGCCTTGTGGACGCAGAGGCGCGATTATGGTGGGGACTTAGGTGAGCTGCATTCCATACGATGCTCCGCAGCCAACAGAGTTTCCTTCTAGTACTTACATTTTTCCTGTCCAATTTGTATTCCGAACAGTTGTTGTATTTTATTTTACATTCCTAGTTAATGCTCATGCACTTGTGAAATCGGGTTTTGGGATGATTATGGATTGCACTGTATTGGAATTTTTAAAGATATTATTATGTATTTTATAAACTCCATCTTCTACTATTTAATTGAGGGAAAAAACTATGATTTCAAAAATATTAAAATGAGACCTGAATTAAGTATTTAGTATTGGCTTGCCTGGCAGCGGTGTCCAGCGCCATCACGACCTTTAATAGATTTTGGGTCGTGACATTTCTGCTCTTCTTAGCCAGAAAACGCCATCTCCGACGAACTTTCTTCTCTTCTTTGCTATTTAGTCACATAAAATGATTCAAATATATTGTATTATGTACAAATTCACTCAAACATATTGTATTTTTATATAAATATATTTGTTTTGCCTGTATTTTATGTATTTCGAAGATCTGTATTTTTTTAATACAGCTGAATATACCTTTATTCATGTGTACTGTACATACAGTGTGCATGAATACAAGATATAAATATTGAAATACAAACATTAAAATAGAACATAATATAAACATTGAATACATTTAATTTTAAAATATAGTGAAATACGGTAAAATATACTGAATACAAATAAAAATAAAGTGAATACACCAAATGAAATATATTGAATACAGCAGTAATAACAAGTATTAGGAATAACTAAAATATTGTTAATACAAATACATTTGAATACACTGAATATAAAATAGCGAATACAGTAAATACAAATATTGAATCTATTTTATTTTTTTTAGCAAATTATATTACTACGCATGCTGCCTAGTAGTTATTCTACTAATAAATAAAAACCACAAAGGAAGAATACAAGTAAGGGGGCCAATAGCTACAGTATTGTTGTTTCTATGCCTTGGCTATATAATCATCCATCTGCGCCTCCATTGCCTCTTAATTGCAGCCTCAATAGGCTGCCGGCATAGTCTCACGAGGGCGAATGATCTCATAGCCGTATGGATATTTTTCAAAGGCGTAGGACATAAGCAAACACATATTGCGCTAAACCTTACCTTACAATTCCTACTGAGGCATTAACAACCCCATGTACTAGTAAGCATATAAAAAATAAGAACTAGAACGCACTAAGTATTTTAAGATCATCACAAAGTTTATAACATACTCTGTGATGATATTACATATGGTAATACTTTTAATGCCTTGAATGCAACAGTAAAAATAAATATTGAAACACACTAAATACAAAAGTTAAATACAACATTTATATACAACTGAAAAATTATTCTAATTAATTGGGTTGATAATGAGGTATGTTAGAATTGATTTTGTTGAGTTATATTAGGAGCGTATCACGTTAATTAATATTATTTCCGTTATTAGATAGCTGAACATACATATTTTTAAGGTGATTGTCGTTACTGTATTCATGAATACATGGCGCGAATACATGTGAATACATGCGCGTACAGCTGGACTGTCCTGATTTTAGGCGCTTTTTGCTATTGTATTCATGAATACAACAGCGTGAATATAGCGAATATACTATCATAACAACTTAATAGTAGTTATAGGAAGTAATTATGTATACAGTAGCTATAGAAAGTTAATAGTACTAAACAATAATGGTTTATGAAAATTTCTCTAATTTAAAGTGGTGGGGCCATGGTCCAGCTAGTCTATATATAAATATAAAGGAGGGACATTGGCAAGGTGATATGACACCATTTTATGTTTAGCAATTATATTTATATTTTATCTCCTTTTTGGCATTTTTACCTTCTTCCTTCTCATTCATTTATTACGTTTAAAAAAACTGTATTAAAGAAGAAACAATCTTTGCTTGAAACGTTGCTTCGGTTCTTTTGCTGGACAGTCCAAACATTGCTTCAAATCAAAGCCCAAGATAAACCAGACGTCCCTTCCTCAAATCTCTCCTCTACGCCGGTCATAACTGTACACCACCCAAAGTATAAGACAAGGAAAAATCAACAAGGCAAATTAGGAGCCATTGGTGGCGGACTTCCAATTCTGATTCGGTGTAGAATCAGCGACCACCAATGTTATTGCTTCGAAGCACTCGATGTGGCACCTCTTATCAATCAGAATACACATTTTTTCTTATTTCTCAATTTTTTGAGGTTTTACCCCTATTTTATGTATTTATGCGTCTCTTCACTTGCGTCTCCCTTTTTGCGTCGGGTCAATCGATTTTTTGACTCTTTATAAATTTATTTTTAATTTTATGACCCTACCTCTTATTTTACGTATGGGAGATTTACTTTTACACGTAAGAGATATGTCTTTTACACATAAAAGATTAAAAATATTATTTTTTTTTAATTCAAAATTATAAAAAAGCATGACGACAAATAACACATTTGTTTGTTTGCCTCTCAAGCGCGTCTTCCTATTTCTCTTCTATCTGACTATCTCTCGGTCGCCCTAGGTAAATCAACTCTTTCTCTTTCTGAGATTTTTCTGTTTTCTTCCATATTTCTGCTTTTGACAGTTTTAGGTTTTATTTCATGTTAGGTTGGTGCTACGTGTATCTTTAGAGTGGATTTCCTGTTTGATTTCAGGTCAATTGTAGCAATCAAAATTTCATTTTCTGCCTCTTTCTTGCCCACTTTGTGACATTCAATTAATCTTGAATGGAAATATAAATTTCGCTCTTACACTTTTGAGATGAAAATACACTCAAAATCATACACTTTTGGCCATTTATCAATGCACCTTATTTATTATAAATCAAAATTATTTTAAAATATTATTTTTTATAGCTACCTTTTATATTTTATAGTAAAATAGGTATTTATGGTATATACTACAACTGAGGCATGAAATACGCTATTTATATTTTTCCTCTTTCTCAGAGCTTGTTTTTCTTTCTCTCTCTCTTCGAGAGACTCAAGCCCTAGTATTGATGGCGGACGAGAAATAAGAATCTCTCTCTTCAAGCAACTTCCTCTGACAAGCTTTATAAATTAGCAATACGACATAGATGTTTACAAATTACCTACTGGATTTTTCCTCTTTTGCAATTTATTTTTCCCTTTTGATTTTTCTTTTCGCATTTGTTACTAAACTTGAGGGCTGCAACGAAGATTCACTAACATTTGTTGGCATGGTTTCATATTTTTCTTTGGTAACCTACAACTATAATGTATTTTATTGAGAAAAGGAAAAATAATTCAGTGATCATAAATTTATTGTACGGATCCGACGAACTTTCTGCTCTTCTTGGCCAGAAAACGCCATCTCCGACGAACTTTCTTCTCTTCTTTGCTATTTAGTCACATACAATGATTCGAATACATTGTATTATGTATAAATTCACTCAAACACATTATATTTTTATATAAATATATTTTTTTTGCTTGTGTTTTATGTATTTCGAAGATCTGTATTTTTTAACACAGCTGAATACACATGTAGTCATGCATACTATACATACAATGTGCATGAATACAAGATATAAACATTGAAATACAAACATTAAAATAGAATAGAATATAAATATTGAATACATTTAATTTTAAAATATAGTAAAATACGGTAAAATACACTGAATACAAATAGAAATACATTGAATATAACCAATGAATATACTGAATACAACAGTAATAACATGTATTAGGAATAACTAAAATACTATTAATACAAATACATTTGAATACACTGAATATAAAATAGCGAATACAGTAAATACAAACATTGAATCTATTTTATTTTTTTTAGCAAATTATACTACTAGGCATGCTGCCTAGTAGTTATTATATTAATAAAAAAAGAAAAACCACAAAGGAAGAGTACAAGTAAGGAGGTCAATAGCTACAGTATTATTGCTTCTATGCCTTGGCTATATAATCATCTATCTACGCTTCCATTGCTTCTTAATTGCAGCCTCAATAGGCTGCCGGTATAGTCTCACGAGGGCGAATGATCTCATAGCCGTATGGATATTTGCCAAAGGCGTAGGACATAAGCAAACATATATTGTGCCATGTGAGTTGTGAAACGGCTTGGTGAATTTCTTATGTGTTGGGGTTCCGCATAGCGATGGTGTTATGTGAGCAGGATGGCTCTCGAGATTCAATTCATATACCGCACCTTAGTTGCGCTTGAGTTTTGTACTGTATGGCGCTATCTGTCTCCCCAGGGATGGTATTATGCACTTAGCATGCTTGTGGTCGATATTCGGGTATTTTGTAATAATGAGCATTCTAGCTCAGTAAGTATCTCCTTATATAGGTTTTATGTGCGGATCGGGTAGCATGCCACCACGGGTATGTTGTTTGGATCGGGTCGCACGCCGCAGTAGTGTGTTATTGAGTACAGTTTCCCTTATCTATTATCGTTTGTTTTGCTTCTCATTTTCTGAGGAAGATTCAAAACATCCTTACGGATGTTTAAATTAGTTACGTGGATTGAGTGGTTCCTTCCAAAGTTCGATTCCTTATGTATCACATTCGAGTTTGTAGCTTGTTGGCACATTATGGCATCATATGAGACTTTTGGCAGTGTCTGAGGTGGCTTATTGCCTGAGCAGCTTGTACTGGGTGAGACTAGATTATTGGACCTGGGATCAGTGCGATCAGATTTATAGGAAGCATATTAAAGAGTAAATAGTGTTATCCAATCTAGACTGAAGTAATGGTTCTTGTCGGGAGGAGAGACTCCATAAATTGTAATTCGGCAGGTGGCTATGCGTTCTACACATCTGCTCTGTCGTGGCGGTATTGCAAGAGTTGGGACCAGGCTTATATATGTCATAAGGGGCATGGTGAACATCATATTCGGGGAATGTCGGCTATTATGATCAGAGGATATTATTATGGTTATGCAAATATTGCGGTGCATGGTGCGAATTCAGCAAAGGTGCAGTCATGTTCTGGTACGTCGTGTGGTGATTGATACGGTGTTCGTATGTTGGAAGAAGGCCTGGCAGAGAAGTCCGGATGTTGGAACTAGGATATAACGCTAATTTGACAAAACAAAAGGGGAATTCTTCAGATTCACTCGATCCAGTATGCTCAACTGAGTTGGGGTAGCACGGGTAAGTGCACGAGGTGCTAAATAGTGAATTTGGACAACTCCAGCGCAGTTCTTAGCACATTCGAGGACGCACGTGTGTTTAAGTGGGAGAGAATGTAACGACCCGACCGGTCGTTTTGAGCCCTGGCGCATCGTTCGGCGGTTTGAGGCCATGAGCAGCTTCACTTCAGGTATTATGACTAGTACGCGTAGTCGGAATTGAAATTCAGGGAGTTCAGAGTTGATTTGGAAAGAAAATCCTCATTTCGGAAGCTTTAAGTTGGAAGAATTGACTAAGGTTGGATTTTTGAGTAAACGATCTCAGAATCAAGATTTGAGGGTTCCAACATGTTCGTATGATGATTTCGGAGTTGGGCGTATGTCCGAATCGGGTTTTGGATGACCCAGGAGCGTTTCGGCGCCTATCGTGGAAGTTGGCATTTTGGAAAATTTTTATAAATTTAGGTTGAAGTGCATTTCAATGGTATAGATGTCCGTTTGGGATTCCCAGTCTAGGAATAGCTCCGTATGGTAATTCTGGTATTGGGAGCGCGTCCGAAAGTGGATTCGGAGATCCGTAGGTCATTTTGGAGTCATTTGGCTAAGGCTAGAAATTTGAAGATTTTTAAGAAGTTTGACCGGAAGTGGACTTTTGAAATCGGGGTCGGAATCTGATTCCGGAAGTTGAAGTAGGTCCGTAATGTCAAATGTGACTCGTGTGCAAAATTTGAGGACAATCGGACGTGATTTGATAGGCTTCGGCATCGATTGAAGAAGTTGAAGTTTCAAAGTTCATTAAGTTTGAATTGGGGTGAGATTCATGATTTCGATGTTGTTTGATACGATTTGAGGTCTCGAGCAAGTTTGTGTTATGTTATGGGACTGGTTGGTATAATTGGACGGGGTCCCGGGGGCCTCGGGTGTGTTTCGGGATGGTTTCGGACCAAAACAGAATGATTTGCTGCTGCTGTATCTGGTATCTGGTTTCCTACTTCGCGAACGCAAAGGGAGTCCCGCGTTTGCGAAGAGGAACTTTGAGGCTGCTGGGATTTGGCCTTCGTGAACACGAAGTTTGAGACGCGAACGCGAAGGTTGAGACGCGAACGCGGTGAAGAACTTGAGGAACCTACGCGAACGCAAGTGGGGAGTCGCGAACACATAGAAGGAAATGAGGACTAGGCCTGAGGATATTTGGCATATGCGAACGCGAGGCTGGGTATGAGAACGCGAAGCAGTGTGGGCGGAAAGGAACGTGAACGCGAAGTGGAAATTGGGGCAGTGTGTCTTTGGCCTTCGTGATTGCGATGGTCTTTCCGCGATCGCGAAGAAGCGCGAACCTGGGCATTGCAGTTTTATATACGGGATTTGGCCATTTTCCTCCACATTTCTTTTCGGTTGGGCAATATTTGGAGCTTTTGAAGAGGAGATTTCATCATCTATTATGAGGTAAGTAATTCCTACATATTGTGAGTTAAATACATGGTTTATATATGGATTTAGACATGGAAATTTGTAGAAATTGTGGGTTTTGGTAGGAAACCTAGAAATTGATATTCTTAGATTTTGATCATGAAATGGTGAATAAATTATATATTTGAGTTCGTAGGGTTATGGGTAAAGTTTATCTTCAAACATTTTTGGAATCCGGGCACGTGGGGCCGAGGTTGATTTTATCAACTTTTCGAACGAAGTTGGAAATTGTTACAAAATGATTAACTATGAGTATTAAAGTATATTTTGATTCGGTTGCGTCATATTTGACTAGTTTTGGAGCGACGGGCATCAGTTTGAATTGTCGGAGCGGCTTTGGAGCCGGTTATGAAATTTTGGAGCAAGGTAAGTCTCTTTTCTAACCTTGTAAGAGGAAATTAACCCCATAGGTGAACTAAATTATTATGTGATTCTATTTGTGGGGGCTACGTATGCACGAGGTGACGAGAGTCCGTACGTAGCTACTAACTATGCCTATGTCCGGGTAGTTTTAGGCTTACATCATGCCTTGTTGCTATTGTTGTTGAGTTTATGTTTATTGCTTGCCTTGAAAGGAAGCGAGATTGAGTTAGCTTATTAAACGTTTCGAAAGAAGTTGAAATTGGGGAAAAGTTGGGAACTTAAAGGTTTTCATTTGAACTTTGTATTTTTGAAAATAATTGAGGAACACCATAATAACTTAAGAAATCTATGTGTAACCGCGTCGCATGTATGTTTCGCGAGCGGGGTAATTTCGTTAAAAAGCTACAAGCAGAATTTCCTTTATTTTGAAAAGAATCAAGAAATAGATATGATTTTAAATGTTAAATTTATATTTGACCGCGTCTCACGTATGATTCCGAGCGGGGTATTTCCTACTACTCTCATGAGAGCGGGCCGATCGCCTCGGCAGGTTAAATGGATGCATTTATGGTTCGCGCCATTCGACCCTCTTGCAGTGCACGGTTTAAATATTTGTTGGATCGAGCTATACGACCTCGGCATGATTTGCGCATGCTTGTATTGCTTGCCTTGACATTTTTAAATAATAATATTGCCTCCCTGGTCTGAGATAAATTGATAAATGATAAAGTAGGAATTTGAAAATGTCTTATTAACAAAAGAATTGTTTACTCATTTCATGATATTGGGCTTACAGCCGCTCTTCATGATCCATGCTTAAATTATATCATTGGTGTCATGGCCCAAAATCCCAACTTGTTGTGATGGCGCCTATCTCGTTACTAGGCAAGCCGAAAATCTCAATAAACCACAATCTCTCTTAAGTTTGAAAATATAATATTTAAATACAATATAAAATCCCACAAATACTGATATGAACACTCCCCAAAACCTAGTGTCACTGAGTACATGAGCATCTAATATGGATACAAGTCTGGAACATAAGGTCTATAATAGTCTAAGACCAAAATACAGTAAACAAAGAGGTAGGGAAAGAGAGACAAGGTGTGCGAAACATGGCAGCTACCACTGAATCTCCGGAAGATCAACTGCATGAGAGAATCAACACCAGCTATGTCCAGAAGCATCTGGATCTGCACACGAAGTGCAGGGTGTAGTATGAGTACAACCAACTCAGCAAGTAACAATAATAAGTAAGGAATTGAAAATAGTGACGAGCTATACAATTATAATTCATTTCTAGTAATTCCAGCAAAGAATAGACATGCTTTCAAATCCGGTAGTTTAAGTCAAATCAATTTTATACAATTCAAGTTCATGTAATCCGGATATAGAATTCTTCAAAAAATTTCCCCACAACAATAGATAGCAACTAAGTGCATCAACCAATGAAAAACAAGTACAACCTCTCAGGACAGCAATCACTCACTAGGCTCCCAGCCCTCAACACTCACACTCCATGGGTACCCGTGCTTGCTGGGGTGTACAGACTCTAAAGGGGCTCCTACAGCCTAAGCGCTATAATCTGCACAGATAACTTACGTGTTGCACGGACAACTCATGTGCTATAATATAAATATCTAGATCCGCACGGCCAACTCACGTGTTGCACAGCCAACTCACGTGCTATAGTATAATATAAGGATCTGCATGGACAACTCACGTGTTGCACGGCCAACTCACATGCTATAGTATAATATCTCATAATCAGGCCCTCAGCCTCACTTAGTCGTAAAGCTTTCCAGTCTCTCGGGCTCTCATCAATCATAAAATCAGCTCAAACAACAATGATATGATACGTCAATAATGAACAAATATAGATTGGGATAAAATAATCAAGTAAGTTGTGACTGAGTACAAAACAACAATTTAAGCAGATAATTCAACATGTACACGACCTTTGTGGGTCCCAACAATGCCAACATATAGCCTAAGTATGGTTTCTAGCATGACTTATAGTCAAATTTCCACAACATAGAGAGAGCACATGACTATCAACAAGTTATTCAGATTTACAGTTTCCACGGGATGGACCAAGTCACCATCCCCTCGATGCACATCCACACGTCTGTCACCTAGCACGTGTGTCACCTCCAAAGTAATCACATGATACGAAATTTCGGGGTTTCATACCCTTAGGACCAGATTTAAAAATGTTACTTACCTCAGAGCGTGAAATTCTTTACTCTGTTATGCCTTTGCCTCGCAAATCGGCCTCCGAATGCCTCAAATCTAGTCACAAATAATTTGTTTCAGTCAATAAAATTTATTGGAATTAATTCCATAAGAAAATACGAATTTTCCATAAAAATCCAAAATTTAGCTCAAAAATCGCCAGTGGGACCCACGTCTCGGAACCTGACAAAAGTTATAAAATCGGAAAGCCCATTTAATCACGAATCTACCCATACCAATTTTACCAAAATTCAACCTCAACTCGACCCTCAAATCTACAAATCTTATTTTGAAATTTCTAAGTTCAAATCTCGGATTTACACCTCAAAATCATGTAATCTAGTCGGATTATTCGATGATAATTCAATATTATGGAGTAGAAATGATCACAGGGGACTTACCTCAAGTTTTCCTTGAAATTCTATCAAAAATCGCCTCTCCTCAAGCTCCAATTTGTCAAAAATGGCGAATGGGACGAAATCCCTGCTTTATAATTCTGCCCAGACAGCCCCCGATCCTGGGCCTTCGATCGTGTTCCTCGATCCTGGGCCTCGATCCTGACCCTCTATTCTGATCCTCGATTCTGGCCCTCGGTCATGGCCCTCGACCCTGGCCTTCGATCTTGCCTACAATCGTGGCTTCGATCTTGGGCCCTCGATCCTTTCCCTCGATCATGGCCTTCGACCCTGGCTTTCGATCCTGCCTCCGATCGTGGCTTCGATCATAGCCCTATTTTGGGCACGATTCAGGGCTCGATTCTGAGAGATTCTGGGCTCGATTCTGAGCTTGATTCTAAGAGATTCTGGGCTTGATTCTGGGAGATGGAATTTGCAGTAGAAGAAAATTGCAGCAGCTATTTTAGCCCACTTTTTGATCCGTTAACCATCCGAAACTCATCCGAGCCCCTCGGGACCTCAACCAAATATATCAACAAGTCCTAAAACATCATACGAACTTAGTCGAACCCTCAAATCACCTCAAACAATGCTAAAACCATGAATTACACCCCAATTCAAGCCTAATAAATTTTGAAATTTTAAGTTTCTACAAACGACTCCAGAACCTATCAAATTACGTCCGATTGATCTAAAATTTTGCACACAAGTCATAAATGACATAACGGAGGTATTTAAATTATCAGAATCGGATTCCGACCCCGATATCAAAAAGTAAACCCCCCGGTCAAACTTCCCAAAAATTCAACTTACGGCATTTCAAGCCAAATTCCACTACGGACCTCCAAATAATTTTTCGGACACACTCCTAAGTCCAAAATCACCATACGGAGCTATTGGAATTATCAGAATTCGAATTCGAGGTCTTTTACATATAGATCTACATCTGGTTAACTTTTCTAACTTAAATTTTTAATTATGAGACTAAGTGTCTCATTTCATTCTGAATTCCTTCCGGACCCGAACCAACTACCCCGGCAAGTCATAAAATAACTGTAAAGCATAAATTGAGCAGTAAATGGGGAAACGGGGTTATAATACTCAAAACGACCATCCAGGTCATTATAATTGGTATATTAAATATAGCCTATAGTAAGTGTCCGAGTCGACCCCTCGTCACTACTTCTTCGAGGTTAGGCGGGATACTTACTGGGTACGCATTGATTTACGTACTCATACTACACTTGCTGCATATTTTGTTGTGCAGACACATATATATTATTGGCCTTGTGGGCGCAGCGGCGTGGTTGATACAGGGACTTAGGTGAGCTGCATTTTGTGAGACGATTCACAGCCAGCAGAGTCTCCTTCAGAGTATTTGTATTTTTTTTTCAGTCCAAATTTGTATTCCGGACAGTTATTGTATTTTATTTTATCCCCTAATAAATGCTCATGCACTTGTGACACCGGGTTTTGGGATTCATTATGGGCGTTCAGTATTGAAATTGATAAAAATATTATTATTTTTTCTGAAAAATCTCATCCTTTACTATTTAATTTGAAGGAAAGTATGATTTCAAAAACATTAAAGATGATGACCAAATCTAGTATTTATTGTTGGCTTGCCAAACAGTGGTGTCCGGTGCCATCACGACCTTAATAGATTTTGGGTCGTGACAACATGGTATCAGAGCCCTAGGTTCACGTAGGTCTCGTGAGTCATGAGCGAGTCTAGTAGAGTCTTATGGATCGGTACGGAGACGTCTGTACTTATCTCCGAGAGTCTACGGGGCTGTTAGGAGCACTTCCCTTTCTTGATTCCTCATCGTGCGATTTGAATCCTTCGAGGATTATGTCTTCATTTCCTTCCTATTCGATCTTATGCGACGTGAAGCGCTGGTTACAAATCGAGACTTAAGGAATTTTAATGGTACTACAGATGTGATGCGGGATGTTTCTCCCTACGTAATTGATTGTGTTATTGTCGTCGCCATGTGGAAGGATATTCTATCAATTCAGCTCAGTGGCTGTACTTCTGAGAACTTTGAGGCTATGCACAGGTTGCGATGATGCTCATGAGTTATTATCACACAGTATCGATGTGATGGTAGGATGTTTGCCTATGTGTTGGGGCAGTGAATAAAAGGAGGTTTACTTAGTGCATGGTTCCGAGATTCAGTATCTTATTTTGGCGGAGGAAAAGCAATTGGCCTATGAATGTCCAGATTTGGGTTGATGGAGTAACGAGGCTTGGTATTTTCTAGTGTGATGGAATCTTCATCCGAGGTGTGGTTTCGTCGTCCTTGATTGAATGTTTTAAGTTCGTCGGTGTTATGATTTTCTTCGATTCGCCTTTGGGGCAGGGTAGCATATGGGTTCTGTGGTAGGATGACTACACGCCTTGAGAAAGTTTAGAGTGATCTGGGATTCATGGTGGACCGTGACTAGGTCTACGAACTTAATTTGGAGTATTGGTTGCTATATTGAGGAAGATTGGGTGTGACAGGAGGGAGTTGCTTGATATGAAGAAGGATACAACATAAATTTGGATTGGAATATATGGTCGCACCTTTAGTTGATGTCCATGAGGAGTGAACGGACCTGTACAGCTGGTGAATGAGCACGGGCTCAGGATGGGTTACTGATTTCGTAATTATTGTATCTAGTTGCATTGGATGATGTCGGCATGGAATTTCCATAGGTGAGTTATCTCTTGTGAGCAGGTTAGCGGTTGCGTGGTGTTGGTGGGGCTGTCACGAAAGAATTCTACTGGTTATACGGCAAGAGGTCGAATATGTGAATGTGGTTAGTGATTCAAAGTGTTCATGAAAGGTCAAATGGAAGGACTTCGAGGAATTTGGCGAGTTGGTTGTGCAAGATCAGTTCAACGATGAAGAAAGAATCTTGGCGGGTTCTAGAGTTATGCAATGGTAGCTTCAAGCTAAGTGGGAGAGTTCCACCGCCTACGGCTGGATTGTATGGTCGGCTAATTGTGAGATTTCTGGTTATCGACATATTGGTGGGATATTATGACTAAGGAAGAGAGAACATCAGCGGTAATTTGAGCAAAGGATTGAGGAATGTGTGCTATAGTAGGCCTTATTGACTCATGTTCAGGTTTTGGGAAGGTTCAGGATTTATGCTTCATGTAAAGGTGATTTACAAGGAAAGTGATTCAGCCGGGTGCTTCTTGAAAGGGCGTTCATGTACTAGTGAAGCCTGGGAGTTTGATTATATTCGGTACCAAGTCAGAGTGGGTGACTCTCAACAACGGTCCTAGTGGATTCAAAAGTTAAAGTGTGGTGCCTAAGAATTTTGAGTCCGTAGTATAGTTAAGTATTGAGCTGTTGCAGAGGATTATAAAAGTGGATTGGAGTGATATTATCTTCGGTATGCGGTGTAGCAATGGAAGAATGGGAGAAAATAACTCGGAATCGTAAGGGAAATATCAGAATGGGTGTACTAGTTGAAGATGCAGATGTGCGCACAAGGAGGGTGCGAGATGGTTCGTGGGTTTTGGGGACAATGTGGTCTCGTGAGATGGGGTCACTCAGGATGAGTGCGGATTGAGTTCGTTATATTGATAAAGGAGTTGTTGTTATTTCTAAGGAAGATCCAAAGTAAATTAGGAGAAGTCGAGTTCGGTTAGCAATGGTTGAATCGGCTTAGTGATGGCAATGATCAGCTCCTTCAGTGTGTTGGGTTATTCATGTGATTGACGGTCGCCGTAACTGATCTTATTTGGAGGCTTTCGAGTATTATGGCTTGTTATGTGCAGATGGATCCCGGAAGGGTTATGGTGGATTAAACCACTACTTGAGGTTGGTATTTTTTGCGGATATGAGGATTCAGTCGCATGTTGCAATGGTTCTCTTGGAATGAGTTAAGTAAAAGGTTTCTATGTGATGAAGTATTTACCCTATTAGTAGTTCGGAAGTTAAGACGAAATTTTTGCGCTATTGCGCATTGGCATGATTAAGTGCAGTGATCAGCATGGGATTTGGAAGTTGAGGATCAAGGTTGCGATTCGGTATTGGCAAGAATGTCACGAGCTCGGATGAGCGAGAAAGGACTCAGATGGTTAGAGCCAGGTGGCATTATTTTTAGCATCACCTGAGATCGGTATTCTGTGTAAGAGGCTTTGAGTAGTGATTTCGGATTTTTGATTTGCTTTACAGCATTTGTGCGGACGGTGGTATGGATGTGCAGAATTATTATCTAGTGCGGAAGGTAGATTGTATAAGTGTGACATGTAGTCACTGGATTGATCGAAGATTGGAACCAAGTATGGAGATTGCGGTACTATTGTTCATGTGAGAATTTATGCCCGGAGGGGGCTCGGTTCATTTGGTTGTAGACTGTGGGAGTTTGTTCCGATTATGATGGATGTTCTCGTGTGTTATGGGAAAAAGGGTTATTTTGGACCCTTGAAAGGTTAATAGCCTAGTACGGTGCGATCAAAATTGGCTTGAGGTCTGTGGATAGATTTAAATATGAATATGGGCTCTATATCAGGCCGGATGTGTTCATTTCAGCATAGCGTTCCTTGTGGAGGAGTATTCGGACGTTGGATGTCGTTTCATCGTCAGCTATTTCATGTAATACTATATTGCGCAGTGTGAGTTGTGAAACAGCTTGGTAAATTTCTTATGTGTTGGGGTTCCAAATAGCGATGGTGTTATGTGAGCAGGATGGCTCTCAAAATTCAAATCATATACCGCACCTTAGTTCTGCTTGGGTTTTGTAGCGTATGGCGCTATCTATCTACCCAGGGATGGTATTATGCACTTAGCGTGCTTGTGGCCGATATTCGGGTATTTTGTAATAATGAGCCTTCTAGCTCAGTAAGTATCTCCTTATCCAGGTTTTATGTGTGGATCGGGTGGCACGCCACTACGGGTATATTGTTTGGATCGGGTTGCACGCCGCAACAGTGTGTTATTGAGTACAGCTTCCCCTATCTATTATCGTTTGTTTTGCTTCTCATTTTCTAAGGAAGATTCATAACATCCTTACGGTTGTTTAAATTAGTTACGTGGGTTGAGTGGTTCCTTCCAAAGTTCGATTCCTTATGTATCACATTCGAGTTTGTAGCTTGTGGGCACGTTGTGGCATTATATGAGACTTTTGGCAGTGTCTGAGGTGGCTTATTGCCTGAGCAGCTTGTACTGGGTGAGACTAGATTATTGGACCTGGGATCAGTGCGATCAGATTTATAGGAAGCATATTAAAGAGTAAATATTGTTATCCAGTCCAGAGTGAAGTAATGGTTCTTGTCGGGAGGAGAGACTCCATAAATTGTAATACGGCAGGTAGCTATGAGTTCTACACATCTTCTCTGTCGTGGCGGTATTGCAAGAGTTGGGACCAGACTTATATATGTCATGAGGGGCATGGTGAACATCAGATTCGGGGAATGTCGGCTATTATGATCAGAGAATGTTATTATGGTTATGCGAATGTTGCAGTGCATGGTGCGAATTCAGCAAAGGTGCAGTCATGTTCTGGTATGTCGTGTGGTGATTGATACGGTGTTCGTATGTTGGAAGAAGGCCTGGCAGAGAAGTCCGGATGTTGGAACTGGGCTCTAAGGCAAATTTGACTAAACAAAAGGGGAATTCTTCAGATTCACTCGAGCCAGTGTGCTCAACTGAGTTGTGGTAACACGGGTAGGTGCACGAGGTGCTAAACAGTGATTTTGGACAACTCCAGCGCAGTTCTTAGCACGTTCAAGGACGAACGTGTGTTTAAGTGGGAGAGAATGTAACAACCCGACCGGTCGTTTTGATCCCTAGCGTGTCATTCGGTGGTTTGAGGCCATGAGCAGCTTCACTTCAGGTATTATGACTAGTACGCCTAGTCGGAATTGAGATTCAGGGAGTTCAGAGTTGATTTGGAAAGAAAATCCTCATTTCGGAAGCTTCAAGTTGGAAGAATTGACTAAGGTTGGATTTTTGAGTAAATGATCTCGAAATCGGAATTTGAGGGTTTCAACATGTTCGTATGATGATTTCGGACTTGGGCGTATGTCCGTATGGGGTTTTGGATGACCCGGGAGCGTTTCGGCGCCTATCGTGAAAGTTGGCATTTTGGAAGAATTTCATAAATTTGGGTTGAAGTGAATTTCAATGTTATCGATGTCCGTTTGGGATTCCGAGTCTGGGAATAGCTCCGTATGGTGATTCTGGTATTGGGAGCGCATCCGGAAGTGGATTCGGAGGTTCGTAGGTCATTTTGGAGTTATTTGGCTAGGCTAGAAATTTGAAGGTTTTTTAGAAGTTTGACCGGAAGTGGACTTTTGATATCGGGGTCAGAATCCGATTCAGAAAATGAAGTAGATCTGTAATGTCAAATGTGACTTGTGTGTAAAATTTGAGGACAATCGAACGTGATTTGATAGGTTTCGGCATCGATTGTAGAAGTTGTAGTTTCAAAGTTCATTAAGTATGAATTGGGGTGCGATTCATGATTTCGATATTGTTTGATGTGATTTGAGGTCTCGAGCAAGTTTGTGTTCTGTTATGGGACTGGTTAGTATGATTGGACGGGGTCCGGGGGCCTCGGGTGTGTTTCGGGGTGGTTTCGGACCAAAACGGAATAACTTGCTACTGCTGTATCTGGTTTCCTTCTTCGCGAACGCGAAGGGAGTCCCGCGTTCGCGAAGAGGAACTTTGAGGCTGCTTAGATTTGGCCTTCGCGAACGCGAAGGTTGAGATGCGAACGCGGTGAAGAACTTGAGAAACCTACGCGAACGCGAGTGGGGAATCGTGAATGCGTAGAAGGAAATGAGAACTGGGCCTGAGGATGTTTGGCCTACGCGAACGCGAGGCTGGGTATGCGAACGCGAAGCAGTGAGGGCGGAAAGCTTCGCGAACACGTCGTGAGGAACGCGAACGCGAAGAGGAAATTGGGGGAAGTGTGTCTTTGGCCTTCGCGATCGCGATGGTCTTTCTGCGATCGCGAAGAAGGGCGGACCTGGGCAATGAAGTTTTATATACGGGATTTGGCCATTTTCCTCCACATTTCTTTTCGGTTGGGCAATATTTGAAGCTTTTGAAGAGGAGATTTCATCATCTATTATGAGGTAAGTAATTCCCGCACATTGTGAGTTAAATACATGGTTTATATAAGGATTTAGACATGAAAATTTGTAGAAATTGTGAGTTTTGGTAGGAAACTTAAAAATTGGTATTCTTGGATTTTGATCATGAAATGGAGAATAAATTATATATTTGAGTTCGTAGGGTTATGGGTAAAGTTTATCTTCGAAAATTTTTGAAATTCGGGCACGTGGGGCCGAGGGTGATTTTATCAACTTTTCGAACGGAGTTGAAAATTGTTATAAAATGATTAACTATGAGTATTGAAGTATATTTTGATTCGGTTGCGTCATATTTGACTAGTTTTGGAGCGACGGGCATCAGTTTGAATTGTCGGAACGGCTTTGGAGCCGGTTATGAAATTTCGGAGCAAGGTAAATCTCCTTTCTAACCTTGTAAGAGGAAATTAACCCCATAGGTGAACTAAATTATTATGTGATTCTATTTGTGGGGGCTACGAACGCACGATGTGATGAGAGTCCGTATGTAGCTACTAACTATGGCTATGTCCGGGTAGTTTTAGGCTTACATCATGCCTTATTGCTATTGTTGTTGAGTTTATGTTTATTGCTTGCCTTGAAAGGAAGCGAGATTAAGTTAGCTTATTAAACGTTTCGAAAGGAGTTGAAATTGAGGAAAAGTTGGGAACTTAAAGGTTTTCATTTGAACTTCGTATTTTTTAAAAGAATTGAGGAACACTATAATAACTTAAGAAATCTATATGTAACCGCGTTGCATGTATGTTTTGCGAGCGGGGTAATTTTCTTAAAAAGCTACAAGCTGAATTTCCCTTATTTTGAAAAGAATCAAGAAAGAGATATGATTTTAAATTTTAAATTTATGTTTGACCACGTCGCACGTATGATTCGCGAGCGGGGTATTTCCTACTACTCTCATGGGAGCGGGCCAATCACCTCGGCAAGTTAAATAGATGCATCTATGGTTCGCGTCATTCGACCCTCTGGCAGTGCACTGTTTAAATATTTGTTAGATCGGGTCGTACGACCTCGGCATGATTTGCGCATGCTTGTATTGCTTGCCTTGAAATTTTTAAAGAATGATATTGCCTCCCTGAGATAAATTGATAAATGATGAAATAGGAATTTGGAAATCTCTTATTAACAAAAGAATTGTTTACTCATTTCATGATATTGGGCTTACAGTCACTTTTCGTGATCCATGCTTAAATTATATCATTGGTATATTAAATATAGCCCATAGTAAGTGTTTGAGTCGACCCCTCGTCACTACTTCTTCGAGGTTAGGCGGGATACTTACTAGGTACGCGTTGATTTACGTACTCATACTACACTTGCTGCATATTTTGTTGTACAGGCACATATATATTATTGGCCTTGTGGGCGCAGCGGCGTGGTTGATACAGGGACTTAGGTGAGCTGCATTTTGTGAGACGATTCGCAGCCAATAGAGTCTCCTTCAGAGTATTTATATTTTTCTTTTCTGTCCAAATTTGTATTCCAGACAGTTATTGTATTTTATTTTCTCCCCTAGTAAATGCTCATGCAATTGTGACACCGGATTTTGAGATTGATTATGGGCGTTCAGTATTGAAACTGATGAAAATATTATTATTTATTCTGAAAAATCTCATCCTTTAGTATTTAAAGGAAAAAATAGCCGAGTCAAATCCCTGTTCTACTGATTTTCTCTGTTCTCTTTATTGCTCATGCCTATGCCTAACAAAATAGTTATGAAATCTGCATGGGAAAAACATTGGCTTCTCATGCCGATCTTCCATGAAGCCAATTCGACAAGTAACTTGAGCATGTTGTAAAATTGTGAAGCCGCACTACTGATTTTCATCAATATCTTAAACGTAAATTGTCTATAGAAGAATTTGATGCATGCTACAGTAAGGGGAAAAGTTTCAATCTTTAGAGGTAATGCTATCAATCTTTTACAGATTTTAACTTTTTTCTTCATCTTATTTATAGTTAAAGTTTCAAGATGAGGTACATTTATTAGCTTCTGTTGTCGTCAATGAGTCTTTCAAGGTCTTCGGATTTGCATTGCGTGATCAAGCACTCAATGGTGTGTCCTTAAATCATGGAAATTCTTGTGCTGATAAGAACTTTCATTGAACTTCGAGGTCTTGCGCGCCTTAAAAATCTGAATTTGGAGGTTCAAGGGAGATTTCTTCCGTCTCTGAGTAAATCCCACTTGGGTAAACTGGCATAAAGTGCCAAATTATTCCAAGTACAAGAGGAGAAATCAGTTCCAAAGAGAAAAGCTAAACCAAGGATGCCAATGTGATTAATTCTCCTTTTTGCTAAGTTGTTGGATTTTCAACATGTAATTTTAATTAGTATTATTGGAAAAACTGAAATAGATGTTTAATTTTCTGCAGGTTTAAATTGCAGAAGTAAAAGAACGGGATAATATATATGATGCAAGTATGCAGCTGGAGGGAATGGAAAGCAGAAACAAAAATTACTTTGATGCATTTGTTTTTGAGTTTGCAAAGACTGACTGTGCAAACTTAATGTTCGAGCCTTTTTGAGAAGTATTTTTTTGATCTGTTTTGCATAAAAAGTTAACCTTTTTAATATTTTCAACCTTGGTTTTTGAAATCTTCCAACAACTCAAATATTAATGCAATTTATGTTCCAAATGATGGAAAGTTAAATATTAGCAAGATGGTTGAGTTCTTCTGTATATATGTATTTTCATTAGGGGATAGGCGGTATCTCTTTATTCTTCATGATATTGACCACATTTCTGATCCCTATTTGCATTTTAGTGGATTGATCTGGTATGAGAAGTTGTTCAATAGCCCCTCAACGCAGTTCTTCTGAATTTCGAATAGTATTCAAGATCCTCTGTTTTCGATTATCTAATAAATCACTTAATGAAAGTAGATTATTTTTCCATTCCTTTCCAAAATTCCATAATCCCGTCCCGAACCAAACATGAATCTTTCGATTCATTTGGCTCTCACGCTCAATTACTTAAGGTAAATTCTAGGGCTACTGGGAAGAGAGAGCCGCTGTCAATGTCTCAATAAAAAGCAAGGAGAAAAGCACAACGTGGGCTTCTCCGAGCTTTAGGGCATAAGCTCACTTTAAGCGATTTTGACAACACTGGCTTCAAAAATTATATCTTAAGGTGCAATAGTGTATTGTGAATCACAAGAGATGATACCAGAAGCCAAAAGACTTATTAGGGTGATACTGTGATCCAATTAAACACCTTATGTTAGTTAACATATTTCTATAGATATATGGAGATTAGGCACAAAGAAAAATACAAATATAGGCAACTGGATTAAATGACAATAACTTCGCAGAAGCATATTTGCCTTACTCCCCATCCCTCCATGTTTAAACAAAAAATTAAAAGGGAATTTAAATACATAGAGAGAGTGGATGCCTTTTTTCCTACTTAAAAGAAGAAAACTCACTGTTTAAAGCTCGCTTTAGAGCAAAACAAAAGAAAAAGTCATAGAGCATCATCTCAAGGTTAGTTCGATGCAAACCAGCTTGTCAGAATTTAAAAAATTTTGAATTTTATTATGGAAATAGATATGTTTCTTTACAGTTTGTTTGCAAATTATTTGTGATACAAAAATAAATTACAACCACAATATAAATATGAAGAAACATAATTTTATTGATAAACGATGCGGGTACAATTCTATTTATCCTTGATTCTTCTCTTCGATTTGTTATCCGTAATTCGAGGGATGGATCAGTGTATTCTCGAATGTAGGATGATACGGACCTTTCTGAATTATTTGATCTCCACGAAAGCCGATCATTGTATGGATATGCTTCTTGAAGTATTTGATTATCAAGAACAACGTCTATTGATCACGACGTTATTTTATGCCTTGATCCCTTTGTGAATATCCCGAGAATTTATGGGATGTTTGAGGCGACCTCAATTTGAGACCCATTTTCAAAGGAAATATGTAACCCTTTTTATAGGAGTAACCTAGGGTTATGATAGAGTAGCCTCCAAATTAAGGTTTTTGTAGAGTAGCATCCAAGCAACCCTAATAGACTTCTAGAATTGCAAGAGTCCGCTTATAGTATCTTGAATTTAGGATTTACCTTGATCCGTTAAAATTTCGTTGTCTACAAATGCCCCCTACTTCAAGACTTGTCGGCTTGTAGACTTGATGAAACATACAGACGAGACTTGCTTACTCATGTGAGAAATTAATTTTTTGTATCTTCTCAAAAGAGTACTTGATCATACAAAGTTGTGTCGAACTGTAACTTGAGATGGATCCAGTCTTTAAAGAAGCTCTTGCAGAAATTTCATCTCGTAATTATGCCTAATAAACATGCTTATTGGCCCAATTTCAGAAAGATTATCGAGTCTTAAATTGAGCAGCATCTATGACATCATGGAATCCTTTATTTAATTCACCAAAATATAATAAGCAAAGTGAGACCATGCTTGTTACTTGTCGCAAGCATAGCCTATTTTTAAAGAATAAAGCATAGCAACCCCTTTGATAGGTTACTTGGCCTCCTTGAAATTACCATCGCCAGCTTTCTTGTGGCTTTATAGTTTTAGCGAGAGTAGTTTTGGTGAAGAATTAGTTGATGCCTTCACTTTACAATTTCACATTCATGGCAAGACTATTTGGGTATCTCCTCCTTTAGCTTGCGGCTTTGGCAAGGAACCACTGGGATAGAGGACAAAAGAACCTATCCCCAGAGATTGCCCCCATTGTTGGAGATTTGATTTTCTTCTTCTCCAAGGGGGTGTCAAGGGGTGAAATATGTGGTTGCGGTAACGTCTTTACTTGAATGATTGTTGATCTTTTTGAAGGCCATCACATTAGTTTGATTTTGAAACTTATAATTTCCAACTTGCAGGAGGAAGAGATGAAGGGCAGAACTGGTCCCACTGGGCGTGTCAATTTGGGTAAATCATTCTCCTTATTTACGTTAATGTCATTTATTACTCCCTCCGTTTTAATTTATGTGAACCTATTTCCTTTTTAGTCCGTGCCAAAAAGAATGACATCTTTCCCTATTTGGAAACAATTTACCTTTATGTAATGATTTATAGCCACATAAAATATATGTGTTTCATTTTATACCACAAGTTCAAAAGTCTTCTCTCTTTTCTTAAACTTCGTGCCAAATCAAATGAGTTCACATAAATTGAAACGGAGGGAGTATTATTTATTGCTTGAAATTCTTCTATCATTAATGATCTTGAAACATTGAATGTACACAGCATTTAATCATCCACCAATACTGTCCGATTTTATTTGGGTTGACTAGTTATAAATAGGGATATTATCATTAACTAGGTTTAACAAATTATTTGTGATACAAAAATAAATTGCAACCACAATATAAATATGAAGAAACATAATTTTATTGATAAATGATACAGGTACAATTCTGTTTATCCCTTGATTCTTCTCTTCGATTTATCCGTAATTCGAGGGCTGGATCAGCGTATTCTCGAACGTAGGATGATACAAATCTCTCTAGATTATTTGATCTCCATGAAAGTTGATCATTGTATGAATATGCTTCTTGAAGTATTTGATTATCAAGAAAAATATCTATTGATCACGACATTATTTTATGTCTTGATCCCTTTGTAAATATCCCGAGAATTTATGGGATTTTTGAGACGACCTCAATTTGAGACCCCTTTTCAAAGGGTATTTGTTTATAGGAATAACCTAGGGTTAGGATAGAGTAGCCTCAAAATTAGGGTTTGTGTACAGTAGTCTCCAAGTAACCTTAATACACTCCTAGAATTGGAGGAGTCCTCTCGTAATATCTTGAATTTAGGATTTAGCTTGATCCGTTAAAATTCCGTTGTCTACACAGTTATCTACTCGAGTCATACCCATTCAGCACAGAACAACAATGAAATTGCAAAATTAAGAAGTATGAAGAGAACCAAAAAAAGTATTGAAAGAAAAAAAGACAAAGAAGAGGAGCGGAAGAAAAAAGATGAAGAAAAAAAGATCCGAGGAAAAATCAGAAAAGAGCAGCGAAGAAGAAGAACTCCAATCTAACCTGATTCGAAGAGAATCTTCAAAAAAAGTCTAAAAAAATAAAATTACTACCATTATCTATTTCTTTGTCTCTACTTGCTTTTAATCACACTCACAGATTTAACCCACAATAGCCATTGAATTGCGAAATTAGAAAGAGGAGAACCCGAAAGAAGCGCAGAAAGGAAAAACAGATGAAGGAAATGCGAAATTAATTGAAAGAGGAACATACCAGTAGGTAGAAGACCCAACAAGAACACAAACAAACATGAGAACAAGAGCACAGAGAAAGACTGTCGAAATTGTAGACGCTGAAGAAACATTCTTTGACAGTTCAGAGAAACAAAGGAAAATGCTAATGTTACACCTGTAGCAACATTCAATTTACACGTAGGTTGGCGTAAACAGTTATAAGACACGTAAAATAAAATACGTATAAATGATGCAGAAATGTCAAAATTACCCTAAGCTTTTGTTCAAATGACGAGAAGCAGCCAGATCGAAATCTTGGCTCTTCTATAATATAGTAAAGTAATATGTGTGTGTGATGTAATCAAATATATAAAATTAATTCTCAGATGCATATGCAGAAATATTTAATATATTCTATCTCATTTAAGCTTACCAATATCAATTAGTATAAATTTACTAACTAGTTCCTACTATTAATAAGAGGGAGTTTGAGGAGCTTCAGGTCAACACGTCTGCTTGAGCAATTTGCTTAAAATCTGGGCCCACGAGTATATTCTTGTAATTGTAACAAAACTGAGCAATTCTATTGGCTTAAAAACTAGATTACTGTAGCTCCTTCATAAAATTTTTGTTGTACGGACTAATTTACCCTTTTGCTGATATGCAATCATCAAGCCAGACCAACTTTCCAACCCAACCTGCTTACTTTCTTCTTACTGTCCTCATTAATCACGTCACACGTGTCCTCATTGATTTAGTGCACATTTAAGATCATAAAACAAAAACCTCATTTTGTACTCTTGGAAACCAAATTTAGAAAGCTAAAAGGCGAACACCAAAAAATAGTTACATAGTGACTATAAAGCTGTAAATTCAAGGTGGTTCATATGTGAGGGTGCTTGCTTTTTTTCTTCTTGAATCTAAATGAAGGAAGTTGTAGTCTATCGGTATTTACCAAGCCTCTAACCTGCCCAGGTAGGCTACCAAAGTGATATATATCCAAAGATCCGTCAGATTGTGGCTAAGGGATGCCAATTTGTCCGCAACACGATTTGCTTCTATATAGCAATGCCGAGTTTTAATATCATGAGTATTTACCAATAACTTTCTCTCTTCTACTGTATCATTGATTCTCCAAGGTGTATCATATTCTCCAATCACTGAGTTTTGAAGGTTGAGTGAGTCAGTTTCTCCTATGATTGAGTTAAAGCCATAGTTGATGCACCATATAAGGCCATAGAGCAATGCACTAGTTTCTGCAGTGTTACTGGTGCACTGTCCCAATGGCAATGAATATGCCATTATGAGACAACCATCACTCCCTCTCGCTATACCTCCTCGTCCGCAGTTGCCATCTAGACAGATCCATCATTGTTCAGCTTCACAATGAGAGGTGGTGGTTTGAGCCATTTTACCATAGTAAAGCAGTTCATCACCACCTGAACTTTATACATGTTACATAAATCTTCCCAATTGTTTCCAAAGTTGATCTTCTTGAAATGAGATTTGATAAGCTGAGTGATGTTGAAAGTAATCATCTCTTTGGATCTGTGAAATGATGGTTTTTCCATATCAAATATAGAGTTGCACCTAGACCTCCATAGCTCCCAAATGATGATAGGAGGCATGATTTTGTGCATGTAGCTAGCCATGGGATTTTCCCCCTTCCGTTTCCAACAATTGAGTATGAGAGTCCTCAGATTGTTGTTTCTATACTCAATGTCCAATCTGCCAATAAAAAAATTCCACACTTGTTGTGCATATTCACTACTATAGAATAAATGATCTGTAATTTTAGGTACTCGGATGTCACTGAAACAAGTACAACAACTGCACCTAGAGTCGATGACAATCCCAAGGTTAGAAATTCCCTCATCAGTGGAAACCTTGTTGTGAACAGCCCTCCATGACATAAAGGACATTTGAAAGGAACACATATCTGCCAAATATTAGCGTCATAGCTAGAAACTCTCTTTATTTGCCTTAACAGATTTCATACACTTGATATAGTAAATTTGTCATTATTATTGCTAGTCCAGATTGTTGAATCCTCCTTTTGTTGGTTGATGAGAACCTGCAAGGAAGACAAAGAAGATAGGTAAGTTTTTATGTGGTCAGGGGTTGGTACCGAAGAACTGACCAATACCATTGGCCATCCTTAAGTACTTCATTGATCTTTATATTACTCAATATGGGATTTTCAGATTGAGTTTCAAAAAGAGGACCCTTGTCCATCCAATTGTCAAACCAGAAGCTGATATTGCCTTTTTTCAGTTTTCCAAAGTATGTTTTGCTCCACTTTAATTTTGATTGAATACATAACTTTCCAACTATAGGAATTTCTTTTCATCCAGTTTGTACAAACTGGATTGCTAGCATTACAGTACTTTGCTTTCATAAATTGAGCCCAAAGGGATTGGGTGGTTCTGAATTTCCACCACTGCTTGGAATTGAAGGCATTGTAAATGTCTTCTAATTTCATGAATCATGTTCCTCCTTCCTCAAAAGTAAAATACAAAGTCTTCCATGCCACTCAATGGTGTTTCTCCCTATTTGCATGCCCTGACCAAAAATATCTGGCCAAATATGTCTCTATCAGTTCAAAGGATCCTTTGGGAGGATGCACCGAAGCAAGAGTATAAATATTGAGACCCAGGAGAACATGCTTGATGAGAACTACCCTTCCACATATTGATAAGAATTTCAAATGACATCCTTTGATTTTGTTAATGGCCTTGCTCACCATATCTGAGAATGTGACAAGAGTTTTCCTCCCAGTATATATATAGGACACCCTAGGTACTTCATAGGAAAATTACCATGTCTCTTACCAAGAATTCTGCCAACCCTAGTAATAATGCTTATAGCAGTCTTAGGTGCCATTGTATAACAACTTTTGTATTTGTTGATCATTTGACCACTAATCTTCTCATATGATTCTAAAGTCGCTAGCACCAGTTTCAGAGTTTACTTAATACCACTACAGAAAATAATTGTGTCATCAGCAAATGAAAGATGAGAAATATGTGGTCCATTATGAACCATATAATACCCTTTGAATATGTTGTTGTTATGGAGTCCATTGAGCATTAGGGAAAGCAGCTCCGCACAGTGAATAAAAAGTGAGGGTGAAAGAGGATCTCCTTGTCTGAGTCCTCTTTTAGACTTGAAGAATCCATGCCTGCTACCATTGACAATAAGAGAGTACTAGTAGTTGGATATGAATCTGTAGATCATGTCTATCCATACTTCAGCAAAACCAAGTTGTCTGAGCATGAAACATAAGAAAGGCCAGGACACTTTGTCATAAGCATTAGCCATGTCAAGCTTAATGACAAGATTTAGACCTTTTTTAGGCTTGCAAATGTTATTAACAATCTCTTGGGTCAGTAAGATATTCTCATTTATCGACCTTTCCTTGATAAAACTACTTTGATTAAGAGAAATAATCTTGGGCAAAATGAGGCCGAGTCTAGTATTTATGATCTTTGCAATTATCTTACTAGATACATTACAGAGACTGATTGGTCTGATATCTGAGAAACTTTGTGGAGAGTCTACTTTAGGAAGCATTATCAGGCAAGCGTGGGAGAAAAACCTAGGTAGAGTGGCACCATTAAAGAATGCACCCACTGCCTTATGTATATCATAAGAAATTACTTCCCATGCACTTTGATAGAATTTATCACTCAAGCCATTAGGGCCCGGTGCACTGTCAGGATCAATCGAGAATACACAATCTTTAACCTCCTAGAGGGAAGGCATAGCTGTCAAGAGCTTCAGTAACCACCTTCTTCACTACATTTAGAATTTGAGAGTCTTCTACAACAATATCAGCTTGAAACATCTTTTGAAAGAACTGGACAGCTGCACTTGCTACATCATTGGAGCCCTCTATCCATTCTCCTTCCTCATTTTTTATTTTGAGGATAAAAAGCTTTCTTCTTCTATCCTTAAAGACTCCATGGAAGTAAGCTGTGTTGGCATCCCCTTCATCTAACCATTTGACCCTAGATTTTTGCCTTAGAACTTTCTCCTGAAGAATCAAGAAACTGGTGAATTCAGCTTTAGTTCTAGCCAACTTGGTCCTGATATCTTGAGTATTATTGGTAATAGATACCTCTTCAAGTTCCTTAATGAGCTTTTCCAGCTTCTTTGGTTCTTCATAAATATCACCAAAAGTAGTCTTTAACCATCTGCTCAGAGCACTGCATACTATTTTAGTCTTTTGGTGGAGGATATAAAGAGGATTCCCATGAACCTCTTCAACCCATGATTGTTGGATAACATTCAAGTATTCATCATGGTCCACCCATTTATTCAAAATTTTGAAATATTTAGTATGAGTAGGATCATACTTCCCACATTCTATCAGCAACGGGGCATGATCAGAGCATATCCTAGAGATATGTGTAACTTTAGTCTCCCAAAAAGATCAAATCATTCAACATTGTATGTTAATTTGTCTAATCTCTTCCAAATTGTGTTGGGAGGGTCTCTATTATCACTCCAAGTGAAAACAGTTCCATGAAATCCACCATCTTGTAAATTGCAATCATTCAGACAGGAGAGGAAATTAATTCCTTCTTGAATTCTATAGGGTAAGCCACCGAGCTTCTCCTCCGAGCTAATAGCTACATTAAAATCACCAACCACTCTCTGAGGGTCGTTAATGTTATTGGACGTGCTTCTGAGTTCATCCCTTAGAACATTTTTTTGATTTTCATCGCACTTGGAATACACAATGGTAATGTGAAATGAAATATTCCCACGAATTTGAGAAATTTGGAGTAAAACTTGTTGTTCTTTATCATCCAGGACATTGATTTTGTAATCAGCAGACCAAAAAATCCATATCTTTTTGGAATAATTGTGAAAATATTCTGGGTATCCAAGCATCCTTTTATACTTTTCAATCTTCCTTGCTCTCACCATGGGTTCCTGCAAGAAAATAAAAGGAAGGTTGGACTAGTTTTTAATGATTTTGAGCCTTTCCGCAGCACCTTGGGACCATATGTCCCTAATGTTCCATGATACATAACTAATCATTTGAAACATTTGAGTTTTGTTCCCCCTTAGCCTTTAAAATTTCTTCTGAATTCCTACTGTTAGGAGCCCAATTGATCTCACCTAGTTGATCACCAAGTCCTCTTGGAGAAAGATTGTTGAATTGAATAATATTTTGGTGGACTTGGGAGGTAATCACAGGATTGCATTCGACACTTTGATACCTCCCTGCCATATGATCATCATCAGATAAAGAGTTTTTCTTATCTTCATATTGTATTTCCATAATCATATCATGGTCTTGGGGATCACTGATAGCATTTGCTTTCCCACTCAAGGACATCTGGCTATTTTCTCCTGGATCAATGATTCTTGGTGGCTCATCTAGCAGTTGATATTCAAGCCCCATTTTTCTATCCTTCCAGCTAGCATATTTCTCAACAAGTTTGGGGTCAAGGCCAAAGAGTGATCTATACACCAAGCTATGATTTTCCTGATCCATGTCACTTGTCAGAACAACATCACCTGGTATGGTCACTTTTTCTTTAAACTTTCTCCTTTTCTTGTTCATATTCTTTGTTTCCTCTAGTCATATTCACTAGTGAAGTATTCATGATATCCTTTTCATTATCGACAAAATCACAATCTCTGGGTACTCAGCATCCTTTCCTTGATACGTCTTTTTACCAGACTTGTTGATAGTAAGTAATTTTGACTTTTTCTTATTGTCTTTGTTACTGTTGTATTTGTCCCTTATTGTGTGTTTGGCCTGAGCTTGAGGGATCAAAGAAGTAGCAGCTAGGATCACTTCCATATTCACTTCACCTTCACTGTTGTTGTGGGTGACAATCACAGTACTTTGTCCCTCATTGATCATGTTGGCGGTGTTAGTATCATTCCCTTTTTGAGTTATCATAGCAACATGATTGTTGTTATCATTGTTTCTATTATTTTTTTATTCACAGTATGTCAACCATCTTCAGCTCCTTTGTCAATATTGGTAGCACTGTTGTTGTTAGCTGGTCTCTTACCCGTGGGTTTTACAGCAGCGTTAGAATTGCCATTGGTCTGTCCAGCATTCTGAGGCCTGCCCTGTTCTCTTCTTTGCTCATTTCTCCTAACTGCTCTCACATTTTTTATTTTGATTAGTATCATTCCTTTTGGTTTGCTCATTAACCTCGCTGTCATTCTGAACTCTCAATTCTCGATGTAAAATTCTACACATTCTGTTTGAATGTCCTTGCCTCATACAATGATTGCAAAATGCATGTAGTGATTCATATTCAACTTTCTGAATAAACTCTTCTATATTGCCTTCATGGTTCCTGATCTCGACAATGACCTCATTTAAAATTGGCTTTGCAAGGTCAATTCCAATTCTAAGCTTTGCAGTAGTGGGTCTTGTTTTGGTGGTCGTTGCCTTGTCCAAAATCAAAGGAAAATCTATAGGATCAACTATACGACATATTGCGTCCCACTCATCGAAATTCCATGGGAGATCAGGAAGTGTGATCCATACCGGAATTCTGGTGGTATTAGGTTCCGATTTAAATTTTGTGGTCCACTTCTCAAGACTCATCACAAAATCTCCACCCAAAATTCACAAAACTTCTAGTAGCTACTGCATTGTGATCATCTAAGTTATCAAAATCAATAAATACATGTTTCATGTCATAAGCTCCAACGGTTATGCATCCTTTCCCAGGAAACACTTTCGCGAATTCCTTCTTAATAATGTCAATCGAGGGACGGATCTTAAAAAACTTACCGACTATAGTCCATTTGCATGACTGAGCCAAAATATCATTTTCCTCCTTAGTGAAACTTACCATTGGTTTACCGTTAATCAGCTCGTAAGATTTGAGAGGGAGTCGGATTCTGCTCCTTGGTTGTGGGGTTTTGATTCCTATGGCACCTACGTAAGAATTGTCGCCATTGCTTTTACTTTGATAGCTAGCAGCTTTATTAGCAGTAGTATGGGTCCAGGTTTTGGGAAAATTTTGATTAGGAAAAGAAATTTCACTAATGTTTGTGGGTTGGGGTGTAAAAGATTTTTGATTTGGGATAAGAGATGTTGTCGGAATTTGGGTGGGGATTAAAGGCGGTGGATCGGGGGGGGGGAGGGAGGGGGAGAGGGGGTCATTGGGTTTCTACGCGTTTGGTAAACATACAAAGTGCTTATAAGCCAAGTGTTTATAAGTTAAAATCGGCCATAAGTCATAAGTTGGTCACCCCCAACTTATGATTTTTCAGCTTATAAGCACTTTTAGTTTGACCAAGACTTTTACTAATTTATCCTTAATAATATTTTTTAATTTACAAAATATTTTTTTCAAAATAAATTTTTAAATTTTCTCTTCATTCCATATTCGTTGTTTATCATTTTCTCTACAAAGAAACTTTTTAATTCATAATCTTTTATAAAAAATTTAAGGGTATTTTTATCTTTTTAACAAGAGAACAGTTTATCAGCACTTTTCTACCAAACATATCAGGTGCTTATTATCAGTTTCAGCACGTCTATCCAAACACATAAATAGATATTTAAAAAATTAATTCCAGCACTTCAAGATTATCAGTTATTTACAATAAGCTAATCCAAACGGGTTAAGTTTAATTAAGGTTGCTCCTTAATTAAATTATTTTGTAAGGGAAGGAGTACTCACTGCAATTACAACGTTATTACATGGTTGCGGCGAATACGTGCCAGCATCGATGTGGGCAAGATATATAAGACTTAATCATTGAGCTATTTTATTGGAAAATTTGAGAATAAAAAAGAAAATATACAAAACAACTTATACTATTAAGAATCATAATTTGAGTTATACTACAAGTTAGAGTCTCTCACTTAATCACTATTATTCTACTCGATTAAAACCAGTGAGGTGTTTTTTTGAAAATAGTGTTAGATAATTTGATAACAAAGTATGAAATTGAGAAAACAGCCCTTCTGGAGGAAACTAATCATCAATAAGATAGAGGTAAAAATTTATAAAATCTTCTTTATAATCAATGCCATGTCCCATGTTTCTATCTCAAGTGGAATTGAAAAACATAGGTAATATACATAATAAACCAACATATATATGTGCATGTATAATAAGCCCTCCGTCCCATTTTAAGTATCGGATATAGTTTTTCAATTGTATTTATGTTCTTATTGATTAAATTTTTTATCTACCGTTGATTTCTTAGGGCCTCATTTTAGTTGGAAATAATTTTTTATACATTAATATGTTCAGCTAATGAGATTTCAGAAGTTCACTACAGCTCAAAAATCTATAATATATATGCTAATTAAAAGCTCGAAAAAGTGCAAAAACATAGATAAACCAAAAAAGAAAAATGAAAAATAAAAAAATAGCAACTTTAGTTGAAAGAATAATAGTATGACAAAATATTTTACATGTGAAGTAGAACATCGTACTTACAGTGAGGACTACAAACATTAAATGTTAATTGTAACCATTTTCATAGTTGTTTGAATGATTAGCTTATCAAAATAATGAGAAAAAGAAAACTTTATCTCTATGAGTTGCAAGATTTTATTGTGCGGAAAATACCTTGATTTTCGGGTATCGCTCGATCATTTTCATTTTCTGGTACGGAATTGAGAATAACTAATTGAGTAGCATACGATGCGGTTTCACTTTAATACGAGACTTCATAAAATTAGTTGGATAAATAAATCTAACATAATAATAATAATTTATAAGTTTGCACAAAGTGACTCTAGGATTCAAATTTCACACAACGTTAGTATACAACAATTAGCTTTTAGGTAATGGTTGTGAGTTGTGACTAACAAATTGTTATACGTTTTCTCATTTACTGATCTTAAGTGGCTTCGTAATATCTTTTATACCATTTGGAGATAGACTAACATAAGAGTTATTTAGAGGCATTTTCAAAGAGACAAATTTAGACCATTTGGATTGATAGGATCAGAACTTAAATAATGGCTAAAAGAATATACAGTGCAAATAATCTAATTTTTTTATAACTAAAAAAAACTACACTCAAACTTTTAGAACGGTATTATTGGGCCCGTGCTGCGGCTATCATAACTAGTAAAATAAATAAAAGGAAGACAACAATTTCAAGAATATTTTTTCTGCGAAATAGAATCAGAGGTGCGAGTAAATGGGGAGCGATAAGAAGACGACGGAGGAGAAGAGGAAGCATAAGAGAAATTCGCCTTCTTCTCCACGAGGTTTTTTCCTTTCTTGTGTCTTCCAAAATCTGCAAAGAGATAATTTTTGAATATATATGGGCTTATACGTCTTTGTGTCTGCTTAAACAGATGAAGTGAAAAGCAAACGCCAGAATATCAAAGGGGATGAAGAGCGAAGGAAAGAAAAGGACAAATCCAAGAAGGAGAAGCACAAATCCCATAAATCCAAATGTCATTCTAGTGAAGGTACTTGCACAATTTTTGTTTTTGTTTTAAATTTTGTATATGAGTTCTGTTCAGTATTAAGCTGAGAATTTACTGATTTTATTATGAAAATTTAGGGATTTTGTTCTTTACTTGGGCCTCAGAAGGGTTCGTTTAGTTCCGTAAAACGTTTGCGATTTAGAATTTGATGTTGTTGCTGTTAGGGTTTGCTGCACTGATTAGTATAATGAGTTTGAAAAGGGAAAGCAAGTATTATGCCGCTCAGCAATCCTTTTGCTTTGTTTTCCAATTCAATTGATAGTTATGTGTAGGTTATGTGATCTGCCATTTATTAAGCAACTAAACTATAAATTAGGGCTGCACACAAACACATATAAAAAAGAAAAAGAAGAAAAATGATGGGTACGTATGTGCAAATAGTTAGAACACCATTTGCCTTTGGAAATGATGGGTGCTTGCTAGTGGCTAAGCCTTCTTCTTTGAAATGGAGTTCTTTGTTCAGATCTTCCATTTACAATGGTGTTATTTACTGAACTCCAAGATCTTAGAGTGTAATCCATGTACAGATGTGAGTCAAAGCTAGGATATCTTATTCTAATAACTGAAAAGGTCTTCGATTGCTGTGCACATTTTGTTCAAATAGAATTAGGGTTCCCTTGGGTTCTTTCAACTCTTTATATAGTGATGGAGTAACTAATAGTCTTAGAGATAGAGTTGTGACTTGTCAGTGATGATCTGTTAGATTTGGCAATCTTTTACAATGAAAACAAAGGATCAAAGACTGGATCGCTGGTTCTACTTCATGTTACTAACCTTTGTTCTTGATATTATTAGGTTTCACTCCATTATTTTGTGTGACTCATGGTGACATCTTGTTGGTAGCTTTATAGATTTATACCACTATTGTTTTTTTTTTTTGATGAACTGGGAATTTATTCATTAGAAATTACTCACTACTACAGTTTTGATCCTGTGGATCATTACATATACCACTATAGTTATTTTGTATGATTATTATAGCAAGTGGTCGTTTCTGATATTTTAAATATTGTATGTTTATACATAGGGAGATGTGTGCACTTAAATTAAATGGTTCCCCTGTATGTTACTGGTTTGGTGCTAGAAGTTATGTTAGACACGCTGACTCACTGATATTGCTTCAGAGAAGAAGTCAGGGGAAAAGCACAAAACCAAGAGCCACAAACATAAGGATAAATCGGTGAGTGCTTCTTGTTTAATACCTACATTTCTTTTGCTTCAAAATAACATTCTCAAGCTTATCATTTTACTCTGTATCATATCTCGTGGAAGGAAAATTGTTATCTGCTCGCGTAGTTATTATCCTTCGCACTAATTTGTTGCTGTATGTAGGTAGCATTGGTTTAAGTTGGTGTTGAATCTGTTGAATATAATAGGTTGCTCGTCTTTTTCTGTTTTGGCTGGAACTGATAGTTAGATATAGCTTTCTTGTGGTATGACCTTTCAGCTATCTATGTTAATTCTTGTAGAGAGTCTTCATTACATATGTGGCTGGCTGATGCTTAGAAATAAGTCTGTAAACTTGGAAAAATACTGGAGTTCCATTTTCTTCAGTTGTGATATCTGAAATCTTGGTTGGACTATTGCTGTCTTGATTGCTGATATAAAATATTTGTGAAATAAACCAAGGTATTCATATATGGAGGAATCATTCTTTTGAAGAGAACCTGTCAGATTCAAAAAGGGCAATAATTTCTGTGTGGTGAATTGTTAATGGCGTCCACACTATCAGAGCTCTTTAATACTTGAAAAATTGTTAGACTGTAGCAGTAGCAGTAACTGTTTTCGCCTCTGTTCTTTCTCATGACTTCCTTTATGAAAATAGCTCTTTAATACTTGAAAAATTGTTAGACTGTAGCAGTAGCAGTAACTGTTTTCGCCTCTGTTCTTTCTCATGACTTCCTTTATGAAAATAAGTAGGACATCCATTTTGACTCAGGCTTTATTCCTCCATCTTTGATTTTTAATTATTTTGCTTTACCTTCTTTCTCAGAAAAACAAGTTTGAAGAGTTATCAAAAGATGATTATTTCTCTAAGAACAATGAATTTGCTTCTTGGCTGAAAGATAAGAAGAATTTGTTCTTCTCAGATCTTTCGTCTGAGACTGCACGCAATTTATTCTCTGACTTTGTCATACAATGGAACAAGGGAAAGCTTGACAGCCAATACTATGAGGGAATTGCAACCGGGCCTCGGTCATCCCACGCTTGGAATATCAAAAAGTAATAGAATTCCATGTTTCTTCTCTTTAAGGAGCAGTTGTATTGTCTTTTTCCCAGTTGTCCGATGGTTATGTCTTAGGCTTCTGTATTTTTGTGTTTTCTTTTTTCAGCAGAACATGCTTAAGCCTTATGAAGATACTTTCTTGGATGCCTGGTAAAATCACCCTATCTGTTATTTATCAAGGCCTTCGGGTGCTGAGACGGACAGTACTTATGATTCACGTAAACTCAATAGTTTTTATTCATACTTTCGATATGTATTAAAAACTTTATTAAATACCTATAAATATTAAACTATAAATTCAATTATTATCGTATATTAACTTGAGGTTACTGCATGAACTCTTAAATTTTAAATTTTAAATACGCATCTGTTTGAGTGCCTATTTGGCAACCCAAAACACTATACAATGATATATTCAAAAAAATGTTCTGGCTTGGAGAAGGTACTTTGATCCAGCCTCCAGTGTGACCACTGACCAGATAGCGGATAATATATATATATATATATATATATATATATTATGTGGCTCAATTTTTAATTGGGATTTTCATAAAGATCAGACAAAGATACCCAACTGGGCACACTTTAAACAGTACTCTCGCTGTTTTGATTTTTCATGTTTTCTTTCACTAATAATTCTCCACATTTTGGTGGAAAAATAGAAATGAAGCTAAAGCAATAAACGGCATATAAACGAGCTAAAATACCAAACTAATAAACCATGCAAGCCAAAATAAACAACCAGCAAACAATTTTCTCCAAATACAACCATAATGAAGAATCATTGGCCTTAGCTAGAAACCAAAAACCAAGATAAACAAAGCTCAAAATACACAACATGGTAATTTCAACTTACAAATATAGCTAGGCCCGATTAATTGAATGACCAACACTTAATTTCAAGTTACTATGGAAATGGAAGAGTTAAATTTTAATTAGTGCTTTAGCAATGGGGAGGATTAGGGAGTTTGCATTTCTGAGGGAGTTGCATTGCAAGTGTTGGATCAACTCCTAAAGAAGGCAACCAGTGAGAATTCATATAAGAGCAAAGGCATCCCCAGTCTGCATGTGCCAGCGCGCTGCAGCACTTGGCTGTGGGCGCCGACGGGTTCGGGGGTGTTACTGATGGTTTACATGACATTAAACCTTCTCCTGATATGTTACATATTCCCTGTGCTCTCGACACTTCTATGCTAAAACTGCTCAACAAAATGGCAACCAAAGCCAATGCCACAGGTTTTTTGGCCAAGTAATGCTCCATGTCCATATTTCTCTTTCTTTCTTTCTTTCTGTGAGTGTATGTAGAGAAACAACATGACATAAAGGATTTATATAGTAACAATGTGTGTATGACTGGGTATGGGTTTATGGGCAGGGGCAGGGGCGGATCCAGCATGCCCGTATCGTGTTCTTGTGAACCATAATTTTTTACACGAATATAAATTTGTATAAAAATTTACTAAAATTATAATAAATAATATTTATGACCGTATAATTTTAAAATAGACTGGGTTCAATGCTAAAGATATAAAAGTTAAATTCTACTGAATTCAGTCTCTGGTCATATAGAGTAGCTACTGGGAATCCGTGAAAGTTCATTGGATTTACTTTCTGGCAAAACTCTAGTGTCACGGACTCTGGTTTTTATGTGTAGTCAAGTGGCGATTCTCATTATATATATCAGTGCATTGACCATTTGATCCTTGTATATTGATCTTCACTGTTCACTCGTTTTCAAGTAGTGTCTTTGTCAAGTTTAACTTATTCGTCTCATATTTCCAGCCTATTTATTTTCAAGAATCACACAGCCTTCTTCTAATTCATTTCTGTTTTTTCCCCTTATTATTAAGTACCCCATCGGTTTCAATTTATATGAACATTTTGGTTATGAACATTCATTTTAACTCATCTTTGAAGTTAAATTAGATTAGTTCAACTTGATATTTTAAAATCAAAATATAAATATTTAAAACTATACAAAAATACTATAAGTTGTAATTTTTCTCATGTCAATATCTATACTTGTATACTATATTAAAAGTGGGAAGCCTTTAAGGCTAAAGTTAAATTACAAAAATACCCATAAAATGGACTTTTTTACTCATTTTAAGTATTAATTAATAATAATATTCAAATGAAAAGAATAAAACTAATTTGAAGTACTGTTCTAACTTAGAATAGTTGTGTCCTTTCAATTGTATAACTAACCTATAGAATAGTTGTGTTCTTCCAATTGTATAACTAACCTTTCCATTCAATAATAGTCTTTAACCATATGTAACCTTTAGAGTTAATGCTCCAATAGAATATCATCGACAAACAGAGAAATCAAATAAATGTTCTTTTTGCCAACTTCTCATAGAAATGATTATTCTGGTATAGATTTAACTAATTCATCCCCTGGCCATGATAATTCAAGTCTTTGCCTTTTTACAAGAGGGGTTGCTCAGATGGTAAGCAACCTCCACTTCCAACCAAGAGGTTGTGAGTTCGAGTCACCCCAAGAGCAAGGTGGGGAGTTCTTGGAGGGAAGGATGCCGAAGGTTTATTGGAAATAGCCTCTCTACCTCATGGTATGGGTAAGGTCTGCGTACACACTACCCTCTCCAGACTCCACTAGTGGATTATACTGGGGTGTTGTTGTTATTGCCTTTTGGCGATATTTTCTTCTACTATATATTCTCAATCTGGTCTAACTTATGATGCTAAAGTCTTTGCCTTTTGGCGGTATTATCTCTATCTTTATGGACTTGCTTTTCTCAAATCTCATTAAAATTACTTGTGAGTATCATTTAAATGTTTATCCGAAGATTCTATCATTTTTATATGTTTCATGATTCTTTGTAAGTTTTACTAAGTTTATTTTATTTTAATACTTAGTCTTCCATGTGATGCGACTCCCTGAATGATATATAATCAAAAATAATATCTTTATTAATAACATAGTCTTCCTTAGAAAAAATTAACATTTGAAATACCTAATTAGTAATTTTATAAAAAATTATTATATTAATCAAAAAAATACATTAGTTACATGATTAATGCTAAAGAGACCATTTGTTTTAACATATTTCTATTATAACGTCATGAACATATACATTTTTCGCGTGTATAAGAAGGCCCATGTATTAAAAATTTAAGACATAATTGTTTTGCACGGGTATCAAAAATAAAAGAAAATAATTGAAGATATATATAAATGTGTGACTCTTTGTCTGAAATCTTCATTTATATTTAAGAATATATCGAACTCAATAGTTGAAATGAATAAACTCATGACCAAAATGTAGCCCAATAGAAGATCGAGTCAACACACACACACACACACACACACACACACATATATATATATATATATATATATATATATATATACACACACACACACATACATATATGAAGAAGGTTTATAGAAAACTTCAAAACTAAGAACAATGGCATTTCAATGCGCGCGTATACATACAAGAAAAGAAGGCTCTAACAACCTTACTTGACCTAATAATGGACGAGCCAACAACTACCCTCAACTCTCAAGGCCAGGCTAGCTTAAGCTACTTTTGTCACTATAGCCAATTGTGTGTCTCAAAAACAAAGAAATAGAGAACTTCGGGATCTTGAAATTTTTCCTTTCTTTAGCTTTCCTAGATTATAGGAACCACAAATACAATGACTACCATTAAAAAAAAATTCACTCTACCATGCACGTCAAGATTGACATATGGTTTGATAGCGACATAGTCAATATGAACCAAGAAATAACCTCCTACATACATCTTTCCATAAGACTAATTAACATGCCAACTTAATGGAATTTTTATTGTTTACATTCTCCGATAAGTTAACTTATCGGAAATAACGTAAGGATTTTTTAAAATCAAATAAAAGTTATAACATTATTAATAGTCAATTAAGTCATGTTAATCCTCACCACTCCCCAGTGCACAGAAAAGTTGAAATGACTTTTACTAATAATATCATTATAAAGAAATTTGACAATGACCTTCCCAATTAAAAAAATTCAAATGGGTTATCCTTCGAAGAGGCGAAAATTTTAGTGAGGACACTATCTTGTGGTAATTCTTTATAGAAATTTATGGATTATTTTAACACAATTGCTTTATAGTTGTCACTAATTTAATCTCATAGTTTTCATATGTAATTTTCATGTTAGTAACAATGAAATTACTTTGGAGAAGGATGAAGTAGGAGAACAGTTTTTAAAAAAAAAGGTAAGCTAAAATTACGTAAGTTTTCATGAAAAAATATTAACTTTTTGTACTATATAAATAAGATAATGTAATTCATGCAGTTTTTAATTTTAAAATATAGCGATATCATATAATTATTATACTTTATAGGATGATTTTACTGAAAATCACAAAGATGTTGATTGTTTATCTTTGTAGGTTAAGATGATCCAATTATTACTACTATATGATAATTTATATTGATCATTCATATATATACTTTATCTTGTCATATATAATTATTTACTCAAATATTTTTTTATTAATATTGATAATATTTTACAAAATCGTGTACTACATGACTCAGATATACACGTGCACGTGCAGAGAAACTAGTATAATAAAATACATACTAAAATATTGGTCAAACTTCACACTTTCTGAATCTCGAAAAATAGAATGTGCCACAGAGGAATTTACCCGGTTATGGGTTTATCCGAACCCAATAACTTTTGTTCAAATTATGTATTTATCTTTTAAAATTCATTAATTATATACAAAAATTTATTTAGAACCCAGTAACTTAAAGAGCAATTTATGCAAAATACCATTGAGCTTAAAATAATTAACCTTTCCTATCCATTTGAAAACTATTTACAATATATACCTACCTAATTAAAACTAATTACCCCTACCTCCCACCATGACCCATTTAATATCTAGGGGTAGGTATTTAATTTTTTTCCTAATATATTTAAAACTTCTTTCCATTGCTTTTAGGTTATACGAGTCCTTTTTTTCCTCTTATAATTCAAACCTACTAAATTCTAATAATTTGCTGGAACTATAACAATGAGTGTAGTCCTAAGGAAACGATCTTCCGCATCCCTCAAGTACCTAAAGACTAGTAAATAAAAATGAGCAATTTATTCAAAATATTCATTGAGCTTAAAATAGTTACCCTTTCCTATCCATTTGAAAACTATTTATAATATATACCTATCCAATTAAAACTAATTACCCCTACCACCCACCGTGACCCATTTGGCTTAGCTTAGCTTAATTCGACTTGGCTTGATTTAGTAGCTTAGTTTGACTTCATTTGGTTAGCTTTAACTGGGTATTAAAAAAATGGGTAGGAGGCAAACCACATGGGCAGGGACAGGTAAATAGTTTCCCACTGCTGCAAAATTAAATACGATCTCTTTCCATATAAATAGTTTCCCACTGCTGCAAAATTAAATACGATCTCCTTCCATACTTAACAAGCATCAGCTAGTTCCGGGCTCCATTTGCAAGCCTCCTGAGCAAGATCACATCCTTCATTACGAGCTTGTACACATGCTACTAGAGCTATTCGATTAGCTACGGCACCTGGCGCATTACCCCAAGGACGTCCTAAAGTTCCTCCACCGAACTGTAGTACGGAATCATCCCCAAAGATCTCGATCAGAGTAGGCATATGCCAAACGAGAACACCTCTTGAAGCCACGGGTAGAACACCTGGTAAAGAGACCAAATCTTGAGTGAAATAAATAGCGCGACTTCGATCTTGTTCAACAAATTCATAACGCAGTAAATCAACAAAGCCCAAAGATATTTGCAAAAGATCCCCTAACTTAATAGGATTAAAACCCCGAGCTCATAAGCTTAAAATCCTAACTCCGCCTCGCACTCGAGGAGTCTTCATGGGAATCGATTTGATTCGACTCTTTAACTGATATTCGATTGTCAAGAGATAAATGAATATAAAGCTAGCTATGACGTAAAGAGGTATACTAATAGCATCATGACATATTTGTCTAAACAAAACTAGCTAGGATTGGAGCACCTTTTGAAAACTTAAAAAGTAGAAATATTTTTATGGATTCAGCTTACTGAATAATATGACTTTCAAATGTTCTGGTGAATCCCTGTGATAGCATGCTTATGTGGATTAGACGAATTAATGTTGTACAGTGATTCCTCCTTGTTACGTTACAAGTTCTTTCATTCAATCTCCCATAACATTTTTCTGTGAAGTATACTCTCTCAGTTGTTGTAATACATAGTTGGCCAAAAAGCAATACAAAAAGAAGCAAAAGGCCGCTTTTTTTGTATTCCAATCGAAGTGGAATGACAACAGAGTAAAAATCTACTTTCAACGAACTTTGTAACTTTCCTAATACAACAGTGGCTTTTCACGGTACTTTCTGGAAAAGGGATGAGAAAAACTGCCTCTTAAAAAAAATAAAAAATAACTATACGCACGTATTCACAATTTGAGATACCATACATTTTCAAAAAAGAGTTACTAACTTGTTTTTATTGAATGTTCCCAAAGAGATAATTCGAGACAACCAAAGTAGGAAAAAGATGGTAAATTTTAAAATGGTGGTAAATTTATCGTTTGTGCATTCATTCCAAAATCAGATAGAAACACCTGAACAATAATTTGGTGTTTGCATTCCCGCACACTTGCTGAACTTGTGAAGTACATGACAGTCAATACATCCCGTTAATTTGTTGTTTGTGCATTTATTCCAAAATCAGATAGATATGAACATTCAGATCTCATTGCGCCTGGAAAAATGAATAGCACTGCATGAAAAGCCTGTCAACAAGAAGTTAATACTGCACTATATGCAGCACTGAAGCAAAACCAGTTACAACAATTTTTGAAATCAAAGAAATTTTTTTGATAGATGTCAAAGGAAGTACTACATATATTTAAGATAATTTTGTCCAACGTGCCGTTAGGCTGGTTGTGTTAGGATATCTTTGTGACTTGGACGGAAACTGTCTCTTAAGTTGGAAGCGGGTATAGCACAACCACAGTTTCCTTCAGACCCCAATGTCTTTGTGGTCTTTTTTTTGTTGGACAAGGTGTTCGGGCCAGCTTGCGCATACCTCGACTAATTCTACCTACATCTGCATTTATGCAAGCCAAATGATATGAAAAGAAATAAGTTCAAAATGGAACTCCTTACACAACAGCAACTTTGGAGGTGCTATCCCTAGATCAAAAAAAGAACCCGATATCTAAAAGCTATGCTGTTCTTTTTGGTTATCCTTTATCTAAATGATGGCAAAGCAGCAATCATTTGACACTAAAGAGTAATTAGACTTCCATTCTCAATGGCGATGCTTTGAAAAGCAAAATAACAGAAAATTTTTACTCCAACTGTATTGGATAGATATAGGTAGGAATGAAAGCAAACCAAAAACCTACTTCAAGCTTCTAGCATGAGCTGCAGATAATTAAGCACCCTCAATTGTTAAGCAACTGGAAGTTGAAGGATAAAAAATGCAGGGTCTATAGCTCGGTGCTAGATCATCAGGCACTTTACTCACACAAAAAGTCATGCTAGAATTTGAATGCTTACCCTTCAACTCATCTTCTTCTTTGTCAGCCTGCACTTTCAGTCTATACTCCAATGCGCAACCCTAAAATTTCATCAAGTACACATTCTTCATCCAAGCAATTGTAATTTGCAATATCCAGTAAAACTTGCAGACAAGAGGTGTTCAGCATAGTGGTTAGACCGATCTTACCAAATAGTCCACCATCATCTGAACTGGATTTAGAAGGGAAAGGAAAATAGGCCTCAATCATTCACAAAGATTGCTTCAGAACAAATTATGATAGAACGTAACAATGCATAAGAATAACTGGCCTACTGCATAGTACCCCATGAATGGCAAATTGGTTCAGTTATATCATTGACTATTACCAAACCATGAAATAAATTGCATCAAAACAAAATCCTGAAGATAGTCAATACAGGTCAATGTTGTTTACAATTTAACATTTGGAAAGAATCACCAGCAGAAATACGGATTTCAGAGTAGATCTTTCAAGATTGGATTTTGTCATATCCAATTTAACTTGGGGTCCAGTGTAATACTACTTACGCAAGAAACAGATTAACCTTTTAAGTGTGCCAATCAATTAACTGTACCTAAATTTGCTATATGAATCTACTATATCAATTCTGCTAATTTAACGTCCATTTCATTCAAATAACAAATAAATTGTCTTTTAAGACAAATTAGGAGCTCCCTCAGAGTAGAGGAGCTGTAAATCTCACTTATTCCTACACGGTAAATCAAGTCTCTAACTAGAAAGAGAAAACGCTTGGCAAACATCAGACTAAATATAGGTTTTTTCTAATAACCGTGGTCTCGGGGCCAGCTTACGTACTCATCAACTAATCCCACTAGATACCTGCTACCTCCCACCAGCAACAGGTGCCAGGTAACTCGGTCCATCAAGGCTTGGACAAAAGAGAAGAAATCAACTAAGCCTATTTTAGATTCTTTATTTCCCATTTGACATGATCTAAGCTAAATCCACATTGATTTCGAGAAAGGGTTACATACTTTGAGACAACATTAAATAAGTTACCTCAAGACAGATGAAGAAAAGATAAATGCAATCTGATCCAGATTTCTAGTTCCAAAGATCCTATTATTAGCTGACAATACAGTCCCGCACTCACGACATTCAATACGTTACAACCCAACATGGCACATGTTACATAAAGTGTGCACAAGCAACTTGAGTTTTGTGAATGGTAATACCGGTGTCGGTTCAAGATTTCAAATTTTATTTTGTTACTAACTATTCCCAAACAAGTGCTTTCGGGGCATGGCAAGAATATACACGTAAAAGAGACAGGAAATATCAATCAGATAAGATATCAGTTTCTAGCTGCAGTATCCAAAGTGAATCCTCTTTAAGGTGGCAATATCTTATTCAGCATGGCAAATGACTTTTAAGAGAAACATGATTTCCTTGTGAGAGAAAGGTCTGCCTTTTATTATAAGCACTTAGTGATGGAAATACAAGAACTTCAAAAGACAAGTTATTAAGAGAAACATGATTTCCTTGGAGGGTTTTACACCTCCTGCTTTCCTGTTCTCTATACTGAACAATAGGTCTAAAAACACATTGAAGGTACTGAAAAACAGTGCTTCCTCAGTTTATATTATAGAAACAGTTTTTGGTTATCTAAGATAGTGATTATAACATTATGGAAAAAACTGAGCTTTATTGTGATGCTCCAAAGCAATGCCAATGCTAAAATAACATTCAAATAGCAGACTATTACACAAAAAAGAGTTCCATAAAACTTAAATTCATAGTCCTCCCAAAGGAAATTTAGAGCCTTTCTATCCCCAACTCTGCCAACAAACAAATCACCATCCAGACATTTCTACATGGCAACTTAATGACGGCGAAGAACCAAATGCTGACAATAGAAGTACATAATACACACTTACCCTGTTATAACTGAGAAAGCAAATCAGTGCTTGGCATTTTTGCTCAACAAATATTTCTTGAGAACATCCATGACTGATCCAAAATCTGCTTTCACTTCCACAGGTGGGTTAGCAAACCGACATTCCATGTCCTTTATTTCCTTTGAGTGATAATCAATCTTTGATTGAGTAAACTTCAATCCATGTGCTGTACTCACAACCACGGTCTTATCATTTGGTCCGATAACTCCACTGTTTCTCAACTTGAACAGGGCAGTCAATGCCACACCAGTGTGCGGGCAAATGAACATCCCAGTCGAGTCTGCCTTAGCCATAGCATCCATCAACTCCTCCTCTGTTGCCTCCTCCACTATCCCGTCACAGTTCTTCAGGGCAAAAACAGCTCTATCTATAGACACTGGGTCACCAATCTGTATAGCAGATGCAAATGTGGTGTTCGCCTTCACGGGTTGAAAGTCTTTCCAACCGGATTTATAATGCAAATAAAGCGGATTCGCGTTAGCTGCTTGAGCACACACAAGCCTAGGGATACGATCAACGAGCCCCAACTCTTTGCACATCATAAAACCTTTATAGAACGCATATATATTACCCAAGTTCCCTCCAGGAACTATCACCCAATCGGGAACTTGCCAATCAAACTGCTGCAAAATCTCAATTGCTGCAGTCTTTTGCCCTTCTAACCTCAAACTATTCAACGAATTCGCCAAGTAAATTGGCAACTCAGCAGTGACTTCACGAATCAACTGCATACAACCATCAAAATCGGTGTCAATGCTCAACACAAAAGCTCCGTTAGCTATCGGTTGTACCAGCTGCGCCATAGATATCTTATTTGCAGGTAAAAATACAATCGATGGAATCCCCGCAGATGCACAGTAAGCTGACAATGCAGCTGACGTGTCACCAGTGGAAGCACAGCCCACACCAACAACCGGTTTATGCATTTTCCTTAACCGGTTCACTTGACTCACCAAAACAGTCATACCTAGATCCTTAAAACTACCTGTATGACTAATTCCACAGTGTTTTACCCATAAATCACTCATGCCTAGAAACTGTTTGCCAAAACGCTCAGCCCAAAAAAGATTTGAGTTTCCTTCAAAAGCACTAACAATATCATCACTATCGATTTCGGGTAGGACCCATTCCTTCTTAGACCAAACACCTGACCCGTAAGGCCACGTCGTCTTCCCGACACGTGAATCAAAAAGTGACCTCCAGTACTGACCGTCAAACTTTTTTAAAGCGTCCATATCATGTTGAACATCAAGTAGGCCGCCGGAGCGGCTCCGGTAGATGATTTCATCGAGAGAATACCATTCATCGGAGCTTGGATCCGCATTGAAAGGCACGTACCTGCAGTGACATACGCAGCACTTTTTGATGTCAGCATTAAATAAATGAGCAATGAGTAAATTATTGTAATTTTAGACCCACTATTTTCATTTTGCTTATTATCTATTCATTTCGCTAGTATATCTTCCCCTACATACCTGGCGGAGAAATTGTGGGAGGAGGTGGGGCGGCGAGCGGCCTCTTCGCGGATATTTTCGTCGGCAGGGCGGCGGTGTTTCTGGGGAGGGATAATTGCGTCATTTGTAGAGGCGGTGGCTTTGATTGGATTGATGAAGTGAATAGTGGGATTGGATTTAGGAGGAGATTGGTGATGGAGTTGGGGAGAAGGAGGAGAGAGGAAAGAAGATCTGAGCATGAAAGAAGCCGCCATTAATGGAGTGTCGAAAATAGTTAAAGCAGCTGCGGAAGGGGGAGAGGCGGGGGCGGGGATTTTGTCATATTTAGGGGCTCCTTATACGTCTGGTCAATGTCAGCCCTTCACAGACCTATTCGAGATCATGACACGTGTCTCGAGGTTTGATCCAGCGGCTAGATATGTTTTGCATTTATTAATAAATCGTGGGAACAAATCCAGCGTCGTCTTGCTTCCTCATTCTTCAGGTGGCAAGTGACCAATTCATAAAAAGATTTTCTTTGGAAATGAATATAATTTGCACAACTTTACCATGGTTGTTTGGCTTATAGTAGAAGAAAATTTCAATCTCCGTATAAAAAATCTTATTACTTGTATAGCGTTTGATTTTTCGAGATAAGATTTTCCATACCTACAATTTTCATGAAGTATTCGAGATCATGACACGTGTCTCGAGGTTTGATCCAGCGGCTAGATATGTTTTGCATTTATTAATAAATCGTGGGAACAAATCCAGCGTCGTCTTGCTTCCTCATTCTTCAGGTGGCAAGTGACCAATTCATAAAAAGATTTTCTTTGGAAATGAATATAATTTGCACAACTTTACCATGGTTGTTTGGCTTATAGTAGAAGAAAATTTCAATCTCCGTATTCGAGATCATGACACGTGTCTCGAGGTTTGATCCAGCGGCTAGATATGTTTTGCATTTATTAATAAATCGTGGGAACAAATCCAGCGTCGTCTTGCTTCCTCATTCTTCAGGTGGCAAGTGACCAATTCATAAAAAGATTTTCTTTGGAAATGAATATAATTTGCACAACTTTACCATGGTTGTTTGGCTTATAGTAGAAGAAAATTTCAATCTCCGTATAAAAAATCTTATTACTTGTATAGCGTTTGATTTTTCGAGATAAGATTTTCCATACCTACAATTTTCATGAAGTATTCGAGATCATGACACGTGTCTCGAGGTTTGATCCAGCGGCTAGATATGTTTTGCATTTATTAATAAATCGTGGGAACAAATCCAGCGTCGTCTTGCTTCCTCATTCTTCAGGTGGCAAGTGACCAATTCATAAAAAGATTTTCTTTGGAAATGAATATAATTTGCACAACTTTACCATGGTTGTTTGGCTTATAGTAGAAGAAAATTTCAATCTCCGTATTCGAGATCATGACACGTGTCTCGAGGTTTGATCCAGCGGCTAGATATGTTTTGCATTTATTAATAAATCGTGGGAACAAATCCAGCGTCGTCTTGCTTCCTCATTCTTCAGGTGGCAAGTGACCAATTCATAAAAAGATTTTCTTTGGAAATGAATATAATTTGCACAACTTTACCATGGTTGTTTGGCTTATAGTAGAAGAAAATTTCAATCTCCGTATTCGAGATCATGACACGTGTCTCGAGGTTTGATCCAGCGGCTAGATATGTTTTGCATTTATTAATAAATCGTGGGAACAAATCCAGCGTCGTCTTGCTTCCTCATTCTTCAGGTGGCAAGTGACCAATTCATAAAAAGATTTTCTTTGGAAATGAATATAATTTGCACAACTTTACCATGGTTGTTTGGCTTATAGTAGAAGAAAATTTCAATCTCCGTATTCGAGATCATGACACGTGTCTCGAGGTTTGATCCAGCGGCTAGATATGTTTTGCATTTATTAATAAATCGTGGGAACAAATCCAGCGTCGTCTTGCTTCCTCATTCTTCAGGTGGCAAGTGACCAATTCATAAAAAGATTTTCTTTGGAAATGAATATAATTTGCACAACTTTACCATGGTTGTTTGGCTTATAGTAGAAGAAAATTTCAATCTCCGTATTCGAGATCATGACACGTGTCTCGAGGTTTGATCCAGCGGCTAGATATGTTTTGCATTTATTAATAAATCGTGGGAACAAATCCAGCGTCGTCTTGCTTCCTCATTCTTCAGGTGGCAAGTGACCAATTCATAAAAAGATTTTCTTTGGAAATGAATATAATTTGCACAACTTTACCATGGTTGTTTGGCTTATAGTAGAAGAAAATTTCAATCTCCGTATAAAAAATCTTATTACTTGTATAGCGTTTGATTTTTCGAGATAAGATTTTCCATACCTACAATTTTCATGAAGTTAATGTATCGTATGATTTTCGACATTAGACACCGCATAGGTTATTTACACGAAAAACATATATTGGTATAGTAACTTTTACATATATAATCGGCAAAATACATATACCATCTGAATTATTGACCAAATTTCCCTTACACATTTTTTGCGGAGTAAAATCACCTTATACACTTAATCTTTCGAAAGTGTAATATTTACATACTTTTTTTATGAGGTGACCTGCACGTGTAAGTGAACGCGTTAAAGGTAAATATTTAATCCAAAATTTATTTTTTCTTATTTTGTTTTAAATAAAAAGAAGAAGAAAAGTATCTAAACCCTTCCCTCCCCTTTCGCCCCGGCCGCTACCCTTCCCCTCCCTCCTTATCTTATCCAAATCCCCTTTTGCTACACAAATGACCCATTTATTTATTTTTTTCTCTTTCTTGCTTGCTTTCACACTAGTACCTTCCACCGTAGAAGAATGAATTTTCAACCTTGATTTCTTCATCATTCTTTTTTTTTTTTTTTGTTAAATCCAGGTTGATTTGGAGTTTGTTTTGTGGAAGGTGCAAGGGAACATTATATTGGTCTACGGAGGAGGCAACCAGAAATGGATTCAGGATTTGAGTCTTATGAGTTCCAACCGTAATTTCAAATTAATATGCAATAATAATTGGGTTCACAGTTATATATTTATAAATATTTAATAAATTTTTTAATATAAATACAGAGTCTACACAAGAGTTACTGGATTTTCTGAACCCGTACTCAATGTTCTAGGTCCTCCCTGGAGGCAACATAGGCCGGTATTATCTTCCTAAGCATCGGCGGCTTAAAGTTAATTATTTTCGGCTTCAATTACTACCAATTCAATTATTCCTGTTGAGGTTTTATTTTAAGATGTAATATTCTTAAAATGAGGGTGAATGGGAAATGGAGGGAAAATGAAATTTTTGAGTAAAATTTTAAGTTTTCCCCTCTTAACAATGAGACATTGTCCCATATTGGAAGTGGAAGACATTTTTGGTGGGTATATATATAATTGCTCTTCTTGTAGCTCTTAAAGAGTTAAGAAGAAAGCAAGCCTCGCGCCGTCGTCGTCGTCGCTCGCTCGGCTCGGCTTCGGCTACGGCTACGGCTACGGCTACGGCTTCGGCTTCGGCTTTTCGGCTTCGGCTTCGGCTTTTCGGCTTCGGCTACGGCTACGGCTACGGCTACGGCTTCGGATTTGGATTTTGGACCAAATTTATTTGTTAATAGTAAATATTAACGTAAGATTATCCGTATTTGTAAACGGATATTTTCCAATCCGTGTATTGATAATTTGGCAGCCGGATAATGGTCTTCCCACCATGAAGTGCTTGCTCCACAAACATGAAGTGCTTGCTCCACAAACATGTAATGCTTGCTCCACCATGAAGGGTGGACGTTTGGTCTTGCACTCCTTCTTGGCTGCTATATATATGAGCAGCAAATGTTGAAGAAAGATACTCAACTCAACATACAATTCGCTCAACAAATTGGCTATACATTGCATTCCTTCCTCTCAGAACTTCCATACGTTTTTCTGAGTATATACTCCTTCGTTCTGCATTGTTTTTTAACTTCAAACAAAGCAACTGTAAGTGTGATTTGCTACCGAACTTTGTGTTCGCCGAAACACTGGGGTTTGAAGTACCGCTACACCAGTGTGTTATTCGTTCTATCCTGGGAGGAAATAATCCATTACCTTGGGTACTAGGAGGGGATTAAATTCCTTAAGGAAACACTGTGAATTCAGTGGGTTCGAATTTATTATTATTGTTTCATTACGTTAACTTATATTTTGCAGAATTAATATTTACAAATACAGGAATATTGACCGGGAATAACAATCTTAAGGAATTTAATATTTATTTCTGTACTTGTGTTATTCTTATTATTCTGCAAACTAAAACCTTTGTGGTTTGTGTACTCCCGTTTTGGAGAGTTAAGCCTTCGTGGCGTTTTGTTGGATATTAAAATCTACGTGATTTTTACTCCAGTTTGAAAACGTGTATTAAACGTTTGTTTGTGTCATTCTTTTCTGAAAAAGATGATGACTGAAAACGAAAACCAAGCTGTTCCGATGGCGACTGCCAACGCAACGACAAGCCGAACACCGGCGTTGGCACCGGCAGAAAAACCCGGAAAATTTTCCGGGATTGATTTCAAACGCTGGCAGCAGAAGATGTTCTTCTACTTAACTACGTTATGTCTACAGAAGTTCATCAAGGAAGATGTTCCTGATCTGCCGGATAAAACTCCAGATAATGAACGCTTTCTCGTGATTGAAGCGTGGAAGCATTCTGATTTTTTATGCAAGAATTATATTCTTAGCGGACTGGATGATAATCTGTATAATGTATACAGTAGCATGGAGACATCCAAAGAATTGTGGAATGCGCTTGAAAAGAAATATAAGACTGAAGATGCCGGGATGAAGAAATTCGTTGCCGCAAAATTTCTGGACTACAAAATGATAGATAGCAAGTCTGTTATTACTCAAGTCCAGGAATTGCAAGTGATTATTCATGATCTACTTGCTGAAGGTCTTGTAATCAACGAAGCATTCCAAGTAGCAGCAATGATTGAGAAGTTGCCTCCGTTGTGGAAGGACTTCAAAAATTATTTGAAACACAAACGAAAGGAAATGTCCCTTGAAGATCTCATTGTTCGGTTGAGAATCGAAGAGGACAATAAAGCTGCTGAAAGGAGAGGCCGTGGAAATTCAACAATAATGGGAGCAAATATTGTTGAAGCTAACAAAAAGAGGAAGAAGGCTTCTGGTCCGAAATACAACCCAAGTAAGAAGCGGTTCAGTGGAAACTGCTACAACTGTGGGAAAACCGGACACAAATCTACGGAGTGTCGTGCTCCGAAGAAAGACAAGAAAAGGGGTCAAGCAAACATGGTAGTAAACTATGATGATGTTGATAACTTGTGTGCCATGCTCTCTGAATGTAACTTGGTGGGAAATCCTAAACTGTGGTGGTTTGATTCAGGAGCCACTCGCCATGTTTGTGCAGTTAGAGAGGCTTTTGCTACCTATGCTCTTGCTGAACCCGGAGAGACAGTTTATATGGGAAATGCTTCAACAGCAAAAGTTGAAGGATATGGGAAGGTATTTCTAAAAATGACTTCTGGCAAGGTCATGACTTTGAACAATGTCCTTCATGTTCCCGAAATGAGAAAGAATTTAGTCTCTACTGGACTTCTTGTTAAGCACGGTTTTAAGTGCGTTTTTGTATCCAACAAGGTTGTAATTAGTAAGAATGAAATATTTGTGGGAAAAGGTTACCTCACCGAGGGCCTTTTCAACCTAAATGTAATGGTTGTTGAAAATAATAATAATATTTCAGCTTCTTCTTACTTACTTGAGTCAAATGATTTATGGCATGTACGTTTGGGTCATGTCAATTATAAAACCTTGCGGAAAATGATTAACTTGGAAGTACTGCCCAAGTTTGAATGCGAAAAATCAAAATGTCAAATATGTGTGGAATCTAAGTATGTTAAACATCCTTATAAGTCAGTTGAAAGGAATTCAAATCCTTTAGACTTAATTCACACAGATATTTGTGACATGAAGTCAATACCATCTCGCGGTGGAAAGAAGTATTTCATAACTTTTATTGACGATGGTACTCGATATTGCTATGTTTACTTACTGAATAGTAAAGATGAAGCAATAGACGCATTCAGGCAATACAAAAATGAAGTTGAAACGCAACTTAACAAGAAAGTAAAAATGATAAGAAGTGATAGGGGTGGTGAATATGAATCTCCTTTTGAAGAAATATGTTTAGAATATGGAATTATTCATCAAACAACAGCCCCTTACACGCCCCAATCTAATGGGATTGCGGAAAGAAAGAATCGCACATTAAAGGAGATGATGAATGCGTTGTTGATAAGTTCTGGTTTGCCACAGAACTTGTGGGGGAAAGCCGTTCTTACGGCTAATCGAATATTAAATCGAGTGCCCCATAGCAAAACACAATCCATTCCTTATGAACAATGGAAAGGAAGGAAGCCCAACTTGAATTATTTTAAAGTGTGGGGGTGTTTGGCAAAAGTGCAAGTTCCTAAACCCAAAAGGGTAAAGATAGGACCGAAAACCGTTGATTGTGTTATCATAGGATATGCGACAAATAGTAAAGCATATCGATTTCTGGTTCATAAATCAGAAAATCCCGACATTCATAATAATACAGTTATAGAATCAGATAATGCTGAGTTTTTTGAAAATATATATCCGTATAAAAAGGAATGTGAGTCGTTTGGTGAAGGATCTAAACGACCTCGGGAAGAAATAAAAGAAAGTACATGTAATCAGGAGAATCCAAGACGTAGTAAACGTCAAAGAACGTCTACTTCATTTGGACCAGATTTTGTGACTTTCTTATTGGAGAATGAGCCTCAAACATTTAAAGAAGCTATGACTTCTTCGGAATCATTGTTTTGGAAAGAGGCAGTCAATAGTGAAATAGAATCCATATTGAACAACCATACATGGGAATTGGTTGATCTTCCTCCTGGAAATAAACCTTTGGGTTCTAAATGGATTTTTAAGAGAAAAATCAAAGATGATGGCACTATTGATAAATTCAAGGCAAGGCTCGTAGTCAAAGGGTATAGACAACGAGAAGGTCTAGACTACTTTGATACATACTCTCCAGTTACAAGAATTACGTCCATACGGATGTTAGTAGCATTAGCTGCAGTGTATGGTCTTGAAATTCATCAAATGGATGTTAAGACGGCCTTCTTAAATGGAGAGTTGGAGGAAGAAATTTACATGGAACAACCTGAAGGGTTTGTGGTTCCAGGTAAAGAAAAGAAGGTATGTAGACTTGTTAAGTCTCTTTACGGACTAAAACAAGCACCCAAACAATGGCATGCGAAATTTGACCAAACAATGTTGTCAAATGGTTTTAAGATAAATGAATGTGATAAATGCGTGTACATTAAAAATGTTCCAAATCACATAGACATTGTTTGCCTATATGTGGATGATATGTTGATAATGAGTAATGACATTGCCAACATAAATGCTACTAAGCGTATGCTCAATAGCAAGTTTGATATGAAAGACTTGGGAGTTGCTGATTTAATTCTGGGAATTAAGATCAATAAGACTCCTCAAGGTCTGGCATTGTCACAATCTCATTATATTAAGACAGTACTTGAAAAATTCAAGCACTTGGGCTTTAAAGTTGCAAAGACTCCAATTGACGTGAATCTTGCATTAGCAAAGAACAAAGGCCAAAGCATATCACAATTGGATTATGCTCGTGTATTGGGATGCTTAATGTATATCATGAATTGTACACGACCAGACATAGCTTGTGCTATAAGTAAACTGAGTCGATATACGAGCAATCCAGGCCAATCTCATTGGATGGCAATGAAACGAGTTTTGGGATATTTAGAACATACCCAGAACTTTGAATTGCACTACAGTAATTTCCCTGCGGTGATTGAGGGATACTGTGATGCAAATTGGATCACCGGTTCAACTGATTCTAAGTCCACGAGTGGATATGTATTCACTATTGGTGGAGGAGCGGTATCTTGGAAGTCGTCCAAACAAACATGTATTGCCCGCTCTACAATGGAGGCTGAATTCATAGCCTTAGATAAAGCCGGTGAAGAAGCTGAATGGCTCCGGAATTTCTTGGAAGACATTCCATTTTGGCCCAAACCGTTGGCACCAATATGCATACATTGTGATAGTCAAGCGGCAATTGGAAGGGCTGGGAGCGTCATGTATAACGGTAAATCTCGTCATATACGACGAAGACATAAAACCGTTAGGCAATTACTCTCTAGAGGAATTATCACAATTGACTATGTAAAGTCAAGTGATAATGTGTCGGATCCACTTACAAAAGGCCTAACTAGAGAGGTAGTTGAGAAATCATCAAGGGGAATGGGGCTATGGCCGAGAACAAGTCATTGTGGCAGTAACTCTACCTAGAAGACTGGAGATCCCAAGATCTAGGTTCAAAGAGATCAAACAAAGTCATTAATGACGGTTCAACATTGTCAAATAAAATTTTAGTCCATTCTCGTGATGAGACAATGTTCAGTACCAAGGATAAAGCATTAAGGCTTTTTAATGATTTCTAAATTTGATACGGGGTATATCAAATAGTGTATCTACAGGATGACACGTTTAGGAATCACCTATTTAAGTGTGAAGTGTGAGCCGCTTCAAGGAGAACTTTGTAAGGCCAGTTCTCTACGCACTTATGAAACCAGGCGGTGTTCATGGCTGAAACGAACACAACAATGAGAACCAAAGACGGTTAAGGGTTGATTGTGTGACTTATGGTTGTCTAGGTATACACCAAAGATCGACGGTTCAAAGATATCAAATCTACCGATTGACCGAGTATATCCGACATAAGTTTACTACGGAAAGTTCAAAGGGAAACCTACTTATCCAGATGCAATTAATCCTTGCTTGTAAATCACACAGTTTTTTTCATGCATACTTCCGTGATATAGCCATTCCCCATTCATGTGGGGGATTGTTGAGGTTTTATTTTTTAAGATGTAATATTCTTAAAATGAGGGTGAATGGGAAATGGAGGGAAAATGAAATTTTGAGTAAAATTTTAAGTTTCCCCTCTTAACAATGAGACATTGTCCCATATTGGAAGTGGAAGACATTTTTGGTGGGTATATATATAATTGCTCTTCTTGTAGCTCTTAAAGAGTTAAGAAGAAAGCAAGCCTCGCGCCGTCGTCGTCGTCGCTCGCTCGGCTCGGCTTCGGCTTCGGCTTCGGCTTCGGATTCGGATTCGGATTTGGATTTGGATTTGGATTTGGTCAAATGATCGATTGATTGATTAATTTTTTGGACCAAATTTATTTGTTAATAGTAAATATTAACGTAAGATTATCCGTATTTGTAAACGGATATTTTCCAATCCGTGTATTGATAATTTGGCAGCCGGATAATGGTCTTCCCACCATGAAGTGCTTGCTCCACAAACATGAAGTGCTTGCTCCACAAACATGTAATGCTTGCTCCACCATGAAGGGTGGACGTTTGGTCTTGCACTCCTTCTTGGCTGCTATATATATGAGCAGCAAATGTTGAAGAAAGATACTCAACTCAACATACAATTCGCTCAACAAATTGGCTATACATTGCATTCCTTCCTCTCAGAACTTCCATACGTTTTTCTGAGTATATACTCCTTCGTTCTGCATTGTTTTTTAACTTCAAACAAAGCAACTGTAAGTGTGATTTGCTACCGAACTTTGTGTTCGCCGAAACACTGGGGTTTGAAGTACCGCTACACCAGTGTGTTATTCGTTCTATCCTGGGAGGAAATAATCCATTACCTTGGGTACTAGGAGGGGATTAAATTCCTTAAGGAAACACTGTGAATTCAGTGGGTTCGAATTTATTATTATTGTTTCATTACGTTAACTTATATTTTGCAGAATTAATATTTACAAATACAGGAATATTGACCGGGAATAACAATCTTAAGGAATTTAATATTTATTTCTGTACTTGTGTTATTCTTATTATTCTGCAAACTAAAACCTTTGTGGTTTGTGTACTCCCGTTTTGGAGAGTTAAGCCTTCGTGGCGTTTTGTTGGATATTAAAATCTACGTGATTTTTACTCCAGTTTGAAAACGTGTATTAAACGTTTGTTTGTGTCATTCTTTTCTGAAAAAGATGATGACTGAAAACGAAAACTAAGCTGTTCCGATGGCGACTGCCAACGCAACGACAAGCCGAACACCGGCGTTGGCACCGGCAGAAAAACCCGGAAAATTTTCCGGGATTGATTTCAAACGCTGGCAGCAGAAGATGTTCTTCTACTTAACTACGTTATGTCTACAGAAGTTCATCAAGGAAGATGTTCCTGATCTGCCGGATAAAACTCCAGATAATGAACGCTTTCTCGTGATTGAAGCGTGGAAGCATTCTGATTTTTTATGCAAGAATTATATTCTTAGCGGACTGGATGATAATCTGTATAATGTATACAGTAGCATGGAGACATCCAAAGAATTGTGGAATGCGCTTGAAAAGAAATATAAGACTGAAGATGCCGGGATGAAGAAATTCGTTGCCGCAAAATTTCTGGACTACAAAATGATAGATAGCAAGTCTGTTATTACTCAAGTCCAGGAATTGCAAGTGATTATTCATGATCTACTTGCTGAAGGTCTTGTAATCAACGAAGCATTCCAAGTAGCAGCAATGATTGAGAAGTTGCCTCCGTTGTGGAAGGACTTCAAAAATTATTTGAAACACAAACGAAAGGAAATGTCCCTTGAAGATCTCATTGTTCGGTTGAGAATCGAAGAGGACAATAAAGCTGCTGAAAGGAGAGACCGTGGAAATTCAACAATAATGGGAGCAAATATTGTTGAAGCTAACAAAAAGAGGAAGAAGGCTTCTGGTCCGAAATACAACCCAAGTAAGAAGCGGTTCAGTGGAAACTGCTACAACTGTGGGAAAACCGGACACAAATCTACGGAGTGTCGTGCTCCGAAGAAAGACAAGAAAAGGGGTCAAGCAAACATGGTAGTAAACCATGATGATGTTGATAACTTGTGTGCCATGCTCTCTGAATGTAACTTGGTGGGAAATCCTAAACTGTGGTGGTTTGATTCAGGAGTCACTCGCCATGTTTGTGCAGTTAGAGAGGCTTTTGCTACCTATGCTCTTGCTGAACCCGGAGAGACAGTTTATATGGGAAATGCTTCAACAGCAAAAGTTGAAGGATATGGGAAGGTATTTCTAAAAATGACTTCTGGCAAGGTCATGACTTTGAACAATGTCCTTCATGTTCCCGAAATGAGAAAGAATTTAGTCTCTACTGGACTTCTTGTTAAGCACGGTTTTAAGTGCGTTTTTGTATCCAACAAGGTTGTAATTAGTAAGAATGAAATATTTGTGGGAAAAGGTTACCTCACCGAGGGCCTTTTCAACCTAAATGTAATGGTTGTTGAAAATAATAATAATATTTCAGCTTCTTCTTACTTACTTGAGTCAAATGATTTATGGCATGTACGTTTGGGTCATGTCAATTATAAAACCTTGCGGAAAATGATTAACTTGGAAGTACTGCCCAAGTTTGAATGCGAAAAATCAAAATGTCAAATATGTGTGGAATCTAAGTATGTTAAACATCCTTATAAGTCAGTTGAAAGGAATTCAAATCCTTTAGACTTAATTCACACAGATATTTGTGACATGAAGTCAATACCATCTCGCGGTGGAAAGAAGTATTTCATAACTTTTATTGACGATGGTACTCGATATTGCTATGTTTACTTACTGAATAGTAAAGATGAAGCAATAGACGCATTCAGGCAATACAAAAATGAAGTTGAAACGCAACTTAACAAGAAAGTAAAAATGATAAGAAGTGATAGGGGTGGTGAATATGAATCTCCTTTTGAAGAAATATGTTTAGAATATGGAATTATTCATCAAACAACAGCCCTTACACGCCCCAATCTAATGGGATTGCGGAAAGAAAGAATCGCACATTAAAGGAGATGATGAATGCGTTGTTGATAAGTTCTGGTTTGCCACAGAACTTGTGGGGGAAGCCATTCTTACGGCTAATCGAATATTAAATCGAGTGCCCCATAGCAAAACACAATCCATTCCTTATGAACAATGGAAAGGAAGGAAGCCCAACTTGAATTATTTTAAAGTGTGGGGGTGTTTGGCAAAAGTGCAAGTTCCTAAACCCAAAAGGGTAAAGATAGGACCGAAAACCGTTGATTGTGTTATCATAGGATATGCGACAAATAGTAAAGCATATCGATTTCTGGTTCATAAATCAGAAAATCCCGACATTCATAATAATACAGTTATAGAATCAGATAATGCTGAGTTTTTTGAAAATATATATCCGTATAAAAAGGAATGTGAGTCGTTTGGTGAAGGATCTAAACGACCTCGGGAAGAAATAAAAGAAAGTACATGTAATCAGGAGAATCCAAGACGTAGTAAACGTCAAAGAACGTCTACTTCATTTGGACCAGATTTTGTGACTTTCTTATTGGAGAATGAGCCTCAAACATTTAAAGAAGCTATGACTTCTTCGGAATCATTGTTTTGGAAAGAGGCAGTCAATAGTGAAATAGAATCCATATTGAACAACCATACATGGGAATTGGTTGATCTTCCTCCTGGAAATAAACCTTTGGGTTCTAAATGGATTTTTAAGAGAAAAATCAAAGATGATGGCACTATTGATAAATTCAAGGCAAGGCTCGTAGTCAAAGGGTATAGACAACGAGAAGGTCTAGACTACTTTGATACATACTCTCCAGTTACAAGAATTACGTCCATACGGATGTTAGTAGCATTAGCTGCAGTGTATGGTCTTGAAATTCATCAAATGGATGTTAAGACGGCCTTCTTAAATGGAGAGTTGGAGGAAGAAATTTACATGGAACAACCTGAAGGGTTTGTGGTTCCAGGTAAAGAAAAGAAGGTATGTAGACTTGTTAAGTCTCTTTACGGACTAAAACAAGCACCCAAACAATGGCATGCGAAATTTGACCAAACAATGTTGTCAAATGGTTTTAAGATAAATGAATGTGATAAATGCGTGTACATTAAAAATGTTCCAAATCACATAGACATTGTTTGCCTATATGTGGATGATATGTTGATAATGAGTAATGACATTGCCAACATAAATGCTACTAAGCGTATGCTCAATAGCAAGTTTGATATGAAAGACTTGGGAGTTGCTGATTTAATTCTGGGAATTAAGATCAATAAGACTCCTCAAGGTCTGGCATTGTCACAATCTCATTATATTAAGACAGTACTTGAAAAATTCAAGCACTTGGGCTTTAAAGTTGCAAAGACTCCAATTGACGTGAATCTTGCATTAGCAAAGAACAAAGGCCAAAGCATATCACAATTGGATTATGCTCGTGTATTGGGATGCTTAATGTATATCATGAATTGTACACGACCAGACATAGCTTGTGCTATAAGTAAACTGAGTCGATATACGAGCAATCCAGGCCAATCTCATTGGATGGCAATGAAACGAGTTTTGGGATATTTAGAACATACCCAGAACTTTGAATTGCACTACAGTAATTTCCCTACGGTGATTGAGGGATACTGTGATGCAAATTGGATCACCGGTTCAACTGATTCTAAGTCCACGAGTGGATATGTATTCACTATTGGTGGAGGAGCGGTATCTTGGAAGTCGTCCAAACAAACATGTATTGCCCGCTCTACAATGGAGGCTGAATTCATAGCCTTAGATAAAGCCGGTGAAGAAGCTGAATGGCTCCGGAATTTCTTGGAAGACATTCCATTTTGGCCCAAACCGTTGGCACCAATATGCATACATTGTGATAGTCAAGCGGCAATTGGAAGGGCTGGGAGCGTCATGTATAACGGTAAATCTCGTCATATACGACGAAGACATAAAACCGTTAGGCAATTACTCTCTAGAGGAATTATCACAATTGACTATGTAAAGTCAAGTGATAATGTGTCGGATCCACTTACAAAAGGCCTAACTAGAGAGGTAGTTGAGAAATCATCAAGGGGAATGGGGCTATGGCCGAGAACAAGTCATTGTGGCGGTAACTCTACCTAGAAGACTGGAGATCCCAAGATCTAGGTTCAAAGAGATCAAACAAAGTCATTAATGACGGTTCAACATTGTCAAATAAAATTTTAGTCCATTCTCGTGATGAGACAATGTTCAGTACCAAGGATAAAGCATTAAGGCTTTTTAATGATTTCTAAATTTGATACGGGGTATATCAAATAGTGTATCTACAGGATGACACGTTTAGGAATCACCTATTTAAGTGTGAAGTGTGAGCCGCTTCAAGGAGAACTTTGTAAGGCCAGTTCTCTACGCACTTATGAAACCAGGCGGTGTTCATGGCTGAAACGAACACAACAATGAGAACCAAAGACGGTTAAGGGTTGATTGTGTGACTTATGGTTGTCTAGGTATACACCAAAGATCGACGGTTCAAAGATATCAAATCTACCGATTGACCGAGTATATCCGACATAAGTTTACTACGGAAAGTTCAAAGGGAAACCTACTTATCCAGATGCAATTAATCCTTGCTTGTAAATCACACAGTTTTTTTCATGCATACTTCCGTGATATAGCCATTCCCCATTCATGTGGGGGATTGTTGAGGTTTTATTTTTTAAGATGTAATATTCTTAAAATGAGGGTGAATGGGAAATGGAGGGAAAATGAAATTTTTGAGTAAAATTTTAAGTTTCCCCCTCTTAACAATGAGACATTGTCCCATATTGGAAGTGGAAGACATTTTTGGTGGGTATATATATAATTGCTCTTCTTGTAGCTCTTAAAGAGTTAAGAAGAAAGCAAGCCTCGCGCCGTCGTCGTCGTCGCTCGCTCGGCTCGGCTTCGGCTACGGCTACGGCTTCGGCTTCGGATTTGGATTTGGATTTGGTCAAATGATCGATTGATTGATTAATTTTTTGGACCAAATTTATTTGTTAATAGTAAATATTAACGTAAGATTATCCGTATTTATAAACGGATATTTTCCAATCCGTGTATTGATAATTTGGCAGCCGGATAATGGTCTTCCCACCATGAAGTGCTTGCTCCACAAACATGAAGTGCTTGCTCCACAAACATGTAATGCTTGCTCCACCATGAAGGGTGGACGTTTGGTCTTGCACTCCTTCTTGGCTGCTATATATATGAGCAGCAAATGTTGAAGAAAGATACTCAACTCAACATACAATTCGCTCAACAAATTGGCTATACATTGCATTCCTTCCTCTCAGAACTTCCATACGTTTTTCTGAGTATATACTCCTTCGTTCTGCATTGTTTTTTAACTTCAAACAAAGCAACTGTAAGTGTGATTTGCTACCGAACTTTGTGTTCGCCGAAACACTGGGGTTTGAAGTACCGCTACACCAGTGTGTTATTCGTTCTATCCTGGGAGGAAATAATCCATTACCTTGGGTACTAGGAGGGGATTAAATTCCTTAAGGAAACACTGTGAATTCAGTGGGTTCGAATTTATTATTATTGTTTCATTACGTTAACTTATATTTTGCAGAATTAATATTTACAAATACAGGAATATTGACCGGGAATAACAATCTTAAGGAATTTAATATTTATTTCTGTACTTGTGTTATTCTTATTATTCTGCAAACTAAAACCTTTGTGGTTTGTGTACTCCCGTTTTGGAGAGTTAAGCCTTCGTGGCGTTTTGTTGGATATTAAAATCTACGTGATTTTTACTCCAGTTTGAAAACGTGTATTAAACGTTTGTTTGTGTCATTCTTTTCTGAAAAAGATGATGACTGAAAACGAAAACCAAGCTGTTCCGATGGCGACTGCCAACGCAACGACAAGCCGAACACCGGTGTTGGCACCAGCAGAAAAACCCGGAAAATTTTCCGGGATTGATTTCAAACGCTGGCAGCAGAAGATGTTCTTCTACTTAACTACGTTATGTCTACAGAAGTTCATCAAGGAAGATGTTCCTGATCTGCCGGATAAAACTCCAGATAATGAACGCTTTCTCGTGATTGAAGCGTGGAAGCATTCTAATTTTTTATGCAAGAATTATATTCTTAGCGGACTGGATGATAATCTGTATAATGTATACAGTAGCATGGAGACATCCAAAGAATTGTGGAATGCGCTTGAAAAGAAATATAAGACTGAAGATGCCGGGATGAAGAAATTCGTTGCCGCAAAATTTCTGGACTACAAAATGATAGATAGCAAGTCTGTTATTACTCAAGTCCAGGAATTGCAAGTGATTATTCATGATCTACTTGCTGAAGGTCTTGTAATCAACGAAGCATTCCAAGTAGCAGCAATGATTGAGAAGTTGCCTCCGTTGTGGAAGGACTTCAAAAATTATTTGAAACACAAACGAAAGGAAATGTCCCTTGAAGATCTCATTGTTCGGTTGAGAATCGAAGAGGACAATAAAGCTGCTGAAAGGAGAGGCCGTGGAAATTCAACAATAATGGGAGCAAATATTGTTGAAGCTAACAAAAAGAGGAAGAAGGCTTCTGGTCCGAAATACAACCCAAGTAAGAAGCGGTTCAGTGGAAACTGCTACAACTGTGGGAAAACCGGACACAAATCTACGGAGTGTCGTGCTCCGAAGAAAGACAAGAAAAGGGGTCAAGCAAACATGGTAGTAAACCATGATGATGTTGATAACTTGTGTGCCATGCTCTCTGCATGTAACTTGGTGGGAAATCCTAAACTGTGGTGGTTTGATTCAGGAGCCACTCGCCATGTTTGTGCAGTTAGAGAGGCTTTTGCTACCTATGCTCTTGCTGAACCCGGAGAGACAGTTTATATGGGAAATGCTTCAACAGCAAAAGTTGAAGGATATGGGAAGGTATTTCTAAAAATGACTTCTGGCAAGGTCATGACTTTGAACAATGTCCTTCATGTTCCCGAAATGAGAAAGAATTTAGTCTCTACTGGACTTCTTGTTAAGCACGGTTTTAAGTGCGTTTTTGTATCCAACAAGGTTGTAATTAGTAAGAATGAAATATTTGTGGGAAAAGGTTACCTCACCGAGGGCCTTTTCAACCTAAATGTAATGGTTGTTGAAAATAATAATAATATTTCAGCTTCTTCTTACTTACTTGAGTCAAATGATTTATGGCATGTACGTTTGGGTCATGTCAATTATAAAACCTTGCGGAAAATGATTAACTTGGAAGTACTGCCCAAGTTTGAATGCGAAAAATCAAAATGTCAAATATGTGTGGAATCTAAGTATGTTAAACATCCTTATAAGTCAGTTGAAAGGAATTCAAATCCTTTAGACTTAATTCACACAGATATTTGTGACATGAAGTCAATACCATCTCGCGGTGGAAAGAAGTATTTCATAACTTTTATTGACGATGGTACTCGATATTGCTATGTTTACTTACTGAATAGTAAAGATGAAGCAATAGACGCATTCAGGCAATACAAAAATGAAGTTGAAACGCAACTTAACAAGAAAGTAAAAATGATAAGAAGTGATAGGGGTGGTGAATATGAATCTCCTTTTGAAGAAATATGTTTAGAATATGGAATTATTCATCAAACAACAGCCCTTACACGCCCCAATCTAATGGGATTGCGGAAAGAAAGAATCGCACATTAAAGGAGATGATGAATGCGTTGTTGATAAGTTCTGGTTTGCCACAGAACTTGTGGGGGGAAGCCGTTCTTACGGCTAATCGAATATTAAATCGAGTGCCCCATAGCAAAACACAATCCATTCCTTATGAACAATGGAAAGGAAGGAAGCCCAACTTGAATTATTTTAAAGTGTGGGGGTGTTTGGCAAAAGTGCAAGTTCCTAAACCCAAAAGGGTAAAGATAGGACCGAAAACCGTTGATTGTGTTATCATAGGATATGCGACAAATAGTAAAGCATATCGATTTCTGGTTCATAAATCAGAAAATCCCGACATTCATAATAATACAGTTATAGAATCAGATAATGCTGAGTTTTTTGAAAATATATATCCGTATAAAAAGGAATGTGAGTCGTTTGGTGAAGGATCTAAACGACCTCGGGAAGAAACAAAAGAAAGTACATGTAATCAGGAGAATCCAAGACGTAGTAAACGTCAAAGAACGTCTACTTCATTTGGACCAGATTTTGTGACTTTCTTATTGGAGAATGAGCCTCAAACATTTAAAGAAGCTATGACTTCTTCGGAATCATTGTTTTGGAAAGAGGTAGTCAATAGTGAAATAGAATCCATATTGAACAACCATACATGGGAATTGGTTGATCTTCCTCCTGGAAATAAACCTTTGGGTTCTAAATGGATTTTTAAGAGAAAAATCAAAGATGATGGCACTATTGATAAATTCAAGGCAAGGCTCGTAGTCAAAGGGTATAGACAACGAGAAGGTCTAGACTACTTTGATACATACTCTCCAGTTACAAGAATTACGTCCATACGGATGTTAGTAGCATTAGCTGCAGTGTATGGTCTTGAAATTCATCAAATGGATGTTAAGACGGCCTTCTTAAATGGAGAGTTGGAGGAAGAAATTTACATGGAACAACCTGAAGGGTTTGTGGTTCCAGGTAAAGAAAAGAAGGTATGTAGACTTGTTAAGTCTCTTTACGGACTAAAACAAGCACCCAAACAATGGCATGCGAAATTTGACCAAACAATGTTGTCAAATGGTTTTAAGATAAATGAATGTGATAAATGCGTGTACATTAAAAATGTTCCAAATCACATAGACATTGTTTGCCTATATGTGGATGATATGTTGATAATGAGTAATGACATTGCCAACATAAATGCTACTAAGCGTATGCTCAATAGCAAGTTTGATATGAAAGACTTGGGAGTTGCTGATTTAATTCTGGGAATTAAGATCAATAAGACTCCTCAAGGTCTGGCATTGTCACAATCTCATTATATTAAGACAGTACTTGAAAAATTCAAGCACTTGGGCTTTAAAGTTGCAAAGACTCCAATTGACGTGAATCTTGCATTAGCAAAGAACAAAGGCCAAAGCATATCACAATTGGATTATGCTCGTGTATTGGGATGCTTAATGTATATCATGAATTGTACACGACCAGACATAGCTTGTGCTATAAGTAAACTGAGTCGATATACGAGCAATCCAGGCCAATCTCATTGGATGGCAATGAAACGAGTTTTGGGATATTTAGAACATACCCAGAACTTTGAATTGCACTACAGTAATTTCCCTGCGGTGATTGAGGGATACTGTGATGCAAATTGGATCACCGGTTCAACTGATTCTAAGTCCACGAGTGGATATGTATTCACTATTGGTGGAGGAGCGGTATCTTGGAAGTCGTCCAAACAAACATGTATTGCCCGCTCTACAATGGAGGCTGAATTCATAGCCTTAGATAAAGCCGGTGAAGAAGCTGAATGGCTCCGGAATTTCTTGGAAGACATTCCATTTTGGCCCAAACCGTTGGCACCAATATGCATACATTGTGATAGTCAAGCGGCAATTGGAAGGGCTGGGAGCGTCATGTATAACGGTAAATCTCGTCATATACGACGAAGACATAAAACCGTTAGGCAATTACTCTCTAGAGGAATTATCACAATTGACTATGTAAAGTCAAGTGATAATGTGTCGGATCCACTTACAAAAGGCCTAACTAGAGAGGTAGTTGAGAAATCATCAAGGGGAATGGGGCTATGGCCGAGAACAAGTCATTGTGGCGGTAACTCTACCTAGAAGACTGGAGATCCCAAGATCTAGGTTCAAAGAGATCAAACAAAGTCATTAATGACAGTTCAACATTGTCAAATAAAATTTTAGTCCATTCTCGTGATGAGACAATGTTCAGTACCAAGGATAAAGCATTAAGGCTTTTTAATGATTTCTAAATTTGATACGGGGTATATCAAATAGTGTATCTACAGGATGACACGTTTAGGAATCACCTATTTAAGTGTGAAGTGTGAGCCGCTTCAAGGAGAACTTTGTAAGGCCAGTTCTCTACGCACTTATGAAACCAGGCGGTGTTCATGGCTGAAACGAACACAACAATGAGAACCAAAGATGGTTAAGGGTTGATTGTGTGACTTATGGTTGTCTAGGTATACACCAAAGATCGACGGTTCAAAGATATCAAATCTACCGATTGACCGAGTATATCCGACATAAGTTTACTACGGAAAGTTCAAAGGGAAACCTACTTATCCAGATGCAATTAATCCTTGCTTGTAAATCACACAGTTTTTTTCATGCATACTTCCGTGATATAGCCATTCCCCATTCATGTGGGGGATTGTTGAGGTTTTATTTTTTAAGATGTAATATTCTTAAAATGAGGGTGAATGGGAAATGGAGGGAAAATAAAATTTTGAGTAAAATTTTAAGTTTCCCCCTCTTAACAATGAGACATTGTCCCATATTAGAAGTGGAAGACATTTTTGGTGGGTATATATATAATTGCTCTTCTTGTAGCTCTTAAAGAGTTAAGAAGAAAGCAAGCCTCGCGCCGTCGTCGTCGTCGCTCGCTCGGCTCGGCTTCGGCTACGGCTACGGCTTCGGCTTCGGCTTCGGATTCGGATTCGGATTCGGATTTGGATTTGGATTTGGATTTGGTCAAATGATCGATTGATTGATTAATTTTTTGGACCAAATTTATTTGTTAATAGTAAATATTAACGTAAGATTATCCGTATTTGTAAACGGATATTTTCCAATCCGTGTATTGATAATTTGGCAGCCGGATAATGGTCTTCCCACCATGAAGTGCTTGCTCCACAAACATGAAGTGCCTGCTCCACAAACATGTAATGCTTGCTCCACCATGAAGGGTGGACGTTTGGTCTTGCACTCCTTCTTGGCTGCTATATATATGAGCAGCAAATGTTGAAGAAAGATACTCAACTCAACATACAATTCGCTCAACAAATTGGCTATACATTGCATTCCTTCCTCTCAGAACTTCCATACGTTTTTCTGAGTATATACTCCTTCGTTCTGCATTATTTTTTAACTTCAAACAAAGCAACTGTAAGTGTGATTTGCTACCGAACTTTGTGTTCGCCGAAACACTGGGGTTTGAAGTACCGCTACACCAGTGTGTTATTCGTTCTATCCTGGGAGGAAATAATCCATTACCTTGGGTACTAGGAGGGGATTAAATTCCTTAAGGAAACACTGTGAATTCAGTGGGTTCGAATTTATTATTATTGTTTCATTACGTTAACTTATATTTTGCAGAATTAATATTTACAAATACAGGAATATTGACCGGGAATAACAATCTTAAGGAATTTAATATTTATTTCTGTACTTGTGTTATTCTTATTATTCTGCAAACTAAAACCTTTGTGGTTTGTGTACTCCCGTTTTGGAGAGTTAAGCCTTCGTGGCGTTTTGTTGGATATTAAAATCTACGTGATTTTTACTCCAGTTTGAAAACGTGTATTAAACGTTTGTTTGTGTCATTCTTTTCTGAAAAAGATGATGACTGAAAACGAAAACCAAGCTGTTCCGATGGCGACTGCCAACGCAACGACAAGCCGAACACCGGTGTTGGCACCAGCAGAAAAACCCGGAAAATTTTCCGGGATTGATTTCAAACGCTGGCAGCAGAAGATGTTCTTCTACTTAACTACGTTATGTCTACAGAAGTTCATCAAGGAAGATGTTCCTGATCTGCCGGATAAAACTCCAGATAATGAACGCTTTCTCGTGATTGAAGCGTGGAAGCATTCTGATTTTTTATGCAAGAATTATATTCTTAGCGGACTGGATGATAATCTGTATAATGTATACAGTAGCATGGAGACATCCAAAGAATTGTGGAATGCGCTTGAAAAGAAATATAAGACTGAAGATGCCGGGATGAAGAAATTCGTTGCCGCAAAATTTCTGGACTACAAAATGATAGATAGCAAGTCTGTTATTACTCAAGTCCAGGAATTGCAAGTGATTATTCATGATCTACTTGCTGAAGGTCTTGTAATCAACGAAGCATTCCAAGTAGCAGCAATGATTGAGAAGTTGCCTCCGTTGTGGAAGGACTTCAAAAATTATTTGAAACACAAACGAAAGGAAATGTCCCTTGAAGATCTCATTGTTCGGTTGAGAATCAAAGAGGACAATAAAGCTGCTGAAAGGAGAGGCCGTGGAAATTCAACAATAATGGGAGCAAATATTGTTGAAGCTAACAAAAAGAGGAAGAAGGCTTCTGGTCCGAAATACAACCCAAGTAAGAAGCGGTTCAGTGGAAACTGCTACAACTGTGGGAAAACCGGACACAAATCTACGGAGTGTCGTGCTCCGAAGAAAGACAAGAAAAGGGGTCAAGCAAACATGGTAGTAAACCATGATGATGTTGATAACTTGTGTGCCATGCTCTCTGCATGTAACTTGGTGGGAAATCCTAAACTGTGGTGGTTTGATTCAGGAGCCACTCGCCATGTTTGTGCAGTTAGAGAGGCTTTTGCTACCTATGCTCTTGCTGAACCCGGAGAGACAGTTTATATGGGAAATGCTTCAACAGCAAAAGTTGAAGGATATGGGAAGGTATTTCTAAAAATGACTTCTGGCAAGGTCATGACTTTGAACAATGTCCTTCATGTTCCCGAAATGAGAAAGAATTTAGTCTCTACTGGACTTCTTGTTAAGCACGGTTTTAAGTGCGTTTTTGTATCCAACAAGGTTGTAATTAGTAAGAATGAAATATTTGTGGGAAAAGGTTACCTCACCGAGGGCCTTTTCAACCTAAATGTAATGGTTGTTGAAAATAATAATAATATTTCAGCTTCTTCTTACTTACTTGAGTCAAATGATTTATGGCATGTACGTTTGGGTCATGTCAATTATAAAACCTTGCGGAAAATGATTAACTTGGAAGTACTGCCCAAGTTTGAATGCGAAAAATCAAAATGTCAAATATGTGTGGAATCTAAGTATGTTAAACATCCTTATAAGTCAGTTGAAAGGAATTCAAATCCTTTAGACTTAATTCACACAGATATTTGTGACATGAAGTCAATACCATCTCGCGGTGGAAAGAAGTATTTCATAACTTTTATTGACGATGGTACTCGATATTGCTATGTTTACTTACTGAATAGTAAAGATGAAGCAATAGACGCATTCAGGCAATACAAAAATGAAGTTGAAACGCAACTTAACAAGAAAGTAAAAATGATAAGAAGTGATAGGGGTGGTGAATATGAATCTCCTTTTGAAGAAATATGTTTAGAATATGGAATTATTCATCAAACAACAGCCCCTTACACGCCCCAATCTAATGGGATTGCGGAAAGAAAGAATCGCACATTAAAGGAGATGATGAATGCGTTGTTGATAAGTTCTGGTTTGCCACAGAACTTGTGGGGGGAAGCCGTTCTTACGGCTAATCGAATATTAAATCGAGTGCCCCATAGCAAAACACAATCCATTCCTTATGAACAATGGAAAGGAAGGAAGCCCAACTTGAATTATTTTAAAGTGTGGGGGTGTTTGGCAAAAGTGCAAGTTCCTAAACCCAAAAGGGTAAAGATAGGACCGAAAACCGTTGATTGTGTTATCATAGGATATGCGACAAATAGTAAAGCATATCGATTTCTGGTTCATAAATCAGAAAATCCCGACATTCATAATAATACAGTTATAGAATCAGATAATGCTGAGTTTTTTGAAAATATATATCCGTATAAAAAGGAATGTGAGTCGTTTGGTGAAGGATCTAAACGACCTCGGGAAGAAACAAAAGAAAGTACATGTAATCAGGAGAATCCAAGACGTAGTAAACGTCAAAGAACGTCTACTTCATTTGGACCAGATTTTGTGACTTTCTTATTGGAGAATGAGCCTCAAACATTTAAAGAAGCTATGACTTCTTCGGAATCATTGTTTTGGAAAGAGGCAGTCAATAGTGAAATAGAATCCATATTGAACAACCATACATGGGAATTGGTTGATCTTCCTCCTGGAAATAAACCTTTGGGTTCTAAATGGATTTTTAAGAGAAAAATCAAAGATGATGGCACTATTGATAAATTCAAGGCAAGGCTCGTAGTCAAAGGGTATAGACAACGAGAAGGTCTAGACTACTTTGATACATACTCTCCAGTTACAAGAATTACGTCCATACGGATGTTAGTAGCATTAGCTGCAGTGTATGGTCTTGAAATTCATCAAATGGATGTTAAGACGGCCTTCTTAAATGGAGAGTTGGAGGAAGAAATTTACATGGAACAACCTGAAGGGTTTGTGGTTCCAGGTAAAGAAAAGAAGGTATGTAGACTTGTTAAGTCTCTTTACGGACTAAAACAAGCACCCAAACAATGGCATGCGAAATTTGACCAAACAATGTTGTCAAATGGTTTTAAGATAAATGAATGTGATAAATGCGTGTACATTAAAAATGTTCCAAATCACATAGACATTGTTTGCCTATATGTGGATGATATGTTGATAATGAGTAATGACATTGCCAACATAAATGCTACTAAGCGTATGCTCAATAGCAAGTTTGATATGAAAGACTTGGGAGTTGCTGATTTAATTCTGGGAATTAAGATCAATAAGACTCCTCAAGGTCTGGCATTGTCACAATCTCATTATATTAAGACAGTACTTGAAAAATTCAAGCACTTGGGCTTTAAAGTTGCAAAGACTCCAACTGACGTGAATCTTGCATTAGCAAAGAACAAAGGCCAAAGCATATCACAATTGGATTATGCTCGTGTATTGGGATGCTTAATGTATATCATGAATTGTACACGACCAGACATAGCTTGTGCTATAAGTAAACTGTGTCGATATACGAGCAATCCAGGCCAATCTCATTGGATGGCAATGAAACGAGTTTTGGGATATTTAGAACATACCCAGAACTTTGAATTGCACTACAGTAATTTCCCTGCGGTGATTGAGGGATACTGTGATGCAAATTGGATCACCGGTTCAACTGATTCTAAGTCCACGAGTGGATATGTATTCACTATTGGTGGAGGAGCGGTATCTTGGAAGTCGTCCAAACAAACATGTATTGCCCGCTCTACAATGGAGGCTGAATTCATAGCCTTAGATAAAGCCGGTGAAGAAGCTGAATGGCTCCGGAATTTCTTGGAAGACATTCCATTTTGGCCCAAACCGTTGGCACCAATATGCATACATTGTGATAGTCAAGCGGCAATTGGAAGGGCTGGGAGCGTCATGTATAACGGTAAATCTCGTCATATACGACGAAGACATAAAACCGTTAGGCAATTACTCTCTAGAGGAATTATCACAATTGACTATGTAAAGTCAAGTGATAATGTGTCGGATCCACTTACAAAAGGCCTAACTAGAGAGGTAGTTGAGAAATCATCAAGGGAATGGGGCTATGGCCGAGAACAAGTCATTGTGGCGGTAACTCTACCTAGAAGACTGGAGATCCCAAGATCTAGGTTCAAAGAGATCAAACAAAGTCATTAATGACGGTTCAACATTGTCAAATAAAATTTTAGTCCATTCTCGTGATGAGACAATGTTCAGTACCAAGGATAAAGCATTAAGGCTTTTTAATGATTTCTAAATTTGATACGGGGTATATCAAATAGTGTATCTACAGGATGACACGTTTAGGAATCACCTATTTAAGTGTGAAGTGTGAGCCGCTTCAAGGAGAACTTTGTAAGGCCAGTTCTCTACGCACTTATGAAACCAGGCGGTGTTCATGGCTGAAACGAACACAACAATGAGAACCAAAGACGGTTAAGGGTTGATTGTGTGACTTATGGTTGTCTAGGTATACACCAAAGATCGACGGTTCAAAGATATCAAATCTACCGATTGACCGAGTATATCCGACATAAGTTTACTACGGAAAGTTCAAAGGGAAACCTACTTATCCAGATGCAATTAATCCTTGCTTGTAAATCACACAGTTTTTTTTTCATGCATACTTCCGTGATATAGCCATTCCCCATTCATGTGGGGGATTGTTGAGGTTTTATTTTAAGATGTAATATTCTTAAAATGAGGGTGAATGGAAAATGGAGGAAAAATGAAATTTTTGAGTAAAATTTTAAGTTTCCCCCTCTTAACAATGAGACATTGTCCCATATTGGAAGTGGAAGACATTTTTGGTGGGTATATATATAATTGCTCTTCTTGTAGCTCTTAAAGAGTTAAGAAGAAAGCAAGCCTCGCGCCGTCGTCGTCGTCGCTCGCTCGGCTCGGCTTCGGCTACGGCTACGGCTTCGGCTTCGGCTTCGGATTCGGATTCGGATTCGGATTTGGATTTGGATTTGGATTTGGTCAAATGATCGATTGATTGATTAATTTTTTGGACCAAATTTATTTGTTAATAGTAAATATTAACGTAAGATTATCCGTATTTGTAAACGGATATTTTCCAATCCGTGTATTGATAATTTGGCAGCCGGATAATGGTCTTCCCACCATGAAGTGCTTGCTCCACAAACATGAAGTGCTTGCTCCACAAACATGTAATGCTTGCTCCACCATGAAGGGTGGACGTTTGGTCTTGCACTCCTTCTTGGCTGCTATATATATGAGCAGCAAATGTTGAAGAAAGATACTCAACTCAACATACAATTCGCTCAACAAATTGGCTATACATTGCATTCCTTCCTCTCAGAACTTCCATACGTTTTTCTGAGTATATACTCCTTCGTTCTGCATTGTTTTTTTAACTTCAAACAAAGCAACTGTAAGTGTGATTTGCTACCGAACTTTGTGTTCGCCGAAACACTGGGGTTTGAAGTACCGCTACACCAGTGTGTTATTCGTTCTATCCTGGGAGGAAATAATCCATTACCTTGGGTACTAGGAGGGGATTAAATTCCTTAAGGAAACACTGTGAATTCAGTGGGTTCGAATTTATTATTATTGTTTCATTACGTTAACTTATATTTTGCAGAATTAATATTTACAAATACAGGAATATTGACCGGGAATAACAATCTTAAGGAATTTAATATTTATTTCTGTACTTGTGTTATTCTTATTATTCTGCAAACTAAAACCTTTGTGGTTTGTGTACTCCCGTTTTGGAGAGTTAAGCCTTCGTGGCGTTTTGTTGGATATTAAAATCTACGTGATTTTTACTCCAGTTTGAAAACGTGTATTAAACGTTTGTTTGTGTCATTCTTTTCTGAAAAAGATGATGACTGAAAACGAAAACCAAGCTGTTCCGATGGCGACTGCCAACGCAACGACAAGCCGAACACCGGTGTTGGCACCGGCAGAAAAACCCGGAAAATTTTCCGGGATTGATTTCAAACGCTGGCAGCAGAAGATGTTCTTCTACTTAACTACGTTATGTCTACAGAAGTTCATCAAGGAAGATGTTCCTGATCTGCCGGATAAAACTCCAGATAATGAACGCTTTCTCGTGATTGAAGCGTGGAAGCATTCTGATTTTTTATGCAAGAATTATATTCTTAGCGGACTGGATGATAATCTGTATAATGTATACAGTAGCATGGAGACATCCAAAGAATTGTGGAATGCGCTTGAAAAGAAATATAAGACTGAAGATGCCGGGATGAAGAAATTCGTTGCCGCAAAATTTCTGGACTACAAAATGATAGATAGCAAGTCTGTTATTACTCAAGTCCAGGAATTGCAAGTGATTATTCATGATCTACTTGCTGAAGGTCTTGTAATCAACGAAGCATTCCAAGTAGCAGCAATGATTGAGAAGTTGCCTCCGTTGTGGAAGGACTTCAAAAATTATTTGAAACACAAACGAAAGGAAATGTCCCTTGAAGATCTCATTGTTCGGTTGAGAATCGAAGAGGACAATAAAGCTGCTGAAAGGAGAGGCCGTGGAAATTCAACAATAATGGGAGCAAATATTGTTGAAGCTAACAAAAAGAGGAAGAAGGCTTCTGGTCCGAAATACAACCCAAGTAAGAAGCGGTTCAGTGGAAACTGCTACAACTGTGGGAAAATCGGACACAAATCTACGGAGTGTCGTGCTCCGAAGAAAGACAAGAAAAGGGGTCAAGCAAACATGGTAGTAAACCATGATGATGTTGATAACTTGTGTGCCATACTCTCTGAATGTAACTTGGTGGGAAATCCTAAACTGTGGTGGTTTGATTCAGGAGCCACTCGCCATGTTTGTGCAGTTAGAGAGGCTTTTGCTACCTATGCTCTTGCTGAACCCGGAGAGACAGTTTATATGGGAAATGCTTCAACAGCAAAAGTTGAAGGATATGGGAAGGTATTTCTAAAAATGACTTCTGGCAAGGTCATGACTTTGAACAATGTCCTTCATGTTCCCGAAATGAGAAAGAATTTAGTCTCTACTGGACTTCTTGTTAAGCACGGTTTTAAGTGCATTTTTGTATCCAACAAGGTTGTAATTAGTAAGAATGAAATATTTGTGGGAAAAGGTTACCTCACCGAGGGCCTTTTCAACCTAAATGTAATGGTTGTTGAAAATAATAATAATATTTCAGCTTCTTCTTACTTACTTGAGTCAAATGATTTATGGCATGTACGTTTGGGTCATGTCAATTATAAAACCTTGCGGAAAATGATTAACTTGGAAGTACTGCCCAAGTTTGAATGCGAAAAATTAAAATGTCAAATATGTGTGGAATCTAAGTATGTTAAACATCCTTATAAGTCAGTTGAAAGGAATTCAAATCCTTTAGACTTAATTCACACAGATATTTGTGACATGAAGTCAATACCATCTCGCGGTGGAAAGAAGTATTTCATAACTTTTATTGACGATGGTACTCGATATTGCTATGTTTACTTACTGAATAGTAAAGATGAAGCAATAGACGCATTCAGGCAATACAAAAATGAAGTTGAAACGCAACTTAACAAGAAAGTAAAAATGATAAGAAGTGATAGGGGTGGTGAATATGAATCTCCTTTTGAAGAAATATGTTTAGAATATGGAATTATTCATCAAATAAGCTATATACATTCAGTAAATATGCTTGCTCCACAAATAAGCTAGTGCATACTCCACCATGGAGGGTGGACGATTGTTCTTCTTCAACACTGGCTGCTATATATATGTGCAGCAGCTGTTGAAGAAAGACACACACAAGACACAAAACTGAAATCGCTCAACAGATTTGGCTATACATTGCACTCCTTCCTCTCAGCATTTCCATACGATTTTCTGAGTTTCTACTCTTTCGTTCTGCATTGTTTTAACTTCAAACAAAGCAACTGTAAGTGTGATTTGCTACCGAACTTTGTGTTCGCTGAAACACTGGGGTTTGAAGTACCGCTACACCAGTGTGTGATTCGTTCTATCCTGGGAGGAAATAATCCATTACCTTGGGTACTAGGAGGGGATTAAATTCCTTAAGGAAACATTGTGAATTCAGTGGGCTCGAATTAATTACTGTTTCATTACGATAACTTATATTTTGCAGAATTATTATTTACAAATACAGCAATATTGGCGGGACTAACAATATTTTGGGAGGAGATGTGGCGGCGCACCTCTTCGCCGATGCTCTCATCCAACTTGTAGGATATTCAAACCGAATCGAAAAATCGCACCAAACTGATTAAAAAATCCGATTAGTTGGTTTGATATGATTTGGTATTGAGTAAAAAAAATCCGAACCAAACTGACATATAAATATCTAATTTTTATATATACTTTTAAGACTTCATATAGAATTTGATTTAAAAAATATTTGAGATTCTCTCATGAGATGTAATATTTAATAGAACTATGAAATGCATCCATTTTTATTTACTTTAAATAATGAGTTGTATTGTCACTTTCTTATAAGTGTTATTGAAATGCGTCAATCTCTTTGTTCTTTTATATTCATATATGTAAAGATCTGTTAAATTATATATTTTTTTGAATTTGAAATGTTATTTCGATAATTTTAAAATTAAATAGAACATATCATTATTTAGGTTTCATATTGATTTTTATGTCTAATTATTAAATTTGGTTAACCTTAAAAGTGCACATGAATGAAAAATAATTGTTAGACGACTAAGAAAATAACTATCATGCGTTGCTAAAAATATTCTCCCATAAAAATATTTCAATAGATCATATATTTGTCATCTTTTTCAATTTTTACTAAACATATATTCATTTATCAAAACTTTATCTATAACTTTAACAAAATAAGATTGAAATAATATTCATGTAACAAAAAAATCAAAAAATAACCGTCAAAATCGAACAAATTCAAACCGATATAGTTAGTTTGATTTAGTTTTAATAAAAATCAAATCAACCCAGTCTATGTGCACCCTACCAACTTGTATGCAAATCCTTTGATATCCTAGTTTTACGAGCAATTTTTTATACACCAAACATTATTCAAGCTTATACCTTTTACACACCTTTAAAAGGTTTCAACCAAATAAGATATAAGTTTTGACTTCTCCATACTTGACACTGATGAAGTATTAGGAAAATGATATTTTGCAAATTAATAGTTTAATACTACTAATTTATTATATTTGGTGGATCGAGAGGCTAGGTGATTATTTTATTTTATTTATTTTTGTTATCTCTGCATAGAAGTAGATAATTGTAGTTTGCTTTCCGTAAAAGAGGATCACGGAAGAAGCACATGCTAAAAATGATCGTGGCTGGATCTGGATAGCAACATTGGATTTCCAGAGAGGAATCTAGCAGGGCTGTTCATTTTGGATCGGAAGGATATTCGAAATTCGAATCGATCCGTTCAATTTCGGATTTCAAATTTCGGATTCGGATATTTGGATCGGATTTCGGATTGTGTTTCTTAAAATTCTGGATATTTGGATCGGATTTCGGATTGTGTTTCTTAACATTTCGGATATTCGGATCGGATTCGGATCGGTATAATTGTAATCCGATCTGATCCGAAATCCGAAATTATTAGGACATGTATAAATATTAAATTTTAATTTCGAATAGTTAGTACTTCCTTTACATCTTCCTAAGTTATTACCTTTACAGTTGGTGAATTTAGCTATATTGGCACCATAGTACTCTCATAATTACAAAAACATGAATTTTTCTTACTGTATTGCCTTTTTTACAAAGAAAATATACATATGAGTTTACAACTTTGAGGCATAATAATCCGATCCGAAAATTCGATCCGATCTAAATTTTAAAATCCGATCCGATATTAATTCGGATCGAATTCGGATTGTATTTTGTAGAATACGAAATTTAAAATCCGAATATGAAATATGCTAAATCCAATCCGATCCGATCCATGTACAGCATAAGAATCTAGCGGTAGAATCATTAACTTTTTTCTTTTCTCCAATAATATTCTTTGAACTTTATTCTCTTACTTGGTCGAGCGATTGTAACGTAATAATAAGTACAATCTATATAATATTTTATAAGTGAGTCTGATACTCATTAATGTTTGAATTTTATTGAAAAATTTTATAGATCAGTGATACTTTCTTTTATTTCTGAAAACATATAGACAACCTTCCCATAAACATTTTTTAAAGAAAAATAGTTATCCAGATGCAAGTTTTCCCCCCAAATAATTTCCCTAAAATCATTGCCAAAAATTATCCAAAACCACCAACGTTCACATGTCTTCTTTTTTTCTTTCACATGTTCAAACACTATTAGAAAGACACTAGTCCCATTGTTCTATTTGTTTGACACTATTTTCTATTAGTTCGTTAAAAATAATGATGCGTTTTTATATTTTTTTACACAATTTTTAAACAATTACATAAATATTATGTCATGTTTAAGACTGTAAATTTCTAAATTCCTATAGTTATATACATAGTATGTCATTCTTCTTTAGCCGATGGTCTATCGGAAACAGTCTCTCTATTCTGCTAGGGTAGGGGTAAGGCTGCGTTCATCATACCCTCCCCACACCCCACTTGTGAGATTATACTGGATTGTTGTTGTTGTTGTATATACATAGTATGTCATATTTAAAATCATAAATTTTAAAATATTCTTTGTTTACATTGTCAAACAATAGAGGAAGTACTATACTATTTAAGGGTGGCAAGTGGGTCGGTCCAGGCCCGGGACCGCGGGCCAAACGGGCTAAACGGGCCAGGACCGTTTGGCCCGATTTTAGTGGGCCTGGGCCGGTCTCGTGGGTCGGTCCTATGATTTGGGCCCGTCATGCTCGGGACCGTTTAGCCCGCCAGGGCCCGGGACCGGCCCGGTTCTTTAGCGGGCCAAACGGTCGTTGGGCTGTCAAAAATAGTCGTTGGCTATTTATAAAATAGCCATTTAATCCCCCCAACTTTGTTTTAATCCCAAACTTTTTATAATTACACTTTTTTCCTATTTTCAACTATAAATACCCCATCATTCTTTCATTTTTTCTTACAAAATCATCAATCTATCACAATCTCTCTCTAATTTTCTTCTATAATTGCTACTATTGCTTACTTTATTGTTACAATTTGTGAAACAATTGTGAAGTTAGTGAATTGAAATCTTCAACGATAATCAATTTCCAACAAGTTGTTCGTCAATTCGGTAAACTCGTTCCAACTCTTAAGTTTTAATATTATAATTTTGTTTGTTTTATTTATTTTCTATTACTTTATTAATTAAGATGGCTTCCTTAAAAAAAACTTTTTGGTAAAAATAAGGAAAAATCCAAGAGTGACGAATCTAGTGCTCAATTTGTTCCTCCCCCACTGCCCCGGGTTCCCCGAACCAAACTCCATATACGTCCTACACCTGCTATTCTTGATAGCGATAATAGTTTATTACAATTTACTGAAAGTCAATTTTGCCATAATATTAGATCTGGTGAACAATTAGACCATGAATTAATGAATGCTCTTTATTCTAATCCAACTATTGATGAAAATGATGACGAGGAAATAGATTTTGATGAAACTCAACCGGATGATGATACACCAACTAGTCCTGCTCCTGATGTTAACCCAACTAGTGGTAACCCTGCTAATCCAAATGATGCCCCATTTGATACTCCTGTTACTACCTCTACTTTTTCTAGACAACCTAGCAAACGGACGGAAACATCTCCCGTTTGGCCATTTTTTACTCAACTAATTCCAAAAAATAAGGCTAAGTGTAAAACTTGTGGCGCGGAGTTAGTTTTTAAATATTTTGGATCGCGGGGGGAGGGGGGGACGTTGGCTAGACACATAATGAAACGCCCTCAAGATAAAGTGAGATATCTTCATCTGAAAGCTTTGGCCGAGGGGAAAAGTTTACCTACTCCTAGTCAGGTTGACCCTAGTACCGGTTCAAATCAATTTCAACCGGGAATTAACACCGTTACCGGTGGTATTTTATATTATGATCCAAAAAAAGATCGGAAAGAATTGGCAAAAATGGTAACTGTTATGTGTTTACCCTATAGTTTTCCTTATGATCCTAACTTTGTGCATTATATTAGAAATTTTTTAATCCTACTTATAAAGATTTTCCTCGCACAACCGTAAAGAGCGATATTTATAAATATAAACATATTAATGAATAATATTTGCGCTATTTATTTACTCATATAAATTGTCGTGTTGCTATTACAACTGATATTGGTAGAAGTGGTAACGACTGTGATTACCTTACTGTTACCAGTCATTGGATTGATGAGGATTGGATAATGCAAAAGCGCATTATTTCTTATAGAATAATTAATTCACGTCACACATGGCAGTTTATTGCTAGCACAGTTACAGATATTTGTAGATATTTTTGCATTAGTGATAAAATAATGTCAATTTCAATAGATAATGCTACTAGTAACACAAATGCTATAGCTTTGCTTACCATTACGCTAAATCCTACATTTAGTGATATTTTTCATGTTAGATGTATTTGTCATATTTACTAATTAATTGTGGGTGATGGTATGAGAATTTTAAATATTGAAATTGAAAAGGTTAAAATGGCTCTTAACTGACTTTTTTATTCAAACCGTAGAAGTAGACTTAGAGAATATTTTAAAAGATGCGATGAATTTGGCCTAAGAGAAAGAAAGGTTCCTAAACCTTGTCCAACTAGATGGAATAACATGTATGAAAGTTTGGTTGTTGCATATGAATATAGAAACCCCATAAACTCAATATTTAATGCACATATAAGTGATGATGATGAGCACCTTACAAATAGGGATTGGGCTAATGTTAAAATACTTGTAGAATTTTTAGAAAAATTTCATATTGCCACAAATGGTGGAAGGACAAAGAAAAATACTTTTCGGTTCTTTCAAGGATTGCCCAAGACATTTTAACTATTCAAGCTTCAACAGTGCTTTCAGTCAAGCAAGACTTCAACTCGGTAATTATAGAGCGTCTATGAGGGAGAGTTTGGAAAAATCAGTACTTTTCAGAGATTGCATCCGATCGGAAAGAAGAAATTTTGGACTTGCTGAATCACAACCAGATGAAGACGAAGCTTACGAAGAAATGCTAGCTGAACTTGCGGAGGATGTTGCTTCGCCCGAAAGTGGCGATGACCAAGCAACTTTTCTGCCACCACCAACAGAAATTCCTCCGGACCTTGATAGATTTATGAAGTTTGTAAGAGATACCATGTAACTTGTATGAACAAAAATTAGTATGTATTATGTAACTTATATTTTGGCACATCTTGATTAGTTTCTTTTTCTTCTCAATGGTGGTATTAGCACCTTGTTGTGCTCATTCCATAGGGGGATGAAGACTAAGAAAGATATTGCCATATTTTTTAATGCTATAATAAAATTACAAGGCATATCTCTTTACAATATTTTTGTCTTTAGACTTAGATATTATTTTTAACATCCTTTTGTCTTTAGACTAATATATATACTATACTATACTATATATACATCTTATATATAGTATATAAGCTGTATATATAGCTTATCGAATATAATCATTCTTTTAGTTTTTCTTACAAAATCATCAATCTATTATAGTATAACTTTTATATATATACTATACTATACTATATATACATCTTATATATAGTATATAAGATGTATATATAGCATATCGAATATAGCTTATATATAAATATACTATATATACATCTTATATCGATATATATATATATATATATATATATATATATATATATATATATACATTTAATATATATACTATACTATATATATGCCATACCTAAGTTATCAACTCCTTCGTCAATGGCTTTAGCGTTAATAACTATTGCCCTTTCTTCGACAGTCAAATAATTATCCCACCAGCCACGCAGTTGGCCAGTAAAACCTGCAACAATCATTCTGCAAATATTTCTATCTGTATTTTTCACGCTTTTACAGATAGTTATATACATAAGCATCCTATGTACAAGAATAGTTAATTGCCTATCAGTCAAACCATCAAGATTTCATTCATAAATTTCGGAACCACTGTAAGACGTATTAGTCTGATTCCAATCACGTTCTTCTATTAAAACATCTTGAGGAGTAGGACGATTGTAATAATAAGTCTGCATTCTAGGTTTATCAGCATATCTGCTATCAGTAAACTTATTATTCTTTTTGGGATAACTTTTGAGTTTATTAAACTCTAACAAAACATCATTTTTATAATCAAAAGAAGCATCCATTTTATCAGCAAAATCTTTCGATAAATTAATAGGTTTAATATTTAAACCGGATAACTTTTTATCAAGAAGTTCTTCTAAATCATCAAAAGATTTAAATTTAAAATCCTGAATCTCGGGGGGTCTTTGAATATGAGTAACAACAATTTGAGGTTCTGACTTGCTTCTTAAAGTAGAGGCAGTATCAGTTATTCTCTTGCTAGTACTCATATCTTTTATCAAAATTGTTAAATCATCAAGTTTTTTATCAAGAAAACTAATCTGTTCTCCCAAAACTTTAACAAATAAGCTCAAATAATTATTTTGAGAAATTAATTTATTAATTTCTGCGATGCTAACTGCAGCAACATTTTCATCAATAAATTTTTAAAATGCAGTAAAAGTAATACTTGTATTATTAGTTAAAACAAAAGGTGCTTGAGGAGGGTAAATGGCTTTAGTAATATTACCACTCCCGTCTTTATAAGATCTTTCTAAAACTTTTATAAAAAGTGGTAAATATGTGGTTATAAACCAAGGAACAAAATACATAATTTGATTATGTAAAGCACAAGTTTCATAAAATTCTTGAGAAATACTGTTCAAATCCTCTTTACTATAAGTATAAAAAAACCAAGTTTTAAACTGATTCCATTTATCACTGAAAAATTCATTTTGAATATAACCTCTAGCTTGTGACCCGGGACTAAAATCTATTTGGTGTGGAATTATTTAAATACCATTTGGGTCAAAATCCATATCGGACGCAGAAGGAATATCCTTATCAGAAATATTATCACTATCCTGGACAATATTTGTCTGGGGGTTAATCTTAACCTTTTCAACAGGTTTAACCCTTTCAACTGGTTTATCACCTACTTTTGTAGAAATTGTGTGCAAAGATGCAGCACGACTTCTAGCTGGTCCATAGACTGGTTCAACAGGAGAAATGTGTTGAATATCAGGCAACAGTCTACGACTAGTAAAGGAATATCTATTATAATTAGAACTAATAGTAGGTAACAGTCTATTATTAGAAAATGACTGTCTACTATAAGTGGAACTATTATCGTCAAACTGAATGCAAATCCTACCATCCGGATTTTGAGTAATATGAGAATACTCAGTATTACTGACAGCATCAGTTATCTGACTGGGGGATATAACCGAATCCAAAGTCCATGTAGTTGGAAAATTAATTTCCTCCCACTTAATAGGTCTCCTCGTGGTGACCTTAGACTTTGCAAAATTCGTTTCCACTAAAATAGTCTGATCAGATGTATCATATAATTTACATCTGGGGTTTAACGTAGATAGCAATTTGAAATAAATCCTATACGATAAACATATCAGTTCAGAACCAGGCGCATAATTATAACCATGCGTTTTCACATTTAATGTTAATGCATCAAGTATATTAACATCAGATAAAGATAATTATAGATTGGGTTGAGTATTAAAATATACTGGGCCGTAGGCAACAGTAGATTCAATAGAACCCATTAGAGACTGTCTGAAATTCAGATTTCTAGCATCTCTAAGAGCGGCTAAAAACGTCTCTGGTAACCCTTTAAGGGTTAATGGTTTAAAAGCAATTTGTACAATACCAATATGTAAATAATTATACTGGTGTTTATAAACATCTACATCATGCTTGTTTAACAAACGAATAGTCTGTTCAGACGAATTCAAAGCTAAAGATTGCTCAGTTGTTTTAACAAGTTATTTAGAAGAGAGTTTATCAAACCATCCATAATCATAGATTGTTCTAATAGGGACTTTAGGAATAGTCCATTTGTTTAACAAATCATGGTTTTGAGGTATATCTACCTCTTCCAATCTAGTATTTTTCATACTAGTTTCTCCTAAATCCATATTTCAGAAACATATCTATGTCGAATATTTCATATCTTGAGGAGGGTAAATGGCTTTAGTAATATTGCCAAACCAAACTATTTTGTATAACAATTCTTTTGAAAATGTCTAAATGCTTAATATGCATTTCAAGTGTTTTAGAAAATACCAAAGTTCATTTATATTTAAATAGATGCCTTATTCTTTACTTGAGGTTAATAACCGTCTGTTGAACAAAAATACAACTCCAGCAAGAGATTCTTCTTTCGATGATTTAAAAATTGAAGTTGAAAACTTGAAACGAGAGATCAAATCTCTTAAACAAAATCAAATGATTTGTGATCATAGGATTACTCAGATTGAGAAAATCAATTCTCCAGCTGAGAAATCTAATGATAAAAATAAAGGTATTTCTGAAAATGATATTGAAGAAAAACCTATTAGTTTTAATCCTAAACATGATATGTTTTTAGGAATGATGCAAATTATTACTGATCATAAATGGTATATCAAATGTACTATTCTCATTGATAATAGTTTTTCAATTACAAACATTGCCATGATTGATAGTGGAGCAGATGTTAGTTGCATTCAAGAAAAACAGAAAGATACTTCTGCCAAGCAAAGTGATACTTTTGCTTCCATCACAAAAGATGACAATGATGATATCAAGTCATATGAGAAAGTGTCAAAAAAAGAAATGATATTTTTTTTAGAAAACTCTGACATTCAGAGAAAAGAAGAGCCGTGGAAGATATTCCAAAGGTATTTAATAAATGGTTTATATTATCCGGGTGAGTCATACAAAACCCGCTCATATTATGAAACAATATTAACTAGTACTGGCAGTGCAGATTTTCAGTACTTTTGTAGATATAGCACAGACGAGAACGTTTATAACTTTTAGAATATTATAATTAAACAGATTATATCTGTTGAAGACTGGGGTATATCCACAATGAAAGAAAGGCAGATAAGCCTTAACAAATCTAGAATGAATTTTACCTATTGAGATTATATCCAGGCATTTGATAAAGTGTTATACTACAATAATGATCGACACAAATATACTTGGTTTATTAAAGTGTGTGCGAAGATATTTGCAGAGGCTGTTCCTAATTGGTTTCTGAACTGGCGGTCATACCACTGTCCGACAGTAAAAATTTTACCAGATCCATTTCTCAGATTATACAAAGAATGGATAAAAATTTTCCCTTTTATAAACAACTTATATCACTCAGATCATATATATTACCCAGATAAAATTAACCAGATTTATTTCTTTCTGGAATTCTCTATTCACTGGATACATAAATGGAATCCAGAAGTCGGATTCACCGAAGAACAAGTCCCATGCTTATACAGGACTTTTTACAACAACTTTTGGGACAAGTTAATGAAGAAGGATCCCAAAACAAAGACATTATATGGTCAAGAACTCTTAGATTCAATCGAAATAAAAATCCAAGAATATTCCTGCAAACCTTAGAAAGAGGTAATTGATGACAGCTCAGTGAGGCATATTGCCAGAAGGATTTCCTTTCAAGAAGGAGATAAAGCAGAGATGATTAACAACTATTTGGAAGAGGCCAAAAGAAATTTACTTCATTCCATTAATCAATATGAGAAACCAGACACTTCTATGCAGAGTGAAACCAGCAATGATGATATCGCTGAAGATTCTCAACCCTTTGAATCAGAGAAAATACTGTCTGATGAAGATTTGCATAATGCGGAAGAATTCATCCGTAAAATGAAAGAAGCGAAAAAAAGACCAGCACAGTGAAACAACTGGACCCACTCAAACAGTGAAGCCGCCGGACCCACAGCACAGTGAAGCCGCCGGACCCCACTCAAACAGTAGATACACTGTTTCAACAGTAGAAACACTGTAATAGGGACCCACGGGACCCACTTTTTACTGTTCATAGATTCCTTTCCTTTTCTATTTATAGAATTCATTCATTCAGAAGAAAGGAAAGCGAACCAAGACCCTCTCTCTCTAAAACTCTCTCTCTTTCTCTAGAATTGTAAGTAAATATCTTGTAGCTGGTAGCTTGTAATAGAAGAACAAAGTAAATAAAGAGTTTTCAGTTCTACATCTTCAGGCCTTGCATCCCGGCCAAAAGGTACTGATTTCTTTCTTAATTAGTTTTTCTTCTAGTCTCTCCTCTCTGGCCGTGACGATGTCCGGCTAAGAGACTTCATATCTATGTTGAGTATCTAACTTCTCTCCTATATAAACCATGAAAGAGACGGCATCTATTTAAATATAAATGAACTTTATATATAGAGTTTTGACTTGGTGTCAAGATGGTTGGTACAGTCTAATATAACACTGCTCTTATTGGCTTTGCCTTAGTGGCTTCGTCTAGCCAGCCGTGAATCTCAGCCCGATAAAGGAGTTAAAAGGGCATCTTCTTTCACGGTTAGAACTGCTAGACACATAGGCTCAATAAAAGTATGCTCTTTAAATATTTGAGCAGTCAAATATGCTTGCAAATGTGCGTATAACAGACTATCTTCTGGAATATCTTCCAGATGGACAGATGGTCCGATCGATGAACGGTGATTTCTGTTTTAGTTTAATTGAGAAGGAATGGCGGATTACTGCCCGCCACTTGATCCTGTTAAAATGGTATCAGAGCCTAGGTACTTTCATGGTATATATAAGATAGATATGAAATATTCGACATAGATATGTTTCTGAAATATGGATTTAGGAGAAACTAGTATGAAAAATACTAGGTTGGAAGAGGTAGATATACCTCAAAACCTTGATTTGTTAAACAAATGGACTATTCCTAAAGTACCTATTAGAACAATCTATGATTATGGATGGTTTGATAAACTCTCTTCTAAACAACTTGTTAAAACAACTGAGAAATCTTTAGCATTAAATTCGTCTGAACAGACTATTCGTTTGTTAAATATTAAATATATATATATATATATATATACATCTTATATCGATATACTATATATACATCTTATATACTATATATATTCGAATATCTATACATCTTAGATATTTATTTTAACATCCTTTTGTCTCTAATATCTATTTATTTTTCTTTTAAAAAAAATAAAAATATTGGGCCCACTTAGCCCGCGGCCCGGGGCTGTTTAGCCCGGTCTCGGGCCGGTCCTTAGAAAAAGCCCGTTTGGCCCGTTTAATTTGGGCCCGGACCCGGGACCGGGGCGGTTTGAACCGGCCCATTTGTCCTGTTTAGGCCCGAGACTGGCCCACTTGCCAGCCCTAATATTATTCAAGAGTGATTATTGGGCTTTGATCGACAGCTAACCGACCCGACATTTGGGCTAATGCAGGTATACGGAAGAACAAAATACCTGCACACAGCGGATTGGTTTAGTTGAGAGGATAAGGTTCGGCACGTCAGAGTGTCGTCCTTTTGGAACAACATCAACTTGTTTGGACGAATATAACCCTACCCACTCTGCAAATTGACAGTAGACACGTGCTTCCCTCCTCTTCCTTTATCCAAATTCCCTCACAAAAAAAGAAAAAAGCAGAAAGATCCCAAAAAGTAAAAAGAGAAAGTTCCCATATTTGATGGAGAAGTAGCTGCAGCAGTAGTTCACCTTCATTTCTGTGTATTGAAAATAGCTCTGATTACCTCCGGCGAGATCCTAGCTTTTCCGGTGAGTTTTACTACTCTTACTGCCGTTCTGACTGATCCAAGTCCACCGCCATGATTCTTTCCTATATAATACGGTCACAGAAATGTTAGGTCCTTTTGCTATTACCCACTTTCGATCTAAAATATGGCTTCGCCAGCGCAAAAAAATCTTCCATTCTCCAACTAGCTTCAAGTTTACCCTAAATTCTACTGTATACTTCTGACGTGAATGAAAGTGAGGTCTGGGATCAAAACGGATTGAGAAAATTGAGACCGAATTTGATAAAGTGGCGAAAATGAGTTTAGGTGCAGCGGAGGAGGAATCGTCTCAGGAAATCCAGTTACCGGCGGATATCGACTGGAAAATGCTGGACAAATCCAAGTTTTTCTTCCTCGGCGCCGCCTTATTTTCAGGTGTTTCAGCTGCTCTTTACCCTGTTGTGGTGTTAAAGACTCGGCAACAGGTAGCGCAAGCTCATCTTTCTTGCTTTAAAACAGCTTTCTCTGTAGTTAAGTACGAAGGGATTCGCGGATTGTATCGCGGGTTTGGTACTTCGTTGATGGGTACAATCCCAGCCAGAGCACTTTATATGGCTGCACTCGAGGTTACAAAGAGTAACGTCGGTGCAGCCACAGTTAGGCTCGGAGTTCCCGAGCCTACTGCGACCGCCCTAGCCAGCGCTGCAGCTGGGCTGAGCGCCGCCGTGGCAGCCCAACTGGTATGGACTCCGGTAGATGTAGTGAGCCAGCGGCTCATGGTGCAAGGTGGTTCGTGTAAATATCTCAATGGGATCGATGCGTTTCGTAGAATCCTTAAAACAGATGGGCCTAAGGGACTCTACAGAGGTTTTGGGTTTTCGATTTTGACCTATGCACCATCCAATGCGCTTTGGTGGGCATCTTACTCCATTACTCAGCGGCTCGTCTGGAGTGGTTATGGATGTTACTTCTGCAAGAGTGGTGAGGCAAAAACTGAGGATGAAATTAAGACTTTGAAACCCGACTCGAAGACTGTTATGGCGGTTCAGGGAGTGAGTGCAGCCATGGCAGGCGGCATTTCAGCTTTGATTACAACACCATTAGACACAATCAAGACAAGATTGCAGGTCCTAGATGGCGATGAAAATGGGCGGAGAGGGCCAACTGTAGTGCAAACGGTCAGGAATTTAGTAAGGGAAGGCGGGTGGATGGCTTGTTACAGAGGATTAGGTCCTCGATGGGCTTCAATGTCTATGTCCGCAACCACTATGATAACTACTTACGAATTCCTCAAACGCCTCTCCACAAAGAGTCAAGAAAGCTGGGCGTCGTGAACCCTGTGAACGTCAAATTAGGCTAAAGTTATCAGTCTTCTTCCCCTGTTTCACCTTTACTATTGTTAGGTTTACGGTTTGATCCATTCTTTTTGAATGATGATCTTTTTTTTTTTTTTAGAATCAGCATGCTGAGTTAAACACATAGAAGCCTAGAGCAAGAACTGAAATAATGTTGTTATGTTCATGTACATACTATGAATCTGTATATAGTCCATCTTTCAGCCGATCGGTTTGGCAGGCAAGCTACCTTGATCCATTTTCGGCGTTGATTCATTACGATCAAAGGCTGGAAACATGCTTTAAAGTGTGCCAAGGGAATAACACTACTTTATGTTTGAACCTATGTACCCATAAAATGTCACGCCTCTCCACTTTCAGATCTCACAAACTAACGGATGTATGACGTTGGATAGTGTTTTCTCTATCCTTCCCCGGTTAAATATTAGGCGTATATGACTAGGTTGGAAATCATAACGTTGGTCCAGCAACGAATTCAGGAAATTTAATAATTTAAATACTCTTTGCCAGTGTGCTGTGGAAGGGTATTCAAAATTTATTTTTAATAAATAATAAATAATATTTTACCTTATATGTATTATAATTTTTCGGCGAAGGCTTGGACCAACATAGCTTTCCCCTGCGTGCACCTAACCCAGACATCGAGCATTAGTCTCTTATTACTAGACTATAAAGCCCCTGGGCGACTTCTCTTCTTCCTTTAAGATAATTTAAGACCTTTTATATTGGGGGGTGTTTCAAGAATTCAACCAAATAGTAGGAATACATCCTTTTCAAGTCTTTCTTCTTGTGCTACGAAAATATTGGGAATCACTGAAACGATTGGAAGATGAGAATCTGTATTGGACTTAATTGACTTGTAGCTAATCTCAGCCAATGGTAGATTAAGATTCTTCTTTCTGTCTGATGATGATGATGATGTTGATTTGAACATGTTGCGTATAAAGTCTTAATTCTTTTTAATCTTAATGAGACAGGAGAAAGTGGTGGGTCCAATGTGATTATCCAACATTTTAGGGATTAGATTTAGACTATTATCTTAATGTTTAAAATTCAGATAGCTAATGATAGTGGTTAACAACACAAGTAGCCGACCATTATACATAAATTACTATAAATGAAACTTTTGACTGTTATGCAACAATTATATGAGCAACAGCGTCTTCTTCTGTTTTTCTTTTCTCCCCTATCAGTTTGTTAGAGAAACGTGATTGCTTAGCATTTCCTTAAAAAATGGCTCAGGCTACCGGATCGGTTTAGATTATTTTAAGCAGAGGTTTTTAAGGAATTTCGTCCTGATGTAATTTAATTAAGGAAATACAGCTAATGATAGCGAGTTAAGTGAATAAACAAGGAGAAGCAACTGTGAATTGAATTGCTTCCAAAGCATCAAACTTTAATGAACTTCCTAAGAAGTTGACTCATAGTTGAAAACTTGCAGAAAATGTCGATAAGTTAGGTAGTTCATATCATGCCAATTGAGTTTTTTATTTTTATTTTTTATTTTTATGTATTCAACAATAAACTAAAATATTAAGAGTAATGATTAAGGACTGCAGGATTACCAGATTGGACTACAACTGATATTTTTTCTTTTTATGATAATGGCTTCTTAACCGGCTTGCGTGTATCTCGACTAATCCACAATCTAATTTGAAATTGAGGTCAATCTCGATAGTTGTCACAAGAAAGTCGCCCCCATCTCTAAAGAGGCAGATAATGGCTTCTTCACCGGCTTGCGTATCTCGACTAATCCACAATCTATTTTGAAATTGAGGTCAATCTCGGTAGCAGGGGCGACTCTAAGGCTTTGGTTAGTGAGGCCATTGCCTTAGGTCCCCAAATTTTGAAGGCCCCCAAATTTATTTTAAATTCTTATTATTATTGTTACTATTATATATTATATAATTTATATAAATAATTAGCATAAAAAAGTGTTACAATATATTTTGTTACTTGATTGAGGTTATTTTATACAATAAATTTATAAATTATGATAATTTTGTTCCCTCATTAATTAGTATATTTGACAAGAGTGGGTTGTTCTAGTGGTGAACACCCTCCACTTCCAACCAAGAGGTTGTGAGTTCGAGTCACCCCAAGAGCAAGGTGTGGAGTTTTTGGAGGGAGGGAACTGAGGGTCTATCGGAAATAGCCTCTCTACTGCAGGGTAGAGGTAAGGTCTGTGTACAAACTACCCTCCCCAGATCCTACTAGTGGGATTATATTAGGATTAAGGGCCTCCGAATATGATTTCACTTTAGGCCCCGAGATCTGTTGAGCCGCCCCTGCTCAGTAGTTGTCACAAGAAAGTCACCCCTATCTCTAAAGAGGATTATGTACTACGCAACTTTCTTATGTTATAAGGTTTCGAAGACTCAATTTACCCGAAAAAACTCTCCATATGGTAGCCCAACCTATTCAAAGGGTCGTTAGACTGCCACTTACTAAGCGTTGGTTTTATCCTCGGCCTAGCAGCCAATCACAGGTGTAAAAATGTGCAGCCCTGTGCACTAAGTTCCCGCTATGCGCGGAGTCCGGGGAAGGGTCGGATCACAAGTGTAAGAGAAAGAATGACAAAAGGGATTGGGAGCTAATCACAATAGTGAGTCTGTTATCCTGCTACAACAACCCAGTGAAATCCCACGAGTGAGGTCTTGGGTCTGGAGAGGATAGTGTGTACGTAGATCTTACCCCTACTCCTCCGAAGTAGAGAGGTTGTTTCCGATAGAATCCTCGACAACAACGGGTAGAAATTAAACATTGTAAAATATGGACCATAGTTTAACTGAACTACCGTTAATTTAAACAGAACCAACATATAAGGACCCTTAGTTAGAGCCAACTATACATAGAGATGAGGCCTACCCAATTAGAGACCCACAACTTAGAGCCAAATATAATGAATAGCCTGACCAACATAAACAGTCAGATGCATCTAACAGCAGGAGAACTCTACATTCACCACATTCTAAACACTAGGTCCGCGCTCTCTTGTTGCTGCAAGGCGGACATTTGTATTGCTTAATGAACTCTGCCCTGGCGGGGGTGATCTTCACACACTTGCCATGGAACCACATTTCACAAATGTCGCAACATATCCAAAATTCATCCTCTGCATATTTCTCCCCACATGCCCCGCATAGTGTCTCACCTTGCTCGTCTTCGGCCTCCTTCTCATCCAATCCCTCTTCTTCTTCTTCTTCTTCTTCTTCTTCTTCTTCTTCTTCTTCTTCTTCTTCTTCTTCTTCTTCATATTTTTGTAGCAACTTTGTAAACTTTCCTTGAGACTCTGCTGCCTTCTGTTTTTTACAACCGGAAAAGAAATCGACGATAGCTTAAAAAGAAGTTGACATCATGTGGCAATACAATCAAAAGATCACACACTATAAAAGCCCAGAAACCAGAAAATCATAACTTAAAGTTCGATATTCAGACGCTTAGTCAAGGTCTGTCACAAGAACCATAAGCTCGATATTCAGATGCTTGCAATCAGACAGAAGATTAACTTCAAAAGTAAACAAACTAATACAACACATACAAAAGTTATCACATAAGATAAAAGATCATGCTAAAGCTGACATGCAAATAAAGCATACTTGGAGAACATAATCCTTTACCTTTTTGGAGTTTGGCTTGGATTTGTTGCTTCTATGGTTAGAGACTGTAGATTTTTCTTTTTGTTGCTTCTTTGTAGCACCAGTCACTACTTCATATACAGTAGGCAGATCATTTATCATGTTGAAGAGCCTCTTCCTGGAAAATAGAAGGCAACTAATGATCATGGAAAGCAACATAGTAAACTTCACGAGACGTGAAAGCACAATGAGTGCTGTCGTCGTTGAGTCACAGTTGACACAATTTGATCTGGTATGATTTTCTAGCAAAAGACACAAATCTCTGGTAGGTTAATAGAAATACGAATGTACTTATCCTCTACGCACAAAGTAATGTGAAGAAATCTAGAACACAGGCTTCCTATTAACATCACATTCAGTATTAAGGATTCCACATACAACAAACACCAAAATGCAGAAATGAATTCAAGTTGAACCAAGAAATTCCATATTCCTCAATTTGAGTTGCTTTTCAAAGAACATAACTGACATTGCATACTGTTTGCTGTTAGTTGGTTGACTCGGCTAAGTGCAAGTATGCTTGACAAGCATGTGATATGTAGATCATACAAATTAAAGCACCCAGACGTCAATTGATTAACACTCATTTGGGAGCAAACTATACAGAAAATAAACCAAGCTAGATGGACCGTATTAACCTGTTAAGAACCAAACCTACTAACCCAAGGGTGTGGCCCAGAAGTGGGAGGAGAACCATGAGGTCTCAGGTTAATTCTTTCCATCTGCCTAAGCTTTGGTGGCATAGTTACTCAGTAACTTGTACTGGTGGGAGGTAGCAGGTTTCCGTATAGAATAGTCGAGGTGCGCGCAAGCTAGCCTAGATACCACCGTCATGACGTCATCATAAAAAATAAAAATAAAAAGAACCACGCCTATTGTTAGAGTTGTATCAGCTCATTTCTATAGGTGCAAGATAATACACTTCGCGTTCAAGTCAATACTCAACAAGCTTTTTGCATTTTTCACACCTCTTCTATGCCTATTTTTTGCACTTCGCATCCTGTCCTCTCTGCAGTTTTCCTTCTTAACCTCTTCATCTTCTTACAAAATCACTGAAACAATAGGTTTCGATTCAAATGTTAACATTTTATAAGTAGTAAAAAGGATATATTACCTTATATAACTAATTAACGACATCAAGATCTTGAACATCCTCCATTCTTTTGGCCTAAGCTTTTAGAGGTGCAGTTAGGGATTTGGGCAGGAAATTCATTTCACAGGGTAGCATTCCCAATTTAGCTCAGTAAAGTGTTTGGATTCGGACTAAAAGATACTTTCAATGATCTTTCCCGAAAGTAAAGTGGCAAAGGAGCAAATATAAATAAATAAAGGACAGAGACCAAAGAGAAAAATGTTGCATGCATCAGCGGTGCAAAATGCAAAGAACTGATAGTAACCAAGGTTTCTACTTTTAGCTTCTCTTGCTAGTAATAATGCCAGGCATCGCTAGCTCAACACCAAAAGCATCTAAACTGAATGACCAACCTAAAAACTCATTAATCAGATGCATCACTTCTGCTTTTAACAGAAAGCATGTTTTGTTTGAGAAAAACCACACGAAAGGAAAAACATTAATGCACTGAGAAGCAGAATCAACACAAAATGCTGATACAAAGAAAATGTCAATGAGCTACTGGAGCAGGGAAGAATCGCGAAACATAAAAAATTGCTTTTACAAGCATAGAATAGCTGGAAAAAAGAAATTGACTGAGAAGAAGTACCTGTCGGACTTATCAAATCCAAATCTAGCAGCATAAAAGAAGGCAACAGAAAGCAACCAAGCGTCACTGTGGACGGCAACTAAGGAAAGCCATTCCTTTTCTTGCATCCCATCTCTAGCAAAGTTAATACCAAGAACAGGCTCTGGAAGCTCTGGTGGTACTTCTTCAGCAGGCATATTAACCTCCCATTGCTCGTTTGGGAGTCCAAACAAGCACAAGTTCTCCTTTTCTGCATAAGAAACAGTTGACATATTTGATCATGAACAAGAAGCAATAGGAGTATTGTGTCACAAGGAACTCGAGATACGACTGACTAAACATATTGACTGTAATAAAACTCAGAGGAGGGCAGGGGAGTTGCGGTGACGAGGCAGCTTATAACCCCATAAACAAAATCTCAAATTGAAAAGTCCTAAATGTTATAACCCTGATCAGCCACCCTAAATAACACTTCCAAACGAAGAGCAACGACTCAGGATTAGAAGTGTTTCGTTTAAGCTAAACACACTGTAACTTTGATTCTACTTCTGTTTCAAGGAGGGTTAAAGATTTCCTAATAATGCGTCGACATGAGAACATGCATACGTGGATCTATATTATCATGAGGGAAATTTATGGAAATTTTTATGTACCATTAATTAACAATATACGAGAAGTTCTGAATATTGCCTCCCCAAAAATTAAGATTTAGGGGCATAATCAAAGTTGAAGTGCAAATTTTGCATCTGATTTGAGTGAGCAACTATGTAATTATGCAAAGAATCTAGGCAAATTAATGAAAAAGAGAAAATACAGAAACAAGCAATGTTGACTACATGATTTTCCTCTCCTAAGAGAAAGGTTGTACCAAACATGAAGAAAATCTTGTGAAACACTAAAGAAACAGTGTTTTTTTGGGTACGGTTACATAAAACAACAACCCAGTAAAATTCTACAAGTGTGGTCCGGGTATGGTAGTGCGTAGGCACCCCTACCCAGAGGATTAGAAAGGGTGTTTCTGTAGGGTTACATAAAACATGAATCTCAAAATTTATGAAGTTATAGTTTAAACAGAGAATATTCTGTTTTAATTTCTTAAGTGATATTTAATATATTTTGAAATACAAGGATAAGCAATCATTCTTATTGTATACATAATCACCAATGTAGAATGATGCTGTTAATATAAAACTGGAAAAAAAAGGACTTACCAGGATCACACTGCTTAAAAAATTCTTCCACTTCTGAATAACGAAACAAATAAATCAATTACATAAATCAGCAAAAATAAACATATTGACAAAAGTGAAATTTAATATAAAAAGAAAGAAGAAGAAAAGGAGAGGAAATTAAACCAGTGGTGAGAGCCTTAATAAGAGCAGCACGTCGGCCCTTGAAATCCTGAAACACATCTTTCACACTGAGGGTATTGTTCTGTTCTCCTCCTAATTTTCCTCCTCCTTCCATTATTAATGCAATTTGTTTTACAGCGGCGGCAAAAACGAGAAGAAAGAAGTAAGTCAAGCAGTTTTGACTTTGTGTACGAGGTTGTCAAGTTTAAGTAGGGCCCGATTATCGCAATAAATTTTGGGATTAAGTTAATCTTGTATTTTATTAATTGGAGGTATTAGCTAACATTAATATTATTTCTATATCAAAATCTTAGATAGAATTATAATATTGGGATATCTTGGTTTTGGATTTGGTGCCGAGTGTACATTGACCCAACCAATCCACAATTTAAAGTTTATGAATAGTAATGCATGGCTTATGATGAAGGGAATCTAATATGATGCAGGAAATCTAATATCTAATATCTAATATAAAAACTAATAATACAGGAATTAGTAAAAAGGATTCTTCAATATTTAGTTAGATATATTATATTTTAGTATGCAATATATAGTTTAAGATATGTTTACTTTTATATAAAATAAGAGTTTTTTTTATCATTATGAAGGTTAATTTTGTTGTTTAACATTTCTCAATCTATGTATTACTAATATCGTCGAATTTTGTTTTTGCGTTCTATCCCGCATAAAATAGTACGTAAAAGTTCAAATAACTTATGCAAAAAAAAAAATAATTAATGATGATTTTTATTTGGAGATTAAAAATCTACTCAAATTCCAATTACAGATTGTATAAACTAATGCTGATTTTTATGTGAAGATTATATTTTCTATAACCCCAACCAAACGACGCCTAATAATATATACGTAATATTCTTAACCATCTGGTCAAGGGTAGTAACTATTCATAATAACTCTAATTTGATTATCTAAAAATTAAGATAAAGGATATTAGACCCTCAATAAATACAATTTAAAGCCAAAGTTTAACCACTTTGCTTCCTTACTCCTTTAAACACCCACTCAAATTGGACTCCAAACTTCGGACAGCTCAGTAAAATTAGTGGTTTAAAGTCAAATCTTACTCAGAGGTGGTAAATATATTCAATAAAATTCATTTTATATTTGAAGTAAGTGAGAGTATGAGAGAAAACATAAGAAAGAATGAAAAAAGAATGTGCATTTCAAACTATTTTGTTGTTTGACAGAATAGACAAATAGTATGAAGAAGTAAAAAAAAGAGAAGTTGACTCTATAAAGTATAAGAATTAAAAAGAACTGAATATTGCAAGCTTAAGTGATCAACGAGAATAGAGATACCTAAAAGATTAAATGAATAGAGAAAAAGAATTAGGTGAAAGGAGTGATCCTATGATCGATACATGATATAAACTATATCATTCTTTATTCTATTCTATTTCTTGAAAAAAAAAGAAAGGGTAACTCAACTTATCAACTAGAGTTGGTGGTGAGGCCAGCTGACATAATGTACACATGAATGCGAGAATTCGAGTATAACGACTCGATCGGTCGTTTTGAATATTATAACCCCGTTCCCTCAATTACTGCTCAATTTATGCCTTGCAATTGATTTATGACTTATCAGGTTAGTTGGTTCGGGTCCGAAAGAAATTCGGAATGAAATGAGATAGTCTCATAATTGAAAATTTAAGTTAGAAAAGTGGACTGGATATGGACCTATGTGTAAACGACCTCGGATTTGAATTTTGATGATTCCAATAGCTCCGTATGGTGATTTTGGACTTAGGAGCGTATCCGGAGAAATTTTTGGAGGTCCGTAGAGGAATTAGGCTTGAAATACCGAAAGTTAAATTTTTGGGAAGTTTAACCGGGGGGTTGACTTTTTTATATCGGGGTCGAAATCCGATTCTGAAAATTTTAATAGGTCTGTTATGTCATTTATGACTTGTGTGCAAAAATTGAGGTCAATCGGACGTGATTTGATATGTTTCGGCGTTGTTTGTAGAAACGGAAGGTTACAAAGTTCATCAGGCTTGAATCTATGTGTGATTCATGTTTTTAGTGTTGTTGGATGTGATTTGAAAACTCAACTAAGTTCGTATGATATTTTAGGACTTGTTGGTATATTTGGTTGAGGTCCCGAGGGCCTCGGGTGAGTTTCGGATGGTTAACGGATCAAAAATTGAACTATAACAACTGTTGCAATTTCCTTCTGTTGGAAATTTTTTCTGCCAGAATCGAGCCCAAATAAATCGAGCCCAGAGTCAAGGGCCACGATAGAGCCCAGGGTCGAGGGCCACGATCGAAGGCAGGGTCGAGGATCAGGATCGAAGGCAGGGTCTAGGATCAGGATCAAAGCCACGATCGAGCCCAGAGTCGAGGGCCGCAATCGAAGGCATGGTCGAAGACATGATCGAAGGCCAGGGTCGAGGGCCATGATCGAGGCCCAGGATCGAGGACCTCGATCGAAGGCCAAAATCGATGGCCAAGATCGAGGCAAAACCAAGGCAGTCTCGGCAGAATTATAAAGCATGGACTTCGTCCCATATTCCATTTTTGACAAATTGGAGCTTGAGGAGAGGCAATTTTTGATAGATTTTCAAGAAAAACTTGAGGTAAGTCCCTTGTGATCATTTCTACTCCATAATATTGAATTATTATTGAATAATCCGACTAGATTACATGATTTTGAGGTGTAAATCAGAGATTGGAACTTAGAAATTTCGAAATAAGATTTATAGATTTGAGGGTTGAGTTGAGGTTGGATTTTGGTAAAATTGGTATGGTTAGACTCGTGGTTGAATGGGCTTCCGGATTTTATAACTTTTGTCGGGTTCCGAGACGTGGGCCCCACGGGCGATTTTTGAGCTAAATTTTGGATTTTTATGGAAAATTAGTATTATCTTATGGAATTAATTCCAATAAAATTTATTGACTGAAACGAATTATTTGTGACTAGATTCGAGGCATTCAAAGGCCGATTTGCGAGGCAAAGGCATAACAGAGTAAATAATTTCACGTTTTGAGGTAAGTAACAGTTATAAATCTGGCCCTGAGGGTATGAAACCCCGAATTTTGTGTCATGCGATTATTTTGGAGGTGACGCACGTGCTAGGTGACTGACGTGTGGGCGTGCACCGAGGGAATTGGGACTTGTACCATTCCGTGAAAATTGTACAGTTGAATAATTTATTGTTAGCTATATGCTCTGTATGTGTTGAAGAAATTTGACTGTAAATCATGCTTAGGCTATGTGATAGTACTGTTGGGAACCACAGAGGTCACGTACTTATTAAATTATTTGCTAATTTCTATCTTATGCTCAGTCATGATTTTACTTGCGTATCATACCTCAGTCTTTCTTGATATTTGTTGATGCATTATGTTATCTTTGTTTGGGCTGATCTTTGTGATTTCTAAGAGTCCGAGATACTAGAGAGGTTAAGGACTGAGTAAGGCCGAGCGCCTGTCGGTGAGGTAAGGATATTATGGCACGTGAGTTGTCCGTGCAGGATATTATAGCACGTGAGTTGTCCGTGCAAATTATGGCACTTGGGCTGTGGGAGCCCCTCCGGAGTCCGTACACACCCCCAGTGAGCGCGGGTACCCATTGAGTGTGAGTGCTGAGGGCTGAGAGCCGAGTGGTTGAGTTGTTGTGATGAGTTGAGTGACTGTTGCCTGAGAGGCTGTACTTGCTTTGCATTTGTTGTTGCACTTGGTTGCTATCTGTCATTGTTGTGAAATCTCTGAAAGATTTTATATACGGATTATACGAACCTAAACTGTATAAAATTGAATTGACTTAAACTGCCGGATTTGAAAGCATGTCTATTCTTTGCTGGAATTACTGAAAGTGAACTATAATTGTATAGCTCGTCATTATTTTCAGTTCCTTAGTTATTATTGTTACTTGCTGAGTTGGTTGTACTCATACTACACCCTACACTTCGTGTGCAGATCTAGGTGTTCCTGAACATAGCGGGTATTGATTATTTCATGCAGTTGATTTTCAGGAGATTTTGAGGTAGCTGCCGTGTTCCGCAGACCTTGTCTCTCTTTCTCTATCTCCTTGTTTACTGTATTTGGTCTCAGACTATTATAGACCGTATTTTCCAGACTTGTATTCATATTAGATGCTCATGTTCTCAGTGACACCAGGTTTTGGGGAGTGTTCATGTGAGTATTTGTGAGATTTTGTATTGTATTAAATTATTGTATTTTCAAACTTAAGAGAAATTATGATTTAACGAGATTATCGGCTTGCCTAGTATCGAGATAGGCGCCATCACGACAGGTTGGGATTTTGGATCGTGATAAATTGGTATTAGAGCCTAGGTTACATAGGTCTCAGGAGTCATGAGCAGGTTTAGTGGAGTCTTGCGGATCGGTATGGAGACGTCTGTACTTATCTTCGAGAGGCTGCAGAACCCTTAGGAAAATTACACTTTCTTGTATTTTGTCGTGTGAATTTGTTGATTCTGGAAACTAAATTTCTGCTATTCTATTCTCTCACAGATGGTGATGACACGTACTACTGGATCGGACGGTCAGCCACCAGTGCCACTAGTTAGGGCCGCGAGAGTTCGGGGCCGTGGTAGAGGCCGAGGTTGAGGTAGAGGTAGAGGTGTAGCTCGTACCACAGTTGAGCCAGCACCTGTAGAACCACCAGTTGCTCCAGCTCAGGAGCAGATTCCGGATATAGCTGAGCCGACATGATCAACTCAGGCACCAGTTATGCCCATTGAGATTCCAGGCCTTCAAGAGACTTTGGCCCAGATATTGGCAGCCTGCACTGGTCTTGCTCAGGTGATTTCGGCTCAGGCCGCACCTGCCACTTCTCAGGCCGGGGGAGGTACTCATACCCCTATTGCCCGTACTCCAGATCAGGTAGTACAAGGTCTTCAAATACCGGGGGCACTACCAGCTCAGCCGGTTGCAGCTGCTCAGGCCCCGGTAATTCCTGTTATGGCAGATGATGAGCAAATAAAACTTGAGAGATTTGATAGGCTTCGACCTCCACCTTTTAGCAGTGCTGAGTCAGAGGATGCCCAGGGTTTTCTAGATAAGTGTCAGCGGATGCTTCAGACAACGGGTATTCTAGAGACCAGTGGGGTCTCATTCATTACTTTTCAGTTTTCTGGGGCTGCCTTCAGATGGTGGGAGTCTTACGAGAGGTGTAGGTCGGTCGGTGCAGCACCCCTTACCTGGCAGCAGTTCTCCGGTCTATTCTTGGAGAAGTTCGTGCCTCAGTCCTGCAGAGAGGAGCTGCGCAGGAAGTTCGAGCAGCTTCGTTAGGGCGATATGTCTGTGACACAATATGAGATGAGATTTTCAGAATTGGCCCGTTATGCTATCTGGTTGATTCCCACAGACAGGGAAAGGATCAGGAGATTCATAGATGGCCTCACTTTTCAGCTGCGATTACTCATGACTAGAGAGAGAGTGTCTGGTGCTACTTTTGACGAGGTTGTTGACATTGCTCGTTAGATTGAGATGGTTCGTAGCCAGGAGCGGGTTGAGAGGGAGGCTAAGAGGCCTCGGGATTCCGATTATTTCAGCGGTGTTTCTTCAGGGTATCAGTTTTACCGCGGTAGGGACCGTTCTTACAGACACGCTCAGGCGGGTCGTCCAGCTCATCGTGATGCATCATCTAGCCACGGTTCTTACAGTGCTCACTCAGGCCATTTTTCATTCAGTGCACTACCAGCGCAGAGTTCTCATCATGCCTCGTCCGCTCAGGCTTCTACAGGTAATTTTTCGAGTTATTAGGAGCAGCAGTTCCGTCAGAGGAGGGGTTATTTCGAGTGAGGAGAATTGGGTCATTTCAAGAGAGATTGTCCTAGGTTGTTGAGTGGGGCTCCACAGCAGAGTTCTCGACCAACGGCACCAGCACCAGTAGTTACACCACCCGCCCAGCTAGCTCGAGGTGGGGGTCAGGCAGCTAGGGGACGCCCAAGAGGGGGAGGCCGGTCAGGTGGCGGTCAGGCCCGATTCTATGCTTTTTCTGCCAGGCCAGATGTTGTTGCTTCAGATGCAGTGATCACAGGTATTGTTTCAGTGTGCCATAAGGAGGCTTCTATATTATTTGACCCTGGTTCCACTTATTCATATGTATCATCATATTTTGCTCATTATCTGGACATGCCCTGTGAGTCCTTAGTTTCACCTGTTTGTGTATCTATTTGTGGGTGATATTATTACTGTGGATCGTATGTATCGGTCGTGTGTGGTAACTATTGGGGAACTGGAGACTAGAGTTGATCTCTTATTACTTGGTATGGTAGATTTCGATGTAATCCTGGGTATGGGTTGGTTGTCTCCATGTCATGTTATTCTGGACTGTCACGCAAAAATCGTGACGTTGACGATGCCGGGGTTGCCAAAGGTTGAATGGAGAGGTTCTCTAAATTTTGTTCCTAGCAGGGTAATTTCTTATTTGAAGGCCCAACGTATGGTTGGAAAGGGATGTCTGTCATATTTGGCCTTTGTGAGAGATGTTGATGCTGATCCTCCTATTATTGATTCAGTACCGATCGTGCGAGACTTTTCGGATATATTTCCTGTAGACCTGCCGGGTATGCCACCCGACAGGGATATTAATTTCGGTATTGACTTAGTGCAGGGCACTCAGCCTATTTCTATTCCTCCATATTGTATGTCACCAGCTGAGTTAAAAGAATTGAAAGAGCAACTTCAGGAACTCCTTGAAAAGGGGTTTATTAGGCCTAGTGTGTCACCTTGGGGTGCACCGGTTCTGTTTGTAAAGAAGAAAGATGGTACTATGCGGATGTGCATCGATTATAGGCAGTTGAACAAAGTTACAATCAAAAATAAATATCCATTGCCATGTATTGATGATTTATTTGACCAACTTCAGGGAGCGAGGGTGTTCTCTAAAATTGATTTGAGATCTGGGCATCACCAGTTGAAGATTCAGGATTCGGATATTCTGAAGACGGCATTCAAAACTCGTTATGGCCACTATGAATTTCTTGTGATGTCTTTTGGGCTAACCAATGCCCCAACAACATTTATGCATTTGATGAATAGTGTATTCCAGCCATATCTTGATTTATTTATAGTGGTATTTATTGATTATATTCTGGTGTACTCACGTAGCTAGGAGGAACATGCACAACACTTGGGTATTGTATTACAGAGGCTGAGGGTGGAAAAACTTTATGCCAAATTCTCTATATGTGAGTTCTGGCTTAGTTCGGTGACAATCTTGGGACATATAGTGTCCAGTGAAGGAATTAAGATGGATCCGAAGAAAATAGAGGCAGTTCAGAATTGGCCCGGACCATTTTCAGATACTGAGATTCAAAGTTTTCTCAGCTTGCTTGGTTATTATCGTCGTTTTGTGGAGGGATTCTCGCCTATTGCATCGCCTATGAATAAATTAACCCAGGAAGGTGCTCCGTTCAGGTGGTCGGATGAGTGTGAAGAGAGCTTTCAGAAGCTCAAAACAGCTTTGACTACAACTCCAGTATTGGTGTTGCCTACAGGTTCAGAGTCTTATACTGTGTGTGACGCGTCGCGTATTGGTCTCGGCACAGTGTTGATGCAAGACGGTAGGGTGATTGCCTATGCATCCAGACAGTTAAAGGTACATGAGAAGAATTATCCTGTCCACGATCTTGAGTTAGCAGCTATTGTTCATGCCTTAAAAATTTGGCGGCATTACTTCTACGGTGTCCAGTATGAGGTATATACCGATCATCGGAGTCTACAACATTTGTTTAAACAGAAGGATCTTAACTTGCGACAGCGAATGTGGTTAGAGCTGCTTAAGGATTATGATATCACCATTCTCTATCATCCCAGAAAGGCCAACGTGGTAGCCGATGTCTTGAGTCGTAAGGCGGAGAGTTTGGGAAGCTTAGCATACTTACCGGTAGCAGAGAGGCCTTTAGCCTTGGATGTTCAGGCGTTGGCTAATCAGTTTGTTAGATTGGATGTTTCCGAGCCGAATCGAGTTTTGGCCTGTGTGGTTTCTCGGTCTTCTTTATATGATCGCATCAGAGAGCGCCAGTATGATGATCCACATCTACTTGTCCTTAAGGACATGGTTCAGCATGGTGATGCCAAGAAAGTCACTATTGGAGATGACGGTGTATTACGGATGCAGGGCAGGCTATATGTGCCTAATGTAGGTGGTTTGCGTGAGCTGATTCTCCAGGAAGCTCATAGTTCGCGATACTCTTTTCATCCAGGCGCCGCAAAGATGTATCAAGATTTGAGGCAACACTATTGGTGGAGGCGGATGAAGAAAGATATAGTTGGGTTTGTATCTCGGTGTTTAAATTGTCAACAGGTAAAGTATGAACATCAGAGGCCAGGAGGATTGCTTCAGAAACTTGAAATTTCGGAATGGAAGTGGGAGCGTATTACCATGGACTTCGTACTTGGGCTCCCACGGACTTTGAGAAAGTTTGATGCTGTTTGGGTGATAGTAGATCGGTTGACCAAATCTGCGCATTTTATTTCAGTCGGTACTAATTATTCTTCGGAGCGATTGGCTGGGATTTATATTTGCGAGATTGTTAGCCTACACGGTGTGCCGGTGTCTATTATTTCAGATCGGGGTACGCAGTTTAGCTCACAGTTTTAGAGGGCAGTGCAACGAGAATTGGGCACATGGGTTCAGTTGAGTACAGTATTTCACCCTCAGACGGATGGACAGTCCGAGCGCACTATTCAGATATTGGAGAATATGCTACGCTCTTGTGTCATCAATTTTGGGGGTTCTTGGGGATCAATTTCTGCCACTCGCGGAGTTTGCTTATAATAATAGCTACCAGTCAAGCATTCAGATGGCTCCGTATGAAGCTTTATATGAGATACGGTGTCGGTCTCCGGTGGGTTGGTTTGATCCTAGTGTGGTTAGAATATTGGGTACTGACTTGGTTCAGGATGCTTTAGAGAAGGTCAAGGTGATTCAGGAACGGCTTCGCGCGGCACAGTCTAGACAGAAGAGTTATGCTGACAGGAAGGTTCGTGATATTGTTCACATGGTTGGGGAGAAGGTTGTGCTCAATATTTCACCCATGAAGGGTGTGTTGAGGTTCGGGAAGAAAGGCAAGTTGAGCCCTCGATATATTGGGCCTTTTGAGATACTTAAGAAAATTGGGGAGGTGTCTTATGAACTTGCTTTGCCACCTAGTCTATCAGGTGTTCATCTAGTGTTCCATGTATCCATGCTCTGAAAGAATGTCGGGGATCCGTCTCACATTCTGGATTTCAGTACAGTATAGCTGGACGGTAATTTGACTTATGATGTGGAGCATGTGGCTATTTTAGACCGGCAGGTTCGAAAGCTAAGGTTAAAGAACATAGCATCAGTGAAGGTGCAGTGGAGAGGCCAGCCAGTCGGAGAAGAAACTAGGGAGATTGAGCAGGAGATGCGGAACAAATATCCACTTATTTGAGACTCCAGGTATTATTCTAAACCCGTTCGAGGACGAACGTTTGTTTAAGAGGGGGAGAATATAACGACCCGGCTGGTCGTTTTGAATATTATAACTCCGGTCCCCCAATTACTACTCAATTTATGCCTTGCAATTGATTTATGACTTATCGGGTTAGTTGGTTCGGGCCCGGAAGGAATTCAGAATGAAATGAGATACTTAGTCTCATAATTGAAAATTTAAGTTAGAAAAGAGGATCAGATATGGACCTATGTGTAAACGACCTCGGATTTGAATTTTGATGATTCCAATAGCTCCGTATGGTGATTTTGGACTTAGGAGTGTGTCCGGAAATATTTTTAGAGGTCCGTAGAGGAATTGGGCATGAAATGCCGAAAGTTGAATTTTTGGGATATTTGACCGGGGGTTGACTTTTTTATATCGGGGTCGAAATCTGATTCTGAAAATTTTAATAGGTCTGTTATATCATTTATGACTTGTGTGCAAAAATTGAGGTCAATCGGACGTGATTTGATAGGTTTCGACGTTGTTTGTAGAAACGGAAAGTTTCAAAGTTCATTAGGCTTGAATCTATGTGGGATTCGTGTTTTTAGTGTTGTTGGATGTGATTTGAAGACTCAACTAAGTTTGTATGATATTTTAGGACTTGTTGGTATATTTGGTTGAGGTCCCGAGGGCCTCGGGTGAGTTTTGGATGGTTAACGGATCAAAAATTGAACTACAACAACTGCTGCAATTTCCTTCTGTTGGAAATTTCTTCTGCCAGAATCGAGCTCCAATAAATCGAGCCCAGAGTTAAGGGCCACGATCGAAGGCAGGGTCGAGGATCAGGATCAAAGCCACGATCGATCTCAGGGCCGAGGGCCGCGATCGAAGGCATGGTCGAGGACCAGGGTCGAAGACATGATCGAAGGCCAGGGTCGAGGGCCATGATCGATGCCCAGGATTGAGGCCCAGGATCGAGACCCGGGATTGAGGATCTCGATCGAAGGCCAAAATCGAAGGCCAAGATCGAGGCAAAACCAAGGCAGTCTCGGCAGAATTATAAAGCACGGACTTCGTCCCATTCGCCATTTTTGACAAATTGGAGCTTGAGGAGAGGCGATTTTTGATAGATTTTCAAGGAAAACTTGAGGTAAGTCCCTTGTGATCATTTCTACTCCATAATATTGAATTATCATTGAATAATCCGACTATATTACATGATTTTGAGGTGTAAATCGGAGATTGAAACTTAGAAATTTGGAAATAAGATTTGTAAATTTGAGGGTTGAGTTGAGGTCGGATTTTGGTAAAATTGGTATGGTTACACTCGTGGTTGAATGGGCTTCCGGATTTTGTAACTTTTGTCGCGTTCCGAGACGTGGGCCCCACGGGCGATTTTTGAGCTAAATTTTGGATTTTTATGGAAAATTAGTATTATATTATGAAATTAATTTCAATAAATTTTATTGACTGAAACGAATTATTTGTGACTAGATTTGAGGCATTCGGAGGCCGATTTGCAAGGCAAAGGCATAGCAGAGTAAAGAATTTCACGTTTTGAGGTAAGTAACAGTTATAAATCTGGTCCTGAGGGTATGAAACCCCGAATTTTATGTCATGCGATTATTTTGGAGGTGACACACGTGCTAGGTGACTGACGTGTGGGTGTGCACCGAGGGAATTGGGACTTGTACCGTTCCGTGAAAATTGTATAGTTGAATAATTTATTGTTAGCTATATGCTCTGTATGTGTTAAAGAAATTTGACTGTAAATCATGCTTAGGCTATGTGATAGTACTGTTGGGAACCACAGAGGTCACGTACTTATTGAATTATTTGCTAATTTCTATCTTATGCTCAGTCATGATTTTACTTGCGTATCATACCTTAGTCTTTCTTGATATTTGTTGATGCATTATGTTACTTTGTTTGGGCTGATCTTTGTGATTTCTAAGAGTCCGAGAGACTAGAGAGGTTAAGGACTGAGTAAGGCCGAGGGCCTGTCGGTGAGGTAAGGATATTATGGCACGTGAATTGTCCGTGCAGGATATTATAGCACGTGAGTTGTCCGTGCAGCACGTGAGTTGTCCGGGCAAATTATGGTACTTGGGCTGTTGGAGCCCCTCCAGAGTCCGTACACACCCCCAGTGAGCGCGGGTACCCATTGAGTGTGAGTGCTGAGGGTTGAGAGCCGAGTGGTTGAGTTGTTGTGATGAGTTGAGTGACTGTTGCCTGAGAGGCTGTACTTGCTTTGCATTTGTTGTTGCACTTGGTTGCTATCTGTCATTGTTGTAAAATCTCTGAAAGCTTTTATATACAGATTACACGAACCTAAACTGTATAAAATTGAATTAACTTAAACTGCCAGATTTGAAAGCATGTCTATTCTTTGCTGGAATTACTGAAAGTGAACTATAATTGTATAGCTCGTCATTATCTTCAGTTCCTTAGTTATTATTGTTACTTGCTGGGTTGGTTGTACTCATACTACACCCTGCACTTTGTGTGCAGATCCAGGTATTCTCGGACATATCGGGTGTTGATCATTTCACGCAGTTGATTTTCAGGAGATTTTGAGGTAGCTGCCGTGTTCTGCAGACCTTGTCTCTTCTTCTCTATCTCATTATTTACTGTATTTGGTCTCAGACTATTATAGACCATTTTTTCCAGACTTGTATTCATATTAGATGCTCATGTACTCAGTGACACCAGGTTTTGGGGAGTGTTCATGTTAGTATTTGTGAGATTTTGTATTGTATTAAATTATTGTATTTTCAAACTTAAGAGAAATTGTGGTTTATCGAGATTATCGGTTTGCCTAGTATCGAGATAGGCACCATCACGACAGGTTGAAATTTTGGGTCGTGGCATCGAGGTCTCATAAACTACTACTAAAAATCAAATTTGTTTTTTTTGTTTGTGGATAAATGATATCCGGTCAGGCCTATGGCCGGATACTTTTGAATCTACGGGCTACCGGCCCGGCCGACAGATTAGACTAGTAGATTATATACACAAACTTTGGTAATTTGTTTTCCAAGACAGTATAAGTAAAACAACATTGGTATGATATAGCCTAGTGACAGCTCCAACATGATTTGCCCGTACAAAACCAGCCATTATTAACTAAATTATAGCCTGTTTGGCCAAATTTTGTTTTTTTTAATCAAAAGTTGAGGTGTTTGATTAAGTTTTTAGATGGAAAAAAGTTCTTTTGAGGAAAAGCAGAAATAGTTTTTGAGAAGTAAAAAAAAGTAGCTTCTCTCCAAAAGTACTTTTGAGAAAAATATACTTAAAAGCAGTTTTCAAAAGCTTGGTCAAACACTAATTACTGCTCAAAAGTACTTTTCAAATTAATTAGCCAAATATAAACTGCTTCTCGCCAAAAACACTTTTTTGAAAAGTACTTTTGAGAAAAGTATTTTTCAAACTAAGCTGATTTTAGAAGTTTGGTCAAACACAGGCTATAAGACTAGTGAGGTATTTAAAGCAGTAAACAGAAAACAATTATGCCAGGTTATGGCCAACTATGTAATACTTAGCAATTATGTACAGTATTACATACTAACATAGCCAAGGATGACTTCCCAGTTCCCACTTTTAATAGCAAACATTTCATCAAAAAGAAGATAAACATGGATTGCTGATGTGATCTTTCTTCTCTTTGTCCCTACCAGAGGACTGAGGGATATGATTGCTGATGGTAGATCGCTTCACTGTTTGAGCTACTCGTGATGCCAGAGCAGGGTGTGGAGACGCAACTCGCCTTATAGCTCTCGGATTGATGAACATCAGGCTCCAATATTTTTGTGTTGATCAGCTGCAGCTCATCAGATAACGGAACGTCTTGACCGTTGATCAAATCAGGGGATTTGGCCTCTCTGAGCTTCTTCATATTGACAAAGTGCCCACCGGGTCCTCGAGCCCTATTCAATGCATGACGATGCCGGGACTCATGGAGATATGGCTGAAATGAATTGTCAAATAAAAATAATATGATTAAAGCACAGAAAGGCCGATGCAGTTTAGATTTTAGCTGGTTCAACTAAAGTGTGATCACCCAAAAGGTCATCCTATGTTTTAGAACTCGAATCTGCGCTCTTAAGCCTTAAAAATCTCATTTTTACCCTTTTCGATTTGCGTGCGCAATCCGGACAAATATCCGAAAAGCTTTTATGTTGAAAACTAATGAAAATAAGAATTTTTGCCTTAAAAGTTGATTTTAGTTAACTTCGGTCAACATTTTTGGCAAACGGGCCCGAATCCGTGCGTTGACGGTCCTGGTGGGTCCGTATCGAATTATGAGATCTGGGCGTATACCCGAAATCGAATTCGGAGGTCCCTAACTTGAGTTATGAATTTTTGATGAAAATTAAAAGTCTGGAAGTTATTTATTTTTAAGAATTGATTGATATTTGACATTGTTAGTATCGGGTCCGTATTTTGGTTCCGGAGCCCGGTACAGGTTTATTATGATATTTAAGACTTGTCTGTGAAATTTGGTGAGAAACGGAGTTGATTCGACGTGATTCAGATGTTCAGTTGAGAAAATAGAAATTTTAAAGTGTTCTTGAGAATTTTATTTGATTTGGTGCTAAATTCGGAGTTTTAGGTGTTATTTTGGCGATTTGATCACGCGAGCAGGTCCGTATGATATTTTTTGACTTGTGTGCATGTTTGGTTTGGAGCCCCGAGGGCTCGGGTGAGTTTCGGATAGGCCACGACATGTTTTGGACTTGGGAAAAATCTGATTTTCTGCAGATTCTGGTATCTGGCATATCCTTCTTCGCGTTTGCGAAGGTCCTCTCGCGAACGCGAAGAGTAAACTAGTGAGGCTGAGAATTCTTCTTCGCGAACGCGAAGGCCTGGTCGCGAACGCGAAGTGATGGGGGATATACCCTTCGCGAACGCGACCGGATCATCGCAGACGCGAAACACTTGGGGACCTTGGGGAGGGTTGGTCGTTCCTTCATCGCAAACGCAAGCAATGCGAACGCGAAGGCCAGGGGGAGTAACCATCGCGAACGCAAGCATGGTCTCACGAACGCGAAGGCTTGGCAGCCAGTACCCTTCGCGAACGCGACAGTGCTCTCGCGAACACGATGAACACTGTCTCCCAGCACTTAACAGAATCCAAAAACGGGATTTAGCCAAAAATTCATTTTTCTCAAAAACCAAACGGTGAGAGGCAATTTTTCAAGAGCCATTTCTTCCCCAAATTGTTGGTAAGTGATTCTAAACCATTTTCTTTCAATTACCCATTACATTTCTTGAATTATCAATCTAAAATCTAGAGTTTTCATGGTAGAATTAGGGGTTAGGGTATAAACTAGAAATTTTAAAAATTTGGGTATTTAGACCTCAATTTGAGGTCGGATTCTAAAACCAATTATATATTCGGACTCGAGGGTGAATGGGTAAATGGATTTTGGTTCGAACCTCGGGTTTTGACCAAGCGGGCCCAGGGTCGATTTTTCGACTTTTTGGAAGAAAATTTGAGAAATTTAATTTATGCAATATAATTGATTCCTTTAGCAATATTTGATATTATAGAGTTATTTTTGAATAGATACGAGTGGTTTGGAGGTGTAATCCAAAGGAAAAGCTGTGATTAAGAATTAAGTGGCCTTCAGAGCGAGGTAAGTGTTGTGTCTAACTCTGACTTGAGGGAATTAGGAACCTTAGATTACTTGGTAAGTGAAATCTATGTGAGTGGCGTATATGTGAGGTGACGAGTACTTATGCGCCGTCAATTTACCCGTTTTCCATGTTTCTCTGTTTTTCTTATATTGCCTTTTTCCTATGCCAAATTGCTACGTGTTATGCTAGTGTTGTTCAATTTATCGTTCTTATCATGTTTACGGATTTTCTTGTGATAATTGAGTTTTTATTTCAAAGTTGAGATTGATATTATGGAACCAAATATTGAAGTAAGGTTTGTACTTGTTATCCTATCTCCCTGTTGTTATTTATGCATTGCATTATAGTAAGAGAGAGTGTAAAAGTACGAAGGGTGATGCCGTGCCATATTGTGAGTGTTAATGCACGAAGGGTGATGCCGTGCCATATTGTGAATGTTAATGCACGAAGGGTGATGTCGTGTCGTTTCTATTAATTTTATGGTGAGATTGAGAGTAAAAGCACGAAGGGTGATGCCGTGTATTTTTCCTTAATGTATTCACTATTCCTGTTGATTCATGGTATATTGACTGCTCGGTGATCATTCTGTTGTAGTTCTTTATCTTGTATTCTCCTCAGTATGTTCCCCTCCCGACAATTCCTGTTAAGTTCTTCATTTATGTTATTTGTATATACACTGTTAAATTGTACAGGTTGATTTGTAAGTGCCTTGCCTTAGCCTTGTCACTACTTCGTCGAGGTTAGGATCGACACTTACTAGTACATGAGGTCGGTTGTACTGATGTTGCACTCTGCACTTTCTGTGTAGATTTTGATACCGGCTCAGGTTGATCGAGATTTTGCTATTGGTACGCTGTCCGGAGACTCAAGTAGATCTGTCCGCATTCACAGACCTTGAAGTCCTCGTCTATTTTTTATTTCCTACTGTTTTCTTTCATTCAGACAGTTGTATTTCTTTCAGACTATTACTTGTAGTAAATTCTAGAATGCTCGTGAATTGTGACTCCAGATCCGGGTGGTAGTAATTAATACAGTTTTATGATATTTCGCACTTATTATATTTCATCTTAGTTAATTATTGTTAATTACTGAATGGGAATAAGGAATTGGTTTAAGGATTCTCTAACGTTGGCTTGCCTAGCAAGTGAAATGTTAGGCACCATCACGGTCCCGTTGGTAGGAAATTTCGGGTCGTGACAGTTGGTATTAGAGCACTAGGTTGCCTAGGTCTCACGAATCATGAGCAAGTTTAGTAGAGTCTAGAGGATCGGTGCGGAGACGTCTGTGCTTATCTTCCAGAGGCTATGAAGTTTAGGAACAAGTTTCACTTCTATTCTTCTCTGTCGTGCGATTTTGCTTTCTCAATACTGATTGAACTCTTCTACTCTTATTCTCTCGCAGATGGCGAGAACACGTACCGCTTCCTCAGCTGAGCAGCAACTAGATCCTCCAGTGACAGCTCCTACACGGGGTAGAGGTTGAGGCCGATGCCATGCCAGAGGCCGAGGCAGGGGCAGGGCTCAGCCTAGGGCTTGACGAGGAGGTTCCAACAGTGGAGACATAGATAGAGCTTGACGAGGAGGTTCCAGCCCAGACTGTTCCTGCCGGACCAGCTCAGGTTCCGGAGGGATTCATTGCTACCCTAGTACTTCAGGACGCTTTGGTCCGTTTGGTGGGCCTTATGGAGAGTGTGGCCCAGACTGACGCATTTCCCGTGGCACCAGCAGTCTCTCAGGCTGGAGGAGGAGCCCAGATTCCCACCACTCCTGCTCCAGAGCAGATAGCTCCCTAGTATCAGGCTCCGGCAGCTTATCCAGTCGGATTAGTTCAGCCGGTTATTGCGACACAGGTCGAAGATGGGCCAACTATAGCTTTTGAGGCTTTATGGAGATTGGACAGGTTTACCAAGCTCTTTCTTGTTCGCTTCAGTGGTGCTCCTTCAGAGGATCCCCAGGAGTATCTTGACAGCTGTCACAAGGTTCTACGGAACATGGGTATAGTGGAGACCGATGGGGTCGATTTTGCTGCATTTCAGATGACTGGTTCCGCCAAGAAATGGTGGAGAGATTACTTGTTGACCATACCAGCTGAGTCACCTGCTCTTACTTGGGACAGGTTCGCTCAGCTCTTCATAGAGAAGTTTCTGCCTATCACATTGAGAGAGGAGCGTCGCTGTTAGTTTGAGCATCTCCAGTAGGGCAGTATGACTGTTACTCAGTGTGAGACCCGTTTTGTGGATTTGGCCCGTCATGCTATTCTTCTGCTTCCCATCGAGAGAGAGAGAGGGTGAGGAGGTATATTGATGGACTTGCTCAGCCTATCAGATTGCAGATGGCTAAGGAGACTGGGAGTGAGATTTCTTTTCAGGTGGCTGCTAATGTCGCTGGACGAGTCAAAATGGTTCTTACTCAGGGAGGTCAGGGGTCTGACAAGAGACCTCGTCATTCCGGTGAGTTCAGCGGTGCCTCATCTAGAGGCAGGGGTACCTTTAGTAGAGGCCATCTTCCCAGGCCGTTTCATTCAGCACTCCAGGCATCCCACGGTGCCTCAGGTAGTCGTAGCCCTCAGATGCATTATTCCGACCAGCTAGCCTACAGTGCACCACCAGCTCCTATTAGTGTACCTCCACTCCAGAGTTATCAGGGTGGTTATTTAGGTCGACATGGTCAGTTTCAGGGTCAGCAGTCATAGCAACTGAGGTTATGTTATAGTTGTGGTGATCTGAGGCACATTGCTAGATTTTGCCCTCGAGCAATGGGCTGCTCACAACATCAGAGTTCTCGTGCCATGGTTCCGGCACCAGTTGCTGCACCACCTGCTCAGACAGCCAGAGGTAGAGGCCAGACAGTTAGAGGTGGAGGTCGGGCCGTTAGAGGTTGAAACCAGCCAGCTAGAGGCCGTCCCAGGGGCGTAGTTCAGGGTGGTGGGGCCCAGCCCCGGTGTTATGCTTTCCTAGTCAGGCTTGAGGCTGAGTCATCTGACGCTGTTATCACAGGTACTGTTTCAGTTTGCAGTAAAGATGCTTCAGTTCTATTTGATCCGGGATCTACTTACTCCTATGTGTCATCCTGTTTTGCTTCCTATTTGGTTGTGCCCCGTGATTCTTTGAGTTGCTCTTGTGTATGTGTCCACACCGGTGGGAGATGCTATTGTTGTAGATCGTGTTTATCGTTCGTGTGTGGTCACTATTGGGAGTCTTGAGACTCGTGTAGATCTTCTACTTCTCGACATGGTTGATTTTGATGTCATACTGGGTATGGATTGACTGTCACCTTATCATGCTATATTAGATTGTCACGCCAAGACGGTGGCCTTAGCCTTGCAGGGGTTGCCTCGATTAGAGTGGAGAGGGAATCTTGGCCATTCTACCAGTAGGGTTATCTCTTATGTGAATGCTCGGCATATGGTCGAGAAGGGGTGTCTAGCTTATTTGGCTTATGCCTGCGATTCTAGTGCGGAGGTTCCTTCCATAGATTCGGTGCCGGTTATTCGTGAGTTTCCAGAGGTGTTTCCTGCAGACTTATCGGGGATGCCACCCGACAGGGATATTGATTTCTGTATTGATTTGGCTCCGGGCACTCAGCCTATTTCCATTCTACCATATCGCATGGCCCCGCCAGAGTTGAAAGAATTGAAGGAGCAGTTGCAAGATTTGCTTGATAAGGGCTTCATTAGACCTAGTGTCTCGCCCTGAGGTGCACCTGTGTTGTTTGTGAAGAAGAAAGATGGATCTATAAGGATGTGTATAGATTATCGGCAGTTGAACAAAGTCACCATCAAGAACAAATATCCATTGCCGAGGATTGATGATTTATTTGATCAGCTTTAGGGTGCCAAGGTGTTTTCAAAGATTGATTTGAGATCTGGCTACCATCAGTTGAGGATTAGGGTATCCGATGTTCCTAAGACAACTTTTCGGACTCGGTATGGGCATTATGAGTTTCTAGCGATGTCATTTGGGCTGACAAATTCCCCGACAACATTCATGGATTTGATGAACCGGGTGTTCAAACCCTACTTGGATTCCTTTGTGGTTGTGTTTATTGATGATATCTTGATCTACTCCCACAGTCGAGAGGAGCATGAGCAGCACCTTCGGATCATTCTTCAGACTCTGAAAGACAACCAATTATATGCTAAGTTCTCAAAATACGAGTTTTGGTTGAGTTCAGTTGCTTTCTCGGGTCACGTTGTATCAGCAGAGGGTATTCAGGTGGATCCTAAGAAGATTAAGGCAGTCCAAAACTGGCCTAGACCCATATCAGCTATAGAGATCCATAGTTTCCTAGGTTTGGCGGGTTGTTACCGTCGATTTGTGGAGGGGTTTTTATCCATAGCAGCCCCGTTGACCAGATTGACCCAAAAGGGTGCCTCGTTCAGTGGTCAGACGAGTGTGAAGAGAGCTTTCAGAAACTCAAGACAGTTTTGACTACGGCACCGGTATTGGTGTTACCCACAGGTTCAGGATCTTATACAGTATATTGTGACGCATCTCGTATTGGTCTGGGTGCAGTATTGATGTAGGGTGGCAAGGTTATCGCATATGCTTCGCGGTAGCTGAAGGTTCACGAGAAGAATTACACTTTTCATGATCTAGAGCTGGCAGCCATTGTTTACGCGCTGAAGATTTGGAGGCACTATATTTAAGGCATGCCATGTGAGGTATTCACTGATCATTGGAGCTTGCAGTATTTGTTCAAGCAGAAGGAACTCAATTTGAGGCAGAGGCGGTGGCTGGAGCTATTGAAAAACTATGATATCACCATATTGTATCATCCCGGGAAGGACAATGTGGTGGCTGATGCTTTGAGTAGAAAGTCAGTCAGTATAGGTAGCCTTGCATATATTCTAGTTGGTGAGAGACCGCTTGCATTGGATGTTCAGGGCTTGGCCAACCAGTTCGTGAGGTTAGATGTTTCTGAGCCCAGCTGTGTTCTAGCTTGTATAGTTGCTCGGTCTTCTTTGTTTGAGTGCATCAGAGATCGGCAGGATGATGATCCTCATTTACTTGTCCTTAGAGACACGGTGCGGCACGGTGGTGCGAAGCAGGTTACTGTTGGAGATGACAGAGTTTTGAGGATGCAAGGTCGTATTTGTGTGCCTAATGTGGATGGACTTCGTGAGTTGTTCCTTAAGGAGTCCCACAGTTTCCGGTATTCTATTCATTCGGGTGCCGCCAAGATGTATCAGGACTTGAGGTAGCATTATTGGTAGAGGCGAATGAAGAAGTACATAGTTTTCTATGTAGCTCGGTGCCTAAATTGCAAGTAGGTAAAGTCTGAGCATCATAGACCTGATGGTTTACTTCAGAGGTTAGATATTCCTAAGTGGAAGTGAGAGCGTATCACTATGGATTTTGTTGTTGGACTCTCACGGACCCAGAGGAAGTTCGATGCAGTTTGGGTCATTGTGGATAGGCTGACTAAGTCAGCGCATTTCATTCCTGTGGCAGTTACCTATTCCTCGGAGCGGTCGACAGAGATTTACATTCGTGAGATCGTTCGTCTTCACCGGGTGCCCGTGTCTATCATTTCTGATCGAGGTACGTAGTTTACCTCGCACTTTTGGAGGGCAGTTCAGCGTGAGTTGGGTACGCGGGTTGAGTTGAGCATAACATTTCATCCTCAGACGGAAGGGCAATATGAGCGTACTATTCAGATCTTGGAGGATATCCTCCGCGCTTGTGTTATAGGCTTCGGAGGATCGCGGGATCAGTTCATGCCCCTTGCAGAGTTTGCCTAAAACAACAGCTACCAGTCGAGCATTCAGATGGCTCCCTATGAGGCATTATATGGTAGGCAGTATCGGTCAACAACTGGGTGGTTCGAGCCGGGAAAGGCTCGGTTGTTGGGCACAGACTTAGTACAGGATGCCTTGGATAAGGTCAAGATTATTTAGTATCGACTTCGCACAGCTCAGTCCTGGCAGAAGAGTTATGCCGACCGTAGAGTTTGTGATGTTGCATTCATGGTCAGAGTGAGAGTGTTACTTCGAGTATCACCCATGAAGGGTGTAATGAGGTTCGGAAAGAAGGGCAAGTTGAGCCCTAGGTATATCAGACCTTTTGAGATTCTGGAGAGAGCAGGAGAGGTGGCTTACAGGCTTGTGTTGCCACCTAGTTTAGCAGCTGTTCATACGGTATTCCATGTGTCCATGCTTCGAAAGTATCACGGCGATCCGTCCCATGTGTTAGATTTCAGCTCTGTCCAGTTCGACAAGGATTTGGCTTACGAGGAGGAGCCGATGGCAATTCTAGCCCGACAAGTTCGCCAGTTGAGATCAAAGAATTACCCTTCAGTTCGAGTGCAGTGGGGAGGTCAGCCTATTAAGGCAACTACTTGGGAGTCCGAGTCCGATATGCGAAGTAGATATCCCCACCTTTTCACCAACCCAGGTAATTTTCTATGTCCGTTCGAGGACGAACGGTTGTTTTAGAGGTGGAGAATGTGATGACCCAAAAGGTCATCTTATGTTTTAGAACTCGAATTTATGCTCTTAAGCCTTACAAATTTCATTTTTACCCTCTTCGATTTGCGTGCGCAGTCCATGCAGGTTTTCAAAAAGCTTTTATGTTGAAAACTAATTAAAATAAAATTTTTTGCCTTAAAAGTTGATTTTAGTTGACTTCGGTCAACAATTTTGGTAAACGGGTCCGGATCCATACTTTGACGGTCCCGGTGGGTCCGTATTGAATTATGGGACCTGGACGTATGCTCGGAATCGAATTCGGAGGTCCCTAGCTTGAGCTATGAATTTTTGATGAAAATTAAAAGTCTGAAAATTATTTATTTCTAAGAATTGATTGATATTTGGCATTGTTAGTATCGGGTCCGTATTTTGGTTTCGGAGCCCGGTACAGGTTTATTATGATATTTAAGACTTGTTTGTGAAATTTAGTGAGAAACAGAGTTTATTCAACGTGATTCGGACGTCCAGTTGAGAAAATATAAATTTTAAAGTGTTCTCGAGAATTTTATTTGATTTGGTGCTAAATTCGGAGTTTTAGGTGTTATTTTGGCGATTTGATCGCGCGAGTAGGTCTGTATGATATTTTTTGACTTGTGTGCATGTTTGGTTTGGAGCCCCGAGGGCCCGGGTGAGTTTCGGATAGGCTACAGGATGTTTTGGACTTGGGAAAAATCTGGTTTTCTGCAGATTCTGGTGTCTGGCATATCCTTCTTCGCGTTCGCGAAGGTCCTCTCGCGAACGCAAAGAGTAAACCGGTGAGGCTGAGAATTATTCTTCGCCAACGCAAAGGCCTGGTCGCGAACGCGAAGTGATGGGGGATTTACCCTTCGCGAACGCGACCGGATCATCGCGAACGCGAAGCACTTGGGGACCTGGGGGAGGGTTGGTCGTTCCTTCATCGCGAACGCGAGTAATGCCTCGCGAACGCGAGCAATGCCTCGCGAATGCGAGCAATGCCTCGCAAACGCGAAGGCCAAGGGGGAGTAGCCATCGCGAACGCGAGCATGGTCTCGCGAACGCGAAGGCTCGATAGCCAGTACCCTTCGCGAAAGCGACAGTGCTCTCGCGAACGCGATGAATTCGCCCAATACTTAACAGAATCCAAAAACGGGATTTAGCCAAAAAATTATTTTTCTCAAAAACCAAACGGTGAGAGGCGATTTTTAAGAGCCATTTCTTCCCCAAATTGTTGGTAAGTGATTCTAAATCATTTTCTTTCAATTACCCATTACATTTCTTGAATTATCAACCTAAAATCTAGAGTTTTCATGGTAAAATTAGGGGTTAGGGTAGAAACTAGGAATTTCAGAAATTTAGGGATTTAGACCTCAATTTGAGGTGTGATTCCATAACCAATTATATATTCGGACTCGAGGGTGAATGTGTAAATAGATTTTGGTTCGTACCTCGAGTTTTGACCAAGCGGGCCCGGAGTCGATTTTTTGACTTTTTGGAAGAAAATTTGAGAAATTTAATTTATGCAATATAATTAATTCCTTTAGCAATATTTGATATTATTGAATCATTTTTGAATAGATACGAGTGGTTTGGAGGTGAATTCCAAAGGAAAAGCTGTGATTGAGAATTAAGTGGCCTTCGGAGTGAGGTAAATGTTGTGTCTAACCCTGACTTGAGGGAATTAGGAACCTTAGATTACTTGGTAAGTGAAATCCATGTGAGCGGCATATATGTGAGGTGACGAGTACTTATGCGCCGCCAATTTACCTATTTTCCATGTTTCTCTATTTTTCTTATATTGTCTCTTTCCTATGCGAAATTGCTACATTTTATACTAGTGTTATTCAATTTATCATTCTTATCATGTTTACGGATTTTCTGGTGATAATTGAGTTTTTATTTCAAAGTTGAGATTGATATTATGGAACCAAATGTTGAAGTAAGGTTTGTACTTGTTATTCTATCTCCCTATTATTATTTATGCATTGCATTATGGTAAGGGAGAGTGTTAATGCACGAAGGGTGATGCCGTGCCATATTGTGAGTGTTAATGCACGAAGGGTTATGCCTTGCCATATTTTGAGTGTTAATGCATGAAGGGTGATGCCGTGCCATATTGTGAGTGTTAATGCACGAAGGGTGATGCCGTGCCATGATGTGAGTGTTAATGCACGAAGGGTGATGTGGTGTCATTTCTATTAATTTTATGTTGAGATTGAGATTAAAAGCACGAAGGGTGATGCCGTGCATTTTTCCTTAATGTATTCACTATTTCTGTTGATTCATGGTATATTGACTGCTCGATGATCATTCTGTTGTAGTTCTTTATCTTGTATTCCCTCCAGTATGTTCCCCTCCCGACAATTCCTGTTAAGTTCTTCATTTCTGTTATTTATATATACACTGTTAAATTGTACATGTTGATTTGTAGGTGCCTTGCCTTAGCCTTGTCACTACTTCGTCGAGGTTAGGCTCGACACTTACTAGTACATGGGGTCGATGGTACTGATGCTGCACTCTGCACTTTCTGTGCAGATTTTGATACCGGCTCAGGTTGATCGAGATTTTGCTATTGGTCCGCTGTCCGGAGACTCAAGGCAGATCTGTCCGCGTTCACAGACCTTGAAGTCCCCGTCTATTTTTTATGTCTTACTGTTTTCTTTCATTTAGACAGTTGTATTTCTTTCAGACTATTACTTGTAGTAAATTCTAGAATGCTCGTGAATTGTGACTCCAGATTCGAGTGGTAGTAATTAATACAGTTTTATGATATTTCGTACTTATTATATTTCATCTTAGTTAATTATTGTTAATTACTGAATGAGAATAAGGAATTGGTTTAATGATTCTCTAACGTTGGCTTGCCTAGCAAGTGAAATGTTAGGCGCCATCACGGCCCCGTTGGTGAAAAATTTCGGTGTGTATATATATATATATATATATATATATATATATATATATATATATATATTATAAACAGGAAGCCCCTAACATGAATGTTAAATTACTAAATTAGCCTTTTATTATTTAACTAAATAATTTATTTAATGTTTCTAAAAACAAATCCTACAGAATATTCCAAACGCTACCGATACCCAACGCTTCGTATTGTTGCTCTTAGTGAATGGTTGCTTCTATAAATGTTTCGAGCAATAACGAACCTACGTTCTTCTGCCTGCTTTTGTGCCCAATTAAGTCAATGATTCATATGATTAATTAACAGTCTCTAAATCCTTAAAAAAACCATATCCTTATAAACAAACTTTTGTGCATTTTCTTCTTCTCACAAGTCAGTATTTTTGCGTCTTTCGAAGCCAAACCTCGAAATGAACTTTCCGTAAGTGATTACATTTTCTTAAACTTTAAGTTTTTAAAAGAAAGATTGTGCCTTCTTCATTCTACTACCTGAAATTGTGTCATGCCTATTCATAACTGAGGAATTTATATCGATTTGATTCCGAAAATACATTATTGGTTGCAATTGATGTTACTGTATTGAAACCATAATCATCACAGATTTATGGTAAATCCTAGGAGATCAGACTCTAATAATAATTTAGAATATATTTAAAGAAGTTATTTTTGTCTGTATAGAATGTGCCTATTAACAGCAGTACTAACTACTAATAGTGATTCAGAAGAGGTTCGTTCTGGCTACACAGTCGAAGTAAAGAAGATGAACTTCAAAAATTAACTTGGAATACATCAAACCTCGCAGAAGCTTGCAAAGCTAGCAAAATATAAGTCAATTTTATGTCACTAAAGTTTTCTAATATATAATTTTACTTTTGAGAGGAGAAAAACTACAATTATAATATGTCTAAATCTCTTAAATATTACTCATTTGTTTTTTGAATATCTAAGACGTATTGAAAGAAATCATTCTATGTCCCCTTTTGTTTTTCATTGTTGATTTTCACTACTAGAAAACTGGCATATTTCGTCCAAGGTATACCGACCGAAAATGGTCAAAAAAAAAAAATCCGACCGAAATCGGTCGGAAATTGCTAAATTGGTCGCAAAAGTCAACAAAAATATATCTGACAACGGAAATAATGGTCCCACAACAAAAAAAATAAAAATTTCGACCGATTTCGGTCTGAAACTGGTCAATATTTGACCAACACCTGGTTATACTTGTATATAATATACACAAATAATTTTTTATTAAATATTTTCTAATTTTTCGACCGAATTCGGTCGAAAATTTTGAAATTATTATTTCCCGCCCAAGGCAATTGGTTTTTAATATAACAAAAATTATATATATTTAATTAACCAACCAGAATAAGTTATAATTAAATATTTCCGACCGACTTCGGTCGGAAAAATAATTTTAAAATAATTAACCCAGTCACTTTCCTAGAAGTACTTGATAGGCACATACACTACTACTATATATATTTGTGTGTGTATGTGTTTTTTAAAATTACTTTTATATGGACACTATATCCTATCTATGTATGTGTATATATATTTATATACATATATGTACATAATATTTAATTGATTTAAGATCCTAAATTTTAATATTCAGATTCCGATCCAGAAGTGTATAACAAATTATAAACCTTATATATATATATATATATATACACACACACACACACACATATATGTACATAATATTTAATTGATTTAAGATCCTAAATTTTAATATTCAATATTTAATATCGAATATAGCTTATATATATATATCGAATATAGCTTATATATTGTAACGACCCGACCGGTTGTTTTGACTATTGCAATCCCGTTTTCCCATTTACTGCTCAAATTGTGAATTACAGTTGTTATTTGGCTTGCCGGGGCAATTGGTTTGGGTCCGGTGAGGTTTTATATATATATATATATATATATATCTTACTATATTAAGATGTATATATAGTATATCGTAAGATGTATACTATCGAATATGGCTTATATACTATGTATATAGTAAGATGTATATATACATCTAAGTCTACTTCTACGGTTTGAATAAAAAAACCAATTAAGAGCCATTTTAACCTTTTCAATTTCAACATTTAAAATTCGCATACCATCACCCACAATTATTTGTCTTGGGCTCAACCTGGTCCATAATAGAAATCTGATACCATTTTAACAGGATCAAGTGGCGGGCGGTAATCCGCACGGCCTTCTCAACTAAGCTAAAGGAGAAATCACCGTTTGTTCGAGAACTGGAATTGTTTCGTACCTCTGCTGATATTTATATGTCCACCGAGGTTTTCACCAGTTAAAGATTTCTATTTTAACATACTTGAGAATTCTTAATCTAGCTAATTCAGTACCCTTATATTTAAAGAATGGCGGTAATCCGCACAATCAGTAAGGATATAAGAATTGAAATATACTTGAATTTTATATATAGTTTAATGACTGTATGGAAGGTTAAAACCTTTACTCAAGCAAGGGGTCTGTCTTAATATAATACATACTTTTATTGAGCCCATGTGTCTAGCAGTTCTAACCGTGAAAGAAGATGCACTTTTTAACTCCTTTATCGGGCTGAGGTTCACGGCTGGCTAGACGAAGCCACTAAGGCAAAGCCAATAAGAGCAGTGTTATATTAGACTGTACCAACCATCTTGACACCAAGTCAAAACTCTATATATAAAGTTCATTTATATTTAAATAGATGCCGTCTCTTTCATGGTTTATATAGGAGAGAAGTTAGATACTCAACATAGATATGAAGTCTCTTAGCCGGACATCGTCACGGCCAGAGAGGAGAGACTAGAAGAAAAACTAACTAAGGAAGAAATCAGTACCTTTTGGCCGGGATGTAAGGCCTAAAAATGAAGAACTGAAAACTTTATTTACTTTGTTCTTCTGTTACAAACTACAAACTCTTACAAATTCTTAATTACACTTGAAAAGAGAGAGAGAGAATTCTAGAGAAATATTGTTTAAATTCTCTTTACTATAAGTATCAAAAAACCAAGTTTTAAACTGGTTTCATTTATCACTGAAAAATTCTTTTTGGATATAACCTCTAGCTTGTGACCCTAGACTAAAATCAATTTAGTGTGGAATCATTTAAACATCATTTGGGTCAAAATCTATTTCGGACGCAGGAGGAATATTCTTATCAGAAATATTATCATTATCCTGAACAATATTTGTCTTGGGGTTAATCTTAACCCTTTTAACAGGTTTATCATCTACTTTAATAGAAATTGTGTGTAGAGATGCAGCACGATTTCTAGCTGGTCCATAGACTGGTTCAACAGGAGAAATGTGTTGAATATCAGGCAATAGTCTACGATTGGTAAAGGAATGTCTATTATAATTAGAACTAATAGCAGGCAACAGTCTATTATTAGAAAATGACTGTCTACTATAAGTGGAACTATTATCATCAAACTAAATGCAAATCCTTCCATCCGGATTTTGAGTAATATGAGAATACTCAGTATTACTGACAACATTAGTTATCTGATTGTGGGATATAACCGAATCCAAAGTCCATGTAATTGAAAAATTAATTTCTTCCCACTTAATAGGTCTCCTCGTGGTGACCTTAAACTTTGCAAAATTCATTTCCACTAATATAGTCTGATCAGATGTATCGTATAATTTACATCTAGGGTTTAACGTAGATAGCAATTTAAAATAGATTCTATACGATAAACATATAAGTTCAAAACCAGGTGCATAATTATAACCATGCGTTTTCACATTTAATGTCAAAGCATCAAGTATATTAACATCAGATAGAGATAATTGCAGATTGGGTTGAGTATTGAAATATACCGGGTCGTAGGCAACAGTAGACTCAATAGAACCCATAAGAGACTGTCTAAAATTCAGATTTCTGACATCTCTGAGAGCAGCCAAAAATGTCTCTGGTAACCCTTTAAGGGTTAATGGCTTAAAAGCAATTTGAACCATACCAATATGCAGATAATTATATTGGTTTCTATAAACATCTACATCATGCTTGTTTAACAAACGAATAGTCTGTTCAGACGAATTTAAAGCTAAAGATTGCTCAGTTGTTTTAACAAGTTGTTTAGAAGAGAGTTTATCAAACCATCCATAATCATAGATTGTTCTAATAGGGACTTTAGGAATAGTCCATTTGTTTAACAAATCAAGGTTTTGAGGTATATCTACCTCTTCCAACCTAGTATTTTTCATACTAGTTTCTCCTAAATCCATATTTCAAAAACATATCTATGTCGAATATTTCATATCTATCTCATATATACCATGAAAGTACCTAGGCTCTGATACTATTTTAACAGGATCAAGTGGCGGGCGGTAATCCGCACGGCCTATCACAAATCATTTGATTTTGTTTAAGAGATTTGATCTCTCGTTTCAAGTTTTCAACTTCAATCTTTAAATCATCGAAAGAAGAATCTCTTGGTGGAGTTGCATTTTTATTTAAAAGACGGTTATTAACTTCTAGTAAAGAATAAGGCGGGGAATATTCAAATTCTTTTTCAAAAGGTTTTGTAAAACTAGAACTTGAATTAGAACTTGAACTAGCAGCCAAATTAATAATTTTTTCACAAAGTTTTTCATCAGTAACTTCTTTTAAAAGTTCTATTACATTATCAGACGTAATAGTTTTCATGTTCAAATCTTGAAACTGTGATTGCAATTTATAAAATTCATCATCACCACAAGTACATGTATCACCTTTGCAAGTTGTACAAGTATTATCAACATTTTTATCACTACCAGATAAATCAAGTAAATCTATTTCAGCTTCTGATTCTGACTCAGAATAATAATCAGATTCTGATCCAGAAGTGTATAACAAACCATAAACCTTATCACATAACTCATCGTCTAGTCCTAAGGTTTTCAGCTTTTGAAGCTTACAATTTGGGGCTATATGGCCAAATTTGCCACACTTATAATACTTAATGTCAGCAAGATCTCTCTTAGACCTATTTTTGGTAAATCTAGTAGACTTGCGATGAGCTTTCTTAGCTTCTCGTTCCTCTTTGGATCTATATCTAGATCTCTTTCTCCTATAAGGACTGTCTTGGTTGGGGTATCTATGATACTTATGTTTCTTCTTCTTATGAGTAGAAGTCTCGGGTAAACCGAACTGGGTGCAAAAGTCTCCTAATTGGTTTTTTCCTTAAGCTTATCCATTTTAAGCTGTCTGGACAATCTTAATTCATTGCACAGGTTTAACCCTTCCTGTGTGCAAATTCCTATCAACTTACCATAGGTATAGTCTCTGTATGGAATTTCACCATAACTACCTCTTAAAAGCTTTCTAACTCTTTCAGCAAATAAAGAGGGAAGGCCATCTATAAACTTAGCTTTCCAATGTTCAAGCTTATTCTCTGGTAGTTCCATTACTCTACTCATAAAAGAGTCTTTATACCATATAAAATCATCTAAGGTCTTACATCTAAGGCCATTAAGAAGAGTACGGACAGTCTCATTCTGGTTGGTAAATCTACCGTTGAAGTGTTCTAATATAGTAAGAATAAGAGTGGAATGATGCAAATTATTACTGCTCATAAATGGTATATCAAATATACTATTCTCATTGATAATAGTTTTTCTATTACAAACATTGCCATGATTGATAGTGGAGTAGATGTTAGCTGCATTCAAGAAGGTTTAATACCTACGAAATATTTTCAAAAAATTACTCATATGGTTAGATCTGTATCCGGACATGCTTTAGATATAAAGTATAAATTGCCTAATGCGGGTATTTGTCAGAATAAAATCTATATTCCTCATTTCTTTTTCTTGGTTAAAAACCAGTTATACCCTCCTATTATACTTGGAACACCGTTTATTAACGCCATTTATCCTTTTACTAGCATAGACTCGAAAGATTTTACTGCTACTTATAAGGATAAAGAGATAAGTTATACTTTTGTTACAGATCCAGTAACTAGAGATATTAATGCTTTAATTGATATGAAGCAGAAACATGTTGATTCTTTGAAGTTAGAATTGTTTAGTATGAATATATTTGATACTTTGAATTCTACTAAAATACAGGAAAAGATTAAAATGATTTTCGAAAATATTGCTATTGATATTTGTGCAGAACATCCCAGTGCTTTTTGGAATAGAAAAAAGCATATTGTCACTTTGCCTTATGAAGATAATTTCTCTGAGGATGATATTCCTACTAAATCTCGACCTTGTCAGATGAACGCGAAATTAGTGGAATTCTGCAAAAAAGAGATTGATAATTTGTTACAAAAGGGTTTGATAAAACCCTCAAAATCTCCTTGGTCTTGCACAACTTTTTATATTAATAACGCAGCTGAAAATGAACGTGGTATTCCTAGATTGGTCATTAATTATAAACCCTTAAATAAATATTTGAAGTGGATTAGGTATCCTATTCCCAATAAAAGAGATTTATTGTCAAGATTATATGATGCCAATATATTTTCAAAATTTGATTTAAAATCTGGATATTGGCAGATTCAAATATTTAAAGAACATACTTATAGAACTGCTTTTAATGTTCCATTTGAGCAATATGAATGGAATGTTATGCATTTTGGTTTGAAGAATGCCCCTTCTGAATTTCAAAAAATTATGAATGATATTTTCAATCCCTATCTAGATTTTATCATTGTTTATATCGATGACATTTTGATATTTTCCAAAACACTTGAAATGCATATTAAGCATTTAGATATTTTTAAAAGAATTATTGTACAAAATGGTTTGGTTATCTCAAAACAAAAAATGAGTTTATTCCAAACTAACATTAGATTTTTAGGACATTATATTTGTCAAGGAAAGATTACTCCTATTCAAAGATCGATCGATTTTGTTTCAAAATTTCCTGATGTTATTACTGATAAAACTCAGTTACAAAGATTTTTGGGAAGTTTAAATTATATATCGCCTTTTTATAAAGATTTATCGTGTGATTTAGCCCCCTTATTTGATAGGCTAAAAAAGGATTATAAAAACCCTTGGACTGATAGTCATACTGCTTTGGTTAAAAATATTAAGCAACGTATTAAATCGTTACCTTGCTTGACCCTTGCTAATCCTGCTTGGCAAAAAATTATCGAGACAGATGCGTCTAATATTGGTTATGGAGGGATTTTGAAATAGATAAATCCCAATAATAAGCATGAATATCTGATTAGATTCTACTCTGGTAAATGGTCTAAAGCCCAGTGAAAATACGCCACTGTGGCACATGAAATGTTAACCATAGTAAAATGTGTTTTAAAATTTCAAGACGATTTATACAATCAAAAGTTTTTGATAAAAACTGACGCACAATCTGTTAAATATATGTTTAATAAAGACTTTAAACATGATGCCTCGAAAATGATATTTGCAAGATGGCAGGCTCAATTAGCCCCTTTTGATTTTGAAATACAATATAAAAAGGGAATTGATAATTCTCTGCCAGATTTCTTATCTCGTGAGTATTTACAGGATGGAACCCCCCTGGGGTAGGGGAAGAGGTAGAGGTTGGGGAAGATCATCCCCACAGTTCAAAGGAAGATCATCACCTTCAGGATCGTCATACGGATCCACATCAAATTCCCCAGTTATACAAATGGGAAGAAAGAGTTTAACCAATGAGAGAATATCTCTCAGAGAAGAATCATCGATCGGACCATCCGTCCATCTGGAAGATATTCCAGAAGATAATCCGTTATATGCACATTTGTAGGCATATTTGACTGCTCAAAAACAGAAAGATACTTCTGCTAAGCAAAGTGATACTTTTGCTTCCATTACAAAAGATGACAATGATGATATCAAGTCATATGAGAAAATATCTAAAAAAGAAATGATATTTCTATTAGAAAATTCTGATATTCAGAGAAAAGAAGAGCCATGGAAGATATTCCAAAGGTATTTGATAAATGGATTATATTATCCGGGTGAGTCATACAATACCCGCTCTTATTATGAAACAATACTCACCAGTACTGGCAGTGTAGAGTTTCAGCACTTTTCTGGTTATAGCACATATGAGAACGTTTATAACTTCTCGAAGATTATAATTAAATAGATTATATCTGTTGAAGACTGGGGTATATCCACAATGAAAGAAAGGCAGATAAGCCTTAACAAATCTCGAATGAATTTTACCTATTGGAATTATATCCAGGCATTTGATAAAGTGTTATACTACAACAATGATCGACACAAACAAACTTGGTTTTTTGATACTTATAGTAAAGAGGATTTAAACAATATTTCTCAAGAATTTTATGAAATTTGTGCTTTACATAATCAAATTATGTATTTTGTTCCTTGGTTTATAACCACATATTTACCACTTTTTATAAAAGTTTTGGAAAGATCTTATAAAGACGGGAGTGGAAATATTACTAAAGCCACCTACCCTCCTTAAGCACCTTTTGTTTTACCGAATAATAAGGGTATTACTTTTACTGCATTTCAAAATTTATTGATGAAGATGTTGCTGCAGTCAGCATCGCATAAATTAATAAATTAATTTCTCAAAATAATTATTTGAGTTTATACGTTAAAGTTTTGGGTGAACACATAAGTTCTCTTGATAAAAAACTTATTGATTTGACAGCTTTGATAAAAGAAATGAGTACTAGCAAGAAAATAACTGATATTGCCTCTACTTCAGGTAGCAAATCAGAATCTCAAATTGTTTTTACTCATGTTCAAAGACCTCCTGAGATTCAGGATTTTAAATTTAAATCTTTTAATGATTTAGAAGAACTTCTTGATAAAAAGTTATCCGGTTTGAATATCAAACCCATTGATTTATCAAAAGATTTTGCTGATAAATTAGATACTATTTTTGACTATAAAAATGATGTTTTGTCAGAGTTTAATAAACTCAAAGGTTATCCCAAAAAGAATAGTAAGTTTGCTGATAGCAGATATGCTGATAAACCCAGAATGCAAACTTATTATTACAATCGTCCTACTCCTCAAGATGTTTTAATAGAGGAACGTGATTGGAATCAGACTAATACGTCTTACAGTGGTTCCGAAATTTACGAATGGAATGTTGATGGATTAACTGATAGACAATTGACTATTCTTGTACATAGAATGCTTATGTATGCAACTAACTGTAAAAGTGTAAAAAATACAGATAGAAATATTTGCAAAATGATTGTTGCAGGTTTTACTAGACAACTTCGTGGTTGGTGGGATAATTATTTTGACTGTCGAAGAAAGAGCAATGGTTATTAATGCTCAAGCCACTGACGAAGGAGTTGATAACTTAGGCATGGAGAAGATGCTGTTTATACTCTTATTCTTACTATATTAGAACACTTCAACGGTAGATTTACCAACCAGAATGAGACTGTCCGTACTCTTCTTAATGGCCTTAGATGTAAGACCTTAGGTGATTTTAGATGGTATAAAGACACTTTTATGAGTAGAGTAATGGAACTACCAGAGAATAAGCTTGAACATTGGAAAGCCAAGTTTATAGATGGCCTTCCCTCTTTATTTGCTGAAAGAGTTAGAAAGATTTTAAGAGGTAGTTATGGTGAAATTCCATACAGAGACTATACCTATGGTAAGTTGATAGGAATTTGCACACAGGAAGGGTTAAACCTGTGCAATGAATTAAGATTGTCCAGATAGCTTAAAATGGATAAGCTTAAGGAAAGAAACCAATTAGGGGACTTTTGCACCCAGTTCGGTTTACCCGAGACTTCTACTCATAAGAAGAAGAAACATAAGTATCATAGATACCCCAACCAAGACAGTCCTTATAGGAGAAAGAGATCTAGATATAGATCCAAAGAGGAACGAAAAGCTAAGAAAGCTCATCGCAAGTCTACTAGATTTACCAAAAATAGGTCTAAGAGAGATCTTGCTGACATTAAGTGTTATAAGTGTGGCAAATTTGGCCATATAGCCCCAAATTGTAAGCTTCAAAAGCTGAAAACCTTAGGACTAGACGATGAGTTACGTGATAAGGTTTATGGTTTGTTATACACTTCTGGATCAGAATCTGATTATTATTCTGAGTCAGAATCAGAAGCTGAAATAGATTTACTTGATTTATCTGATAGTGATAAAAATGTTGATAATACTTGTACAACTTGCAAAGGTGATACATGTACTTGTGATGATGATGCATTTTATAAATTGCAATCACAGTTTCAAGATTTGAACATGAAAACTATTACGTCTGATAATGTAATAGAACTTTTAAAAGAAGTTACTGATGAAAAACTTCATGAAAAAATTATTAATTTGGCTGCTAGATCAAGTTCTAATTCAAGTTCTAGTTTTACAAAACCTTTTGAAAAAGAATTTGAATATTCCCCGCCTTATTCTTTACTAGAGGTTAATAACCGTCTGTTAAATAAAAAAAAAAGGAAGCGAGACCCTCTCTCTCTAGAATTCTCTCTCTCTCTCTCTTCAAGTGTAATTAAAAATTTGTAAGAGTTTGTTGTTTGTAACAGAAGAACAAAGTAAATAAAGTTTTCAGTTCTTCATCTTCAGGCCTTGCATCCCGGCCAAAAGGTACTGATTTATTTCTTAGTTAGTTTTCCTCCTAGTCTCTCCTCTCTGGCCGTGACGATGTCCGGCTAAGAGACTTCATATATATGTTGAGTATCTAACTTCTCTCCTATATAAACCATGAAAGAGACGGCATCTATTTAAATATAAATGAACTTTATATATAGAGTTTTGACTTGGTGTCAAGATGGTTTGTACAATCTAATATAACACTGCTCTTATTGGCTTTGCCTTAGTGGCTTCGTCTAGCCAGCCGTGAACCTCAACCCGATAAAGGAGTTAAAAAGGGCATCTTCTTTCACGGTTAGAACTGCTAGACACATGAGCTCAATAAAAGTATGTATTATATTAAGACAGACCCCTTGCTTGAGTAAAGGTTTTAACCTTCCATACAGTCATTAAACTATATATAAAATTCAAGTATATTTCAATTCTTATATCCTTACTGATTGTGCGGATTACCGCCAGTCTTTAAAAATAAGGGTACTGAATTAGCTAGATTAAGAATTCTCAAGTATGTTAAAATAGAAATCTTTAACCGGTGGAAACCTCGATGGACATATAAATGTCAGCAGAGGTGCGAAACAATTCCAGTTCCCGGTCAAACGGTGATTTCTCTTTTAGCTTAGTTAAATTTTATATATAGTTAAAACAAGTGGCGGGCGGTAATCTGCATGGCCTTCTCAACTAAGCTAAAAGAGAAATCACCGTTTGACCGGGAACTGGAATTGTTTCGCACCTCTGCTGACATTTATATGTCCACCGAGGTTTCCACCAGTTAAAGATTTCTATTTTAACATACTTGAGAATTCTTAATCTAGCTAATTCAGTACCCTTATATTTAAAGACTGGCGGTAATCCGTATAATCAGCAAGGATATAAGAATTGAAATATACTTGAATTTTATATATAGTTTAATGACTGTATGGAAGGTTAAAACCTTTACTCAAGCAAGGGGTCTGTCTTAATATAATACATACTTTTATTGAGCCCATGTGTCTAGCAGTTCTAACCGTGAAAGAAGATGCCCTTTTAACTCCTTTATCGGGCTGAGGTTCACGGCTGGCTAGACGAAGCCACTAAGGCAAAGCCAATAAGAGCAGTGTTATATTAGACTGTACCAACCATCTTGACACCAAGTCAAAACTCTATATATAAAGTTCATTTATATTTAAATAGATGCCGTCTCTTTTATGGTTTATATATGAGAGAAGTTAGATACTCAACATAGATATGAAGTCTCTTAGCCGGACATCGTCACGGCCAGAGAGGAGAGACTAGGAGGAAAACTAACTAAGAAAGAAATCACTACCTTTTGGCCGGGATGCAAGGCCTGAAGATGAAGAACTGAAAAATTTATTTACTTTGTTCTTCTATTACAAACTACAAACTGTTACAAATTCTTAGTTACACTTGAAGAGAAAGAGAGAGAATTCTAGAGAGAGAGGGTCTCGTTTTTTTTTTCTGAACGAATGAAACGTATAAATAGAAAAGAAAAAAAACCATGAACAGTAAAAAGTGGGTCCCGTGGGTCCCTGTTACAGTATTTTTACTATACAAAACAGTATTTCTACTGTTGATAAACAGTGTATCTACTGTTGATGAACAGTGTATCTACTGTTTAAGTGGGGTCCGGCGGCTTCACTGTGTTGTGTGTCCGGTGGCTTTACTGTGTTTGTGGGGTCCAGCTGTTTCACTGTGCCGGTATTTTGTCTGATTCTTTCATCTTGCGGAGGAATTCTTCCGCATTCTGCAAATCTTCATCAGATAGTATTTTCTCTGATTCAAAGGGTTGAGAATCTTCAGCGATATCATCGTTGCTGGTTTGACTCTGCATAGAAGTGTCTGATTGTAATGACCCAACCGGTCATTTTAACTTTTAGAACCCCGTTCCCTAAAATAAAACTTCCTGTAGGTGCTTGTAATGATTTATGACTTGCGGGGATGGTTGGTTCGAGATTTGAAAGTGTTTGGGGTGAAACCAGAACACTTAGTTCCTTAAGTTGGCCTTAAAGTGCTAAGTTCGACTTCGGTCAACATTTTGAGAAAATGACCTCGGAATAGAATTTTGATGATTCCAACAGCTCCGTATGGTGATTTTGGACTTAGGAGCATGATCAGAATTTTATTTGGAAGTCCGTAGTGAAATTGGGCTTGAAATGGCTAAAATAGGAATTTAAAGTTTGAAAGTTTGACCGGGGAGTTGACTTTTTGATACCGGAGTCGGAATCCAATTCTGAAAATTTTCATAGCTCCGTTATGTAATTTATGACTTGTGTGTAAAATTTGAGGTCAATCGGAATTAATTTGATAAGTTCCGACATTGAATGTAGAAGTTGAAAACTCTTAGTTTCATTAAGTTTGAATTGGGGTATGATTCATGGTTTTAGCGTTGTTTGATGTGATTTAGAGGTTCAACTAAGTTCGTATGATGTTTTAGGACTTGTTGGTATATTTGGTTGAGGTCCCGAGGGCCTCGGGTGAGTTTCGGATGGTTAACGGATCAAAAGTTGGACTTAAAAAGCTGCTGCAATTTTCTCTTCTGCTGCATATTCTGGGCTGTGATCGAGCCTCAGATCGAGCCCTAGATATCGAGCCTCAGATCGAGCCCCAGATATCGAGCCCACGATCGAGGCCTGAGTCGAAGCCAGGGACGAGGCTCAGTATCGAAGCCTCGATCGAAGGCAAGGCTCGAGGGCATGATCGAAGGTAAGGCTCGAGGGCTAGGATCGAGACCCATGCTCGATGCCCTGATCGAAGGCTCAAGCTCGATGCAATGATTGAGGCTATGATCGAAGGCCCAACCTCGATACCCTGATCGAGGCCATGACCAGGTCCCTGAGATCGAGCTCCCTGAGACGAACTCCCTGAGATCGAGCTCCCTGAGACCGAGCTCCTTGATATCGAGCTCCTTGATCGAACTCTCTGAGATCGAGCTCCCGAGATCAAGCTCCCCTGATCGAGCTCCTTGATCGAACTAGGCAGAGCTGTAAGTTATAAAAGCAGAGGACATTCGTCCCATTTGCCATTTTTGGCGAACTTGAGCTTGAGCAAAGACGACTTTTGGCAGATTTTCAAGGGAAAAACATTGGGGTAAGTGATTCTAACTCGGATTTGGTCTACATATACAAGTATATCATTGTTTTCACAATTTAATTAGTGTTTTGAGATTGAAATTTGAAAAAGTTTAGAAATCTCATAGAAACAAAATTTTGAGATTTCGGTATCGATTCGGAGTCGGATTTGAGTGAAACTGGTATGGTTGGACTCGTAATTGAATGGGTTGTCGGATTTTGTAACTTTCGTCGGATTCCGAGATGTGGGCCCCTCAGACGAATTTTTAATTAATTTCGGGATTTTTATCAAAAATGTAGTGTTTCCTTATAGAATTGATTCCTATAATATTTAGTGATTGTATCGAATTATTTTGGCTAGATTCGAGCCAGACGGAGTTGGATAATCGTGGAAAAGGCCTTATAGTGGATTAAATTGGAGCAAGACGGGGTAAGTCTCTTGTCTAATCTTGTGAGGGGGAAATTACCTCATAGGAGATTAAAAATTAAATAATTGTTGCTAATTGTGGGGGCTACGTACGCACGAGGTGACGAGAGTCCGTACGTAGCTACTATTAATGCTAAAGTCCGGGTAGTTTAGGACTCAAAGTATACCTTACTTGTGTAAATTGTATTCTTTGATTTATTTATATTAATTGATATCTATATGAATATATTGTGAATTGTTAGATAAAGATATTAAAGGATGGAAATCTCATAGGATTTATTGTCTGTTTAAATCAATTAATTGTTAAAAGAAATTGTTCTCCTCCCAAATTCATCTCATAATTAATATACTCTCCTTCCGGAGGCACATAAGAAAATGTCCTCCTTTCTTGTGGAGCGGGCCGAATGCCTCGGCAGGATAGATGCATCTATGGATTGCGCAGCACGTCCCTCGGCAGTGTACACGACACTCTTGATTGGGCCGTACGTCCTCAGCAGAAATCGTGCTTAATAATAATAATTACACGATACTTTAATAAATTATTTCAGCTCGTGAAGCTAATTAATAAATTGAAAAATCCTTGGAATTTAATAAATTATTATTCTTGCTTGTTAAGGAATTAATTTTTACTCCTGTAAATGAGATTTAATTGATAAATTGGAAATTATTTGAGTTGAAGGAATTTAATTAATATATTGAGAATTGTTACATTTGAAGGAATTTGATTTTTTCCGCTGAGTAAACAAATTATTTGTAAATTCTGTAAATCATGCTGATTTAAATATCTTAGTTTTATTTCAATTATTATTGACCTATATTGAGTGTCAAAGTCGGCCATCTCGTCTCTACCACTTTGAGATTAGGCTTGATACTTACTGGGTACACGTTGTTTACATACTCATACTACACTTGCTGCACTTTTTGTGCAGGATCTGAGACAGGTACTAGTGGAGGACCTATCATCACATACCCACGTCATCCCGAGGCATAGTGGTGAGCTTCCTTTCTGAGCCGTTCTGCAGCTACCAATGTCTCTTCTGATATTTCTATTCTGTCTATTTTATTTCAGACAGTATTTGGAGTTTTGTATAATCTACTAGATGCTCATGCACTTGTGACACCGGGTCTTGGCACACATATTAGTAGAAATTGGTATTTTATTATCTTCTTAGAATAAAAGTTTAACCAATGTATGTTTAACTTATTAGTTGGCTTGCCTAGCTGTAGTGTTGGGTGCCATCACGACCTATAGGCGAAATTGGGTTGTGACAACATGGTATCAGAGCGCTAGGTTCACGTAGGTCTCACAAGTTATGAGCAGACCTATTAGAGTCTTGCGGATCGGTATAGAGACGTCTGTACTTATCTTCGAGAGGCTATATGGTGTTAGGAAACTACCTTTCTTCATATTCTATCGTGCAATTGATGTAGTACTAAATATCCTTCTCTTAATCTCTCACAGATGGTGAGAACACGCTCTAATGAGATTCCAGACCAGGGAAGAGCTACTCCCCCAGTTGCTCGAGGCCGAGGCACAGGCCGAGGGAGGGCTCCAGCCCGTGGTAGAGGGCGAGGATGTCCCAGGATTATTCCGCTTATGCCGCCAGTGGATCCAACAGAGAATCCCATTATTGAGGAGCAGGGTGAGGTGCCTGTGGCAGAGCCAGCTCCGGTGGACTTCATATCTGCACCGGGATTTCAGGATGTCTTGGGTCGTATGCTGCGATTCATGGACAATATGACTCAGGCCGGTTTATTTCCGGCAGACCCAGCCACATCTCAGGCGGGCGGGGGAGCACAGACCTCTACTGCGCAGGCTCATGGATAGGCAGCTGCTATATATCAGACCCAGGGTGCACTACCCGTGGGTGAAGTCCAGCCAATGGCAGCAGCTACACCTGAGCCCAGGCCAGCTGTAGCCGCTGATCCTCAGAAACTATTGGACAGATGGACTAGGCTACATCCTCCTATCTTCGGGGGTGAGCGACATGAGGATCCACATGATTTCATTGATCGTTGCAAGGTTAGACTGTAGAACATGAGGATATTAGAATCGCATGGGGTTGATTTCTCTACTTTTCAACTAGAGGGTAGAGCCCGTAAATGGTGGCAGTCTTATGCTCTTGGCAGACCAGCAGATTCTCCTCCCATGACTTGGGACAGGTTCACCCGTATCTTCTTGGATGGGTATATTCCACCCTCCTAGAGGGAAGAGTTGCAGTTTCAGTTTGAGCAGCTCCAGCAGGGTCAGATGTCAGTGACCGATTATGTGGTGAGGTTTTCTGAATTATCTCGCCATGCTCTAATGATACTCCCTACCGAGGTGGAGAGAGTGCGAAGGTTTGTAGCCGGTTTACATACTGGTATTCAGGCTACTATGGCTCGAGAGGTTGAGATGGGTACTTCTTATGAGCGAGTTGTGGAGATAGCCCGGAGGATTGAGGGTGTACGTCAGTGGAGCCGAGAGCAGATTATGAGAGATAAGCGGTTCAGGTACTCTGGAGAGTTCAGAGGTGCTCTGTCCGGGGGCAGAGGTCAGTTCGTGAGGGGACAGTCCAGCAGATCCCCATATCCAGCACCACCACCTCCTCGAGGTACTCCAGTGCGACCTTATCTCAATGCTATCCCAGAGAGTTCTTACCACCCACTAGCTATTCAGGGTCCTCTCAGTGGGTATTCAGGTCCCCAGGGCCAGACACTTAGCCAGCAGCCCATCGCACCGAAGAGTTGTTACGAGTGCGGGAATCCCAGTCACATACAGAGGTTTTGCCCTAGGCTTCGGGGTAGACCAGTACAGCAGGGTCAGCAGCCTATGCTTACCGGACCAGTTGCTCCACCAGCAGTCCGACCACTCAGAGGTGGAGGACAGGTGGGTAGGGGCCGTCCTAGAGGTGGAGTTCAGCCAGTTGGCGCTCCAGCTCAGTTTTATGCTTTTCCGGCTAGACCAGATGCTGAGGCCTCAGATGCCGTGATTACAGGTATTATTTCTGTTTGTGGCAAAGGTGCCTCAGTATTATTTGATCCAGGATCTACGTATTCATATGTGTCATCTCTATTTGCTCCATTCTTGGGCGTTTCTCGTGAGTCCTTGAGTATTCCTGTTTATGTGTCCACTCCTTTGGGCAATTCTATTGTTGTGAACCGGATCTACCGGTCCTGTATTATTACATTCTGTGGTTATGAAACTAGAGCAGATCTCCTATTGCTTGAGATGATCGATTTTGAAATTATTCTGGGTATGGATTGGTTGTCTCCATATCATGCTATTCTAGGTTGTCATGCCAAGACTGTTACCTTAGCTATTCCAGCATTGCCTAAGCTGGAGTGGAAGGGTTCACCTGTTAGTTCATTTAATCGAGTTATTTCTTTCATAAAGGCTCAATACATGGTTGAGAAGGGTTGTTTGGCTTATCTAGCCTATGTTCGGGATACTACTGCAGAGACTCCGGCTATTGATTCAGTGCCTGTAGTTCGGGAGTTCCCCGATGTATTCCCGTCAGATCTTCCAGGTATGCCACCTGATCGTGATATTGATTTCTGTATTGACTTGGCTTCAGATACCCAGCCTATATCTATCCCACCGTATCGTATGGCTCCGAAAGAATTGAAAGAATTGAAAGAACAGCTTGAAGAGTTACTAGCCAAAGGGTTTGTCAGACCGAGTGTATCGCCTTGGGGTGCACCGGTATTATTTGTGAAAAAGAATGATGGAACAATGCGGATGTGTATTGATTATCACCAATTGAACAAAGTCACTATTAAGTTCCTTCCTTTTCTTTTGCCGCATTTCACTCAAAGGGTTGAAGGGAGATAGTGCATCAAGCTGTTCGCAAGGGCCAACTTGATCCTCTTCCCCAGAGATCTCAGATGAGGGAACCCTGGGAGAGCCGCCGACTCCAACTACCGTCCATGTACGATCCATACTAGATCTGACCAACTGCCCATCCTACCTCCTCTACGTTCTTGACAGCCCATCTTTGTCTCAGTAGAGTCTTTCAGTGGCACGTTTCGGTCCTCTTCCCCATTACTTAGAAAAAGTGAGCCACCGGTTCAGGTACAAGATACTATCATTACCGCCTGGACAATTAGACATCCAACCCGTAATCGCAACGACCCAATTGCAAGAGCGGAGCTCTACCAACTGAGCTATATCCCCGGGTAACATCAGTTGAAGATTCGGGATTCGGATATTCTGAAGACTGCTTTCCGTACTAGATATGGTCATTATGAGTTTCTGGTAATGTCTTTTGGTTTAACTAATGCCCCGGCAGCATTTATGGATCTGATGAACAGGGTATTCAGGCCATATATTGACTCATTTGTCATTGTCTTCATTGATGACATTTTGATCTACTCACGTAGTAAGGAGGAGCATGAGCAGCATATGAGAAGAGTGCTTCAGACATTGCGGGAACAAAAGCTATATGATAAGTTCTCTAAATGTGAGTTTTGGCTAGAGTCTGTAGCATTTTTGGGACATATCGTATCGGGCGAAGGTATTAAAGTTGATCCCAAAAAGATTGAGGCAGTTCAGAATTGGCATCGTCCTACTTCGGCGATGGAGATCAGGAGTTTTCTGGGTTTGGCAGGTTATTATCGTCGGTTCGTGGAAGGTTTTTCATCTATTGCAGCACCTTTGACCAAATTAACCCAGAAGGGTGCTCCATTCCGATGGTCCGATGATTGTGAGGTGAGCTTTCAGAAGCTCAAGACATCATTGACTACAGCACCAGTGTTAGTGTTGCCTTCTGGTTCGGGGATGTATACAGTGTATTGCGACACTTCGCGCGTTGGCTTGGGTTGTGTATTGATGCAGGAAGGGCAAGTTATTGCATATGCTTCACGTCAGCTAAAGCCCCACGAAAAGAATTATCCGGTACATGATTTGGAGTTAGCTGCGATTGTTCACGCTCTTAAGATTTGGAGGCATTATCTTTATGGGGTGTCTTGTGAAGTTTACACTGATCATCGCAGTTTGCAGCATTTGTTCAAGTAGAGGGATCTAAATTTGAGGCAGCGCAGATGGCTGGAGTTACTAAAAGATTATGATATTACTATCCTGTATCATCCGGGCAAAACAAATGTGGTTGCAGATGCCTTGAGCAGAAAGGCGGAGAGTATGGGTAGTTTGGCTTTCATTTCAGCAGAGGAAAGGCCATTAGCCTCAGATATTCAATCCTTGGCTAACCGACTTGTGAGGCTGGATATTTCAGAGCCCAGCCGAGTTCTTGCATGTGTTGTGGCCCAATCTTCACTATTTGAGCAGATCAAGGCTCGCCAATATGATGACCCACACTTGATGGTTCTTCGTGAAACAGTACTACGAGGTGATGCCAAGGAAGTTACTATTGGTGCAGATGGTGTTCTACAACTCCAGGATCGTCTATGTGTTCCTAATGTGGATGAACTGAGGAAAAAGATCCTAGAAGAGGTACACAGTTCTCGATATTCTATTCATCCAGGTGCTACTAAGATGTATCGTGACTTGAGGCAACATTATTGGTGGCGACGAATGAAAAAGGACATAGTTGAGTATGTAGCTCGGTGTCTAAATTGTCATCAAGTTAAATATGAGCACCAGGGGCCAGGTGGCCTACTTCAGCAGATGACCATACCAGAGTGGAAATGGGAACGAATTGCTATGGATTTTGTAGTTGGGTTGCCGCGGACCTTGAAGAAATTTGATGCAGTTTGGGTGATTGTTGGCAGGTTGACTAAGTCGGCACATTTTATTCCTGTTGTGACTACGTATACTTCAGAGAGGTTGGCCCAAATTTATATTCAGGATATAGTTCGGTTGCACGGTGTGCCAATTTCCATCATATCAGATAGAGGTCCTCAGTTTACTTCGCATTTCTGGAGAGCAGTACAGAGTGAGTTGGGGACCCGTGTAGAGCTCAGCACAGCCTTTCATCTGCAGACCGATGGACAGTCAGAGAGGACAATTCAAATTTTGGAGGATATGCTCAGGGCATGTGTGATTGACTTTGGAGGTCAGTGGGATCGTTTCCTGCCTTTGGCCGAGTTTGCTTATAATAACAGTTACCAATCCAGCATCGAGATGGCTCCATTTGAGGCTTTATATGGTCGGCGATGTCATTCACCTATCGGATGGTTTGAGCCAGGTGAGGCTAAGTTATATGGTACTGATTTGGTAAGGGATGCCTTGGAAAAGGTAAAGTTGATTCAGGAGCGACTTCGTACAGCACAGTCCAGACAAAAGAGTTACGCGGATCAGAAAGCGCGTGATATATCATTTATGGTAGGTGAAAAGGTTTTCTTGAAGGTTTCGCCGATGAAGGGAATTATGAGATTCGGGAAGAAGGGCAAGTTAAGCCCAAGGTTTATAGGCTCATTTGAGGTGTTGAAACGAGTTGGGGAGGTTGCTTATGAGCTTGCCATGCCTCCCAGCCTATCGGGAGTTCATCCGATGTTTCACGTATCTAATGCTCCAGAAGTATCATGCCGACCTATCACATGTGTTAGACTACAACACAGTTCAGCTAGATAATAGCGTGGGTTATAAAGAGGAATCAATTGCCATTGTTGATAAACAGGTTCGCCAGTTGAGGTCCAAGAGGATTTTTGCAGTAAAAGTCCAGTGGAGGGGCCAACCAGTCGAGGAAGCGACTTGGGAGGTCGAGGAAGACATGCGGAGCAGATATCCACACTTATTCAGCACTCCAGGTACAATTCTAAACCCGTTCGAGGACGAACGTTTGTTTAAGTGGTGGAGAATGTAATGACCCAACCGGTCATTTTAACTTTTAGAACCCCGTTCCCTAAAATAAAACTTCCTGTAGGTGCTTGTAATGATTTATGACTTGCGGGGATGGTTGGTTCGAGATTTGGAAGTGTTTGGGGTGAAACCAGAACACTTAGTTCCTTAAGTTGGCCTTAAAGTGCTAAGTTCGACTTCGGTCAACATTTTGAGAAAACGACCTCGGAATAGAATTTTGATGATTCCAACAGCTCCGTATGGTGATTTTGGACTTAGGAGCATGATCAGAATTTTATTTGGAAGTCCGTAGTGAAATTGGGCTTGAAATGGCTAAAATAGGAATTTAAAGTTTGAAAGTTTGACCGGGGAGTTGAATTTTTAATACCGGAGTCGGAATCTAGTTCTGAAAATTTTCATAGCTCCGTTATGTAATTTGTGACTTGTGTGTAAAATTTGAGGTCAATCGGAGTTGATTTGATAAGTTCCGACATTGAATGTAGAAGTTGAAAACTCTTAGTTTCATTAAGCTTGAATTGGGGTATGATTCATGGTTTTAGTGTTGTTTGATGTGATTTAGAGGTTTGACTAAGTTCGTATGATGTTTTAGGACTTGTTGGTATATTTGGTTGAGGTCCCGAGGGCCTCGGGTGAGTTTCGGATGGTTAACGGATCAAACGTTGGACTTAAAAAGCTGCTGCAATTTTCTCTTCTGCTGCATATTCTGGGCTGTGATCGAGCCTCAGATCGAGCCCTAGATATCGAGCCTCAGATCGAGCCCCAGATATCGAGCCCACGATCGAGGCCTGAGTCGAAGCCAGGGATGAGGCTCAGTATCGAAGCCTCGATCGAAGGCAAGGCTCGAGGGCATGATCGAGGGTAAGGCTCGAGGGCTAGGATCGAGACCCATGCTCGATGCCCTGATCAAAGGCTCAAGCTCGATGCAATGATTGAGGCTATGATCGAAGGCCCAACCTCGATACCCTGATCGAGCTCCCTGAGACCGAGTTCCTTGAGATCGAGCTCCTTGATCGAACTCCCTGAGATCGAGCTCCCTGAGACCGAGCTCCTTGATATCGAGCTCCTTGATCGAACTCCCTGAGATCGAGCTCCCGAGATCGAGCTCCCCTGATCGAGCTCCTTGATCGAACTGGGCAGAGCTGTAAGTTATAAAAGCAGAGGACATTCGTCCCATTTGCCATTTTTGGCGAACTTGAGCTTGAGCAAAGACGACTTTTGGCAGATTTTCAAGGGAAAAACATTGGGGTAAGTGATTCTAACTCGGATTTGGTCTACATATACAAGTATATCATTGTTTTCACAATTTAATTAGTGTTTTGAGATTGAAATTTGGAAAAGTTTAGAAATCTCATAGAAATAAACTTTTGAGATTTCGGTATCGATTCGGAGTCGAATTTGAGTGAAACTGGTATGGTTGGACTCGTAATTAAATGGGTTGTCGGATTTCGTAACTTTCATCGGATTCCGAGATGTGGGCCCCTCGGGCGAATTTTTAATTAATTTCGGGATTTTTATCAAAAATGTAGTGTTTCCTTATAGAATTGATTCCTATAATATTTAGTGATTGTATCGAATTATTTTGGCTAGATTCGAGCCAGACGGAGTTGGATAATCGTGGAAAAGGCCTATAGTGGATTAAATTGGAGCAAGACGAGGTAAGTCTCTTGTCTAATCTTGTGAGGGAGAAATTACCTCATAGGTGATTAAAAATTAAATAATTGTTGCTAATTGTGGGGGCTACGTACGCACGAGGTGACGAGAGTCCGTGCGTAGCTACTATTAATGCTAAAGTCCGGGTAGTTTAGGACTCAAAGCATGCCTTACTTGTGTAAATTGTATTCTTTGATTTATTTATATTAATTGATATCTATATGAATATATTGTGAATTGTTAGATAAAGATATTAAAGGATGAAAATCTCATAGGCTTGATTGTCTGTTTAAATCAATTAATTGTTAAAAGAAATTGTTCTCATCCCGAATTTACCTTATAATGAATATACTCTCCTTCCGGAGGCACATAAGAAAATGTCCTCCTTTCTTGTGGAGCGGGCCGAACGCCTTGGCAGGATAGATGCATCTATGTATCGCGCCGCACGTCCCTCGGCAGTGTACACGACACTCTGGATCGGGCCGTACGCCCTCGGCAGAAATCGTGCTTAATAATAATAATTACACGATACTTTAATAAATTATTTCAGCTCGTGAAGCTAATTAATAAATTGGAAAATCCTTGGAATTTAATAAATTATTATTCTTGCTTGTTAAGGAATTAATTGTTACTCCTGTAAATGAGATTTAATTGATAAATTGGAAATTATTTGAGTTGAAGGAATTTAATTAATATATTGAGAATTATTACATTTGAAGGAATTTGATTATTTCCGCTGAGTAAATAAATTATTTGTAAATTCTGAAAATCATGCTGATTTAAATATGTTAGTCTTATTTCAATTATTATTGACCTATAGTGAGTGTCAAAGTCGGCCATCTCGTCTCTACCACTTTGAGATTAGGCTTGATACTTACTGGGTACACGTTGTTTACGTACTCATACTACACTTGCTGCACTTTTTGTGCACGATCTGAGATAGGTACTAGTGGAGGACCTATCATCACATACCCACGTCATCCCGAGGCATAGTGGTGAGCTGTCTTTCTGAGCCGTTCTGCAGCTACCAGTGTCTCTTCTGATATTTCTATTATGTCTATTTTATTTCAGACAGTATTTGGAGTTTTGTATAATCTACTAGATGCTCATTCACTTGTGACACCGGGTCTTGGCACACACATTAGTAGAAATTGGTATTTTATTATCTTCTTGGAATAAATGTTTAACCAATGTATGTTTGACTTATTTGTTGGCTTGCCTAGCTGTAGTGTTGGGCGCTATCACGACCTATAAGCGAAATTGGGTCGTGACACTGATTTTTCATATTGATTAATGGAACGAAGTAAATTTCTTTTGACTTCTTCCAGGTAGTTATTAATCTTTTCTTCTTTATCTCCTTCTTGAAAGGAGATCTTTCTGGCAATATGCCGTACTGAGCTGTCATCAATCACCTCTTTAGGAGGTTTGCTGGAATATTCTTGAATTTTCGTTTTGATGTAATCCAAGAGTTTTTGACCATATAATGTCTTCGTTTTGGGATCCCTTTTCATTAGTTTATCCCAAAAGTTGCTGTAAAAGGTCCTGTATAAACATGGGACTTGTTCTTCGGTGAATCCGACTTCTGGAGTCCATTTATGAATCCAGGGAATAGAGAATTCCAAAAATAAATAAATTTGGTCAATTTTTTCTGGGTAACAGATATGATCTGTGTGATATAAATTGTTTATAAAAGGGGAGATTTTTATCCATTCTTTGTATAACATGAGAAATGGACTAGGTAAATTTTTTACTGTCGGACCGTGGTATGACCACTAGTTTAGAAACCAATTAGGAATAGCTTCTGCAAATATCTTTGCACATACTTTAATAAACCAAGTATGTTTGTGTCGATCATTATTATAGTATAACACTTTATCAAATGCCTGGATATAATCCCAATAGGTAAAATTCATTCGAGATTTGTTAAGGCTTATCTGCCTTTCTTTCATTGTGGATATACCCCAGTCTTCAACAGATATAATCTATTTAATTATAATCTTCGAGAAGTTATAAACATTCTCATATGTGCTATAACCAGAAAAGTTCTGAAACTCTGCACTGCCAGTACTTGTGAGTATTGTTTCATAATAAGAGCGGATTTTGTATGACTCACCCGGATAATATAATCCATTTATCAAATACCTTTGGAATATCTTCCATGGCTCTTCTTTTCTCTGAATATCAGAATTTTCTAAAAGAAATATCATTTCTTTTTTAGACATTTTCTCATATGACTTGATATCATCATTGTCATCTTTTGCAATGGAAGCAAAAGTATCACTTTACTTAGCAGAAGTATCTTTCTGTTTTTGAGCAGTCAAATATGCCTGCAAATGTGCGTATAACGGACTATCTTCTGGAATATCTTCCAGATGGACGGATGGTCCGATCGATGATTCTTCTCTGAGAGATATCCTCTCATTGGTTAAACTCTTTCTTCCCATTTGTATAACTGGGGAATTTGATGTGGATCCGTATGACGATCCTGAAGGTGATAATCTTTCTCTGGACTGTGGGGATGATCTTCCCCAACCTCTGCCTCTTCCCCTACCCCAGGGGGTTCCATCCTGTAAATACTCACGAGATAAGAAATCTGGTAGAGAATTATCAATTCCCTTTTTATATTGTATTTCAAAATCAAAACAGGCTAATTGAGCCTGCCATCTTGCAAATATCATTTTCGAGGCATCATGTTTAGAGTCTTTGTTAAACATATATTTAACAGATTGTGCGTCAGTTTTTATCAAAAACTTTTGATTGTATAAATCGTCTTGAATTTTAAAACACATTTTACTATGGTTAACATTTCATGTGCCACAGTGGCATATTTTCACTGGACTTCAGACCATTTACCAGAGAAGAATCTAATCAGATATTCATGCTTATTATTGGGATTTATCTGTTTCAAAATCCCTCCGTAACCAATATTAGACGCATCTGTCTCGATAATCTTTTGCCAAGCAGGATTAGCAAGGGTCAAGCAAGGTTAAGATTTACACGTTGCTTAATATTTTTAACCAAAGCAGTATGACTATCAGTCCAAGGGTTTTTATAATCCTTTTTTAGTCTATCATATAAGGGGGCTAAATCACACGACAAATCTTTATAAAAAGGCGATATATAATTTAAACTTCCCAAAAATCTTTGTAATTGAGTTTTATCAGTAATAACATCGGGAAATTTTGAAGCAAAATCGATCGATCTTTGAATAGGAGTAATCTTTCCTTGACAAATATAATGTCCTAAAAATCTAATGTTAGTTTGGAATAAACTCATTTTTTGTTTTGAGATAACCAAACCATTTTGTATAACAATTCTTTTAAAAATATCTAAATGCTTAATATGCATTTCAAATGTTTTGGAAAATACCAAAATGTGATCGATATAAACAATGATAAAATCTAAATAGGGATTGAAAATATCATTCATAATTTTTTGGAATTCAGAAGGGGCATTCTTCAAACCAAAAGGCATAACATTCCATTCATATTGCCCAAATGGAACATTAAAAGCAGTTCTATAAGTATGTTCTTTAAATATTTGAATCTGCCAATATCCAGATTTTAAATTAAATTTTGAAAATATATTGGCATCATATAATCTTGACAATAAATCTCTTTTATTGGAAATATGATACCTAATCCACTTCAAATATTTATTTAAGGGTTTATAATTAATGACCAATCTAGGAATACCACGTTCCTTTTCAGCTGCGTTATTAACACAAAAAGCTGTGCCAGACCAAGGAGATTTTGAGGGTTTTATCAAACCCTTTTGTAATAAATTATCAATCTCTTTTTTGCAGAATTCCACTAATTCCGCGTTCATCTGACAAGGTCGAGATTTAGTAGGAATATAATCCTCAGAGAAATTATCTTCATAAGGCAAAGTGACAATATGCTTTTTTCTATTCCAAAAAGCACTGGGATGTTCTGCACAAATATCAATAGCAATATTTTCGAAAATCATTTTAATCTTTTCCTGTATTTTAGTAGAATTCAAAGTATCAAATATATTCATACTAAACAATTCTAACTGCAAAGAATCAACATGTTTCTGCTTCATATCAATTAAAGCATTAATATCTCTAGTTATTGGATCTGTAACAAAAGTATAACTTATCTCTTTATCCTTATAAGTAGCAGTAAAACCTTTCGAGTCTATGCTAGTAAAAGGATAAATGGCGTTAATAAACGGTGTTCCAAATATAATAGGAGGGTATAACTGGTTTTTATCCAAGAAAAAGAAATGAGGAATACAGATTTTATTCTGACAAATACCCGTATTAGGCAATTTATACTTTATATCTAAAGCATATCCGGCTGCAGATCTAACCATATGAGTAGTTTTTTGAAAATATTTCGTAGGTATTAAACCTTCTTGAATGCAGCTAACATCTGCTCCACTATCAATCATGGCAATGTTTGTAATAGAAAAACTATTATCAATGAGAATAGTACATTTGATATACCATTTATGAGCAGTAATAATTTGCATCATTCCTAAAAACATATCATGTTTAGGATTAAAACTAATAGGTTTTTCTTCAATATCATTTTCAGAAATACCTTTGTTTTTATCATTAGATTTCTCAGCTGGAGAATTGATTTTCTCAATCTGCGTAATCCTATGATCACAAATCATTTGATTTTATTTAAGAGATTTGATCTCTCGTTTCAAGTTTTCAACTTCAATCTTTAAATCATCGAAAGAAGAATCTCTTGCTAGAGTTTTATTTTTATTTAAAAGACGATTATTAACCTCTAGTAAAGAATAAGGTGGGGAATATTCAAATTCTTTTTTAAAAGGTTTTGTAAAACTAGAACTTGAATTAGAACTTGAACTAGCAGCCAAATTAATAATTTTTTCACGAAGTTTTTCATCAGTAACTTCTTTTAAAAGTTCTATTACATTATCAGACGTAATAGTTTTCATGTTCAAATCTTGAAACTGTGATTGCAATTTATAAAATTCATCATCACCACAAGTACATGTATCACCTTTGCAAGTTGTACAAGTATTATCAACATTTTTATCACTACCAGATAAATCAAGTAAATCTATTTCAGCTTCTGATTCTGACTCAGAATAATAATCAGATTCTGATCCAGAAGTGTATAACAAACCATAAACCTTATCACGTAACTAATCGTCTAGTCCTAAGGTTTTCAGCTTTTGAAGCTTACAATTTGGGGCTATATGGCCAAATTTGCCACACTTATAACACTTAATGTCAGCAAGATCTCTCTTAGACCTATTTTTGGTAAATCTAGTAGACTTGCGATGAGCTTTCTTACCTTCTCGTTCCTCTTTGGATCTATATCTAGATCTCTTTCTCCTATAAGGACTGTCTTGGTTGGGGTATCTATGATACTTATGTTTCTTCTTCTTATGAGTAGAAGTCTCGGGTAAACCGAACTGGGTGCAAAAGTCCCCTAATTGGTTTCTTTCCTTAAACTTATCCATTTTAAGCTGTCTGGACAATCTTAATTCATTGCACAGGTTTAACCCTTCCTGTGTGCAAATTTCTATCAACTTACCATAGGTATAGTCTCTGTATGGAATTTCACCATAACTACCTCTTAAAATCTTTCTAACTCTTTCAGCAAATAAAGGGGGAAGGCCATCTATAAACTTAGCTTTCCAATGTTCAAGCTTATTCTTTGGTAGTTTCATTACTCTACTCATAAAAGTGTCTTTATACCATCTAAAATCACCTAAGGTCTTACATCTAAGGCCATTAAGAAGAGTACGGACCGTCTCATTCTGGTTGGTAAATCTACCATTGAAGTGTTCTAATATAGTAAGAATAAGAGTATAAACAACATCTTCTCTATTTGCCACTAGGGCCATGCCTAAGTTATCAACTCCTTCGTCAGTGGCTTGAGCATTAATAACCATTGCTCTTTCTTCGACAGTCAAATAATTATCCTACCAACCACGAAGTTGTCCAGTAAAACCTGCAACAATCATTTTGCAAATATTTCTATCTGTATTTTTCACACTTTTACAGATAGTTGCATACATAAGCATTCTATGTACAAGAATAGTCAATTGTCTATCAGTTAATCCATCAAGATTCCATTCGTAAATTTCAGATAAATCAAAGATGAGTAAAAACAATGATAAATTTCAGTTAATCCGTCAATTGATAAATCAATGGGTTTGATATTCAAACCGGATAACTTTTTATCAAGAAGTTCTTCTAAATCATTAAAAGATTTAAATTTAAAATCCTGAATCTCAGGAGGTCTTTGAACATGAGTAAAAACAATTTGAGGTTCTGATTTGCTTCCTGAAGTAGAGGCAATATCAGTTATTTTCTTGCTAGTACTCATTTCTTTTATCAAAGCTGTCAAATCAATAAGTTTTTTATCAAGAGAACTTATGTGTTCACCCAAAACTTTAACGTATAAACTCAAATAATTATTTTGAGAAATTAATTTATTAATTTCTGCGATGCTGACTGCAGCAACATCTTCATCAATAAATTTTTGAAATGCAGTAAAAGTAATACCTGTATTATTCGGTAAAATAAAAGGTGCTTGAGGAGGGTAGGTGGCTTTAGTAATATTGCCACTCCCATCTTTATAAGATCTTTCCAAAACTTTTATAAATAGTGGTAAATATGTGGTTATAAACCAAGGAACAAAATACATAATTTGATTATGTAAAGCACAAGTTTCATAGAATTCTTGAGAAATATTGTTTAAATCCTCTTTACTATAAGTATCAAAAAACCAAGTTTTAAACTGGTTCCATTTATTACTGAATTGTTTTTTTGGATATAACCTCTAGCTTGTGACCCTGGACTAAAATCAATTTGGTGTGGAATCATTTAAACATCATTTGGGTCAAAATCCATTTCGGACGCATAAGGAATATCCTTATCAGAAATATTATCATTATCCTGAACAATATTTGTCTTGGGGTTAATCTTAACCCTTTCAACAGGTTTATCATCTACTTTAGTAGAAATTGTGTGTAGAGATGCAGCACGATTTCTAGCTGGTCCATAGACTGGTTCAACAGGAGAAAATGGTTGAATATCAGGCAACAGTCTACGATTGGTAAAGGAATGTCTATTATAATTAGAACTAATAGCAGGCAACAGTCTATTATTAGAAAATGACTGTCTACTATAAGTTAAACTATTATCATCAAACTGAATGCAAATCCTTCCATCCGGATTTTGAGTAATATGAGAATACTCAGTATTACTGACAGCATTAGTTATCTGATTGGGGGATATAACCGAATCCAAAGTCCATGTAATTGGAAAATTAATTTCTTCCCACTTAATAGGTCTCCTCGTGGAGACCTTAGACTTTGCAAAATTCGTTTCCACTAATATAGTCTGATCAGATGTATCGTATAATTTACATTTGGGGTTTAACGTAGATAGCAATTTAAAATAGATTCTATACGATAAACATATAAGTTCAGAACCAGGTGCATAATTATAACCATGCGTTTTCACATTTAATGTCAAAGCATCAAGTATATTAACATCAGATAGAGATAATTGCAGATTGGGTTGAGTATTGAAATATACCGGGCCGTAGGCAACAGTAGATTCAATAGAACCCATAAGAGACTGTCTAAAATTCAGATTTCTGTCATCTCTGAGAGCAGCCAAAAAGTCTCTGGTAACCCTTTAAGGGTTAATGGCTTAAAAGCAATTTGAACCATACCAATATGCAGATAATTATATTGGTTTCTATAAACATCTACATCATGCTTGTTTAACAAACGAATAGTCTGTTCAGACGAATTTAAAGCTAAAGATTGCTCAGTTGTTTTAACAAGTTGTTTAGAAGAGAGTTTATCAAACCATCCATAATCATAGATTGTTCTAATAGGGACTTTAAGAATAGTCCATTTGTTTAACAAATCAAGGTTTTGAGGTATATCTACCTCTTCCAACCTAGTATTTTTCATACTAGTTTCTCCTAAATCCATATTTCAGAAACATATCTATGTCGAATATTTCATATCTATCTCATATATATCGAATATAGCTTATATACTTGTCACGACCCAATTTCCCCTCCGTATGACGTCGTGACGGCACCTAGTCTCTATGACTGGGTAAGCCTAACATTTGCGGAATAGTGAAATAAAAACATGAATTAAACAACTAACTATTCAAAATACACAGTAATCCCAAAAACAGAACATCATAAGTCACAAGTTACAGAAGGAAACTAGTATCTCTATACACCAGAGTCTAATAACAGAAGTAAGGAAGGTAAATGACAAAGGAGGGAATAAAGGGGGACTCCGAGGTCTGCGAACGCGGCAGATATACCTTGAAGTCTCCGTACAGCAGCAAGCACTCTCATCTAGTAGCGGGGCTGATAAGAAGTACCTGGATCTGCACACAAAACATGTTTAGAAGAGTAGCATGAGTACACCACAATCGGTACCCAGTAAGTGCCAAGCCTAACCTCGGTAGAGTAGTGACGAGGTCAGGTCCGGGACCTACTGGAATATGATAATAAAGCAAGGCAAAAATGAAATATCGCAGTAAAATAAAGACTGAAATTTAACAAGAAAGAATTTATAGAAGGTAACAGCTCAATACCCAGAAATACAACAGGGTATCTCCCGAGATACCGTTCCGTAGTCCCAAAGTAAATATGCAAGACAGGAGGGGATCTCCCGGAATACCGTTCCGTAGTCCCAAAGTAAATATGTAGTACAAGGGGATCTCCCGGTATCAAGACCCAATTTCACCTATAGGTCGTGATGACGCCCAACACTACATCTAGGCAAGCCAACTTAATAAATTAATCATATATTGACAAAATTTAAAACCAAAAAAAATAATAAAACACCAAATTCTACCAATGTGTGTACCAAGACCTGGTGTCACAAGTGTATGAGCATCTAGTAGATATACAAAACCTCAAATACTGTTTGAAATAAAAATAAAAAGAATGAAAAATACAAGGAGAGACACTAGTAGCTGCAGAACGGCTCAGAAAGGCAGCTCACTACTATGCCTCTGGATAACGTGGGTGTAAGACGATAGGTCCCCCACTAGTACTTGCCTCAGGTCCTACACAAAAAAGTACAACGAGTGTAGTATGAGTACGTAAACAACATGTACCCAGTAAGTATCAAGCCTAATCTTGTGATGACCCAAAATGTCATCTTTAAATTTAATAATTAATTTTGTGTTCTAAGACCTCGAAAACTACTATTTATCATTCCTCGACTTGCGTGCGCAGTTCGTAAAATTTTTCGGAAAGTTTTCAGGTGAAAAAAGGATTAAAATGTGAATTAGAGGTTTAAAACTCAACTGAGTTGACTTTGGTCAACATTTTGAGCAAACAGACTCAGATTAGTGTTTTGACAGTTCCGATAGGTCCGTATCGTGAATTAGGACTTGGGCGTATGCCTGGAATCAAATTCTGAGGTCCCTATCCCGAGATATGGAATTTTGATGAAAAATTAAAAGTTTCAAATAGTGACCGGATGTCGAATTTTGTGCAAATGACCTTGGAATAGAATTTAGATGATTCCAACAGCTCTGTATGGTGATTTTAGACTTAGGAGCGTGATCGGAATTTTATTTGGAAGTCCGTAGTGAAATTAGGCTTGAAATGGCTAAAATTGGAATTTAAAGTTTGGAAGTTTGACCGGGGAGTTGACTTTTTGATATCGGGGTCAAAATCCTATTCTGAAAATTTTCATAGCTCTGTTATGTAATTTATGACTTGCATATAAAATTTGAGGTCAATCGGACTTGATTTGATAGGTTCCGATGTTGTTTGTAGAAATTGAAAGTTTCAAAGTTCATTAGGCTTGAATCTATGCGTGATTCGTGATTTTAGCATTGTTTGATGTGATTTGAGGTTTCAAATAAGTTCGTATGATGTCTTAGGACTTGTTGGTGTATTGGGTTGAGGTCCGCAGGGCCTCGGGTGAGTTTCAGATGGTTAACGGATCAAAAGCTGCTGCAATTTTTCTGCTGGAAACGCTGTCAAAATCGGGCTGCCTGCCAAAATAGGACTGCCTGTCAAAATCGGGTTGCCTGTCAAAATCGGACTGCCTGTCAAAATCGGGTTGCCTACCAAAATCGGTCTGCCTGCCAAAATCGAGCTCCCTGTCAAAATCGGGCTGCCTGCCAAAATCGGACTTCCTGTCAAAATTGGGCTGCCTGTCAAAATCGAGCTGCCTGTCAAAATCGGGTTGCCTGCCAAAATCGGTCTGCCTGCCAAAATCAAGTTCCCTGTCAAAATCGAGCTCTCTAACAAAATCGAGGTCCCTGACAAAATCGAGGTTCCTGACAAATCGAGGTCCATGACAAAATCGAGGTCCCTGACAAATCGAGGTCCCTGACAAAATCGAGGTCCCTGACAAAAATCGAGGTCCCTGTCAAAATCGAGGTCCCTCACAAATTGAGCTCCCTGACAAAATCAAGCTCCTTGACAAAATCGAGCTCCCTGACTAATCGAGCTCCCTGACAAAATCGAGCTCCCTGACAATAAGGTCCCTGACAAATCTGTAAGTTATAAAAACAGGGGTTTTCGTCCCATTTGCCTTTTTGACGAATTGGAGCTTGAGGAGAGACGATTTTGATATATTTTCAAGGAAAAATATTTGGGCAAGTGATTCTAACTCTAATTTGGTCAATATACACGAATACATCATTGTTTTCACCATTTAATTTGTGTTTTGAGATAGAAATTTGGAAATTTTTTAGAAATCTCATAGAAACGAATTTTTGAGATTTCGGTGTCGATCCGGAGTCCGATTTGAGTGAAACTGGTATGGTTTGGACTCGTAATTGAATGGGTTATCGGATTTTGTAAGTTTTTCCGGATTCCGAGACGTAGGCCCCACGGACAATTTTTGAGCTAATATCGAATTTTATTGAAAAGTGTAATATTTTCTTATGAAATTGATTCCTATAAATTTTGTTGACTGTATCGAATTAATTATGACTAGATACGAGTCGATCGGAGTCGGAAAAATTGAGGAAAAAATATAATACTTGGTTAAATTGGAGCAAGTCGAGGTAAGTGACTTGTCTAACCTTGTGTGGGGGGAATTTCCTCTAGGATTGGTATTGATGTGATTATTGAAATGTGTTGAAAGTCATGTGCACGAGGTGACGAGTGTGTACACGGGCTAAATGTGAAGGATTATATTTTTAAATTGTGTAGATCATTGTTGCGCATTTATTAAAATATTCTATCTTGTTATATTCTTCATCATTGATTAAATGTTTATATTTTAAATTTGTTTGACCTTCTCCTGCTAATTTTTTTTCCTGTTAGTTGAAGCTTGATTTTTTTTTATTTTGTGCATTATTTGAAGGTTGATTTTCTTTAAATTAAATATTATTAATATAAAGTATTTGACATTTTTAAACTTGATATTGTAGCAACGTATTAAAGATTTTAAAATATTATTTTTCCTGAATTATTTACTCCTCAATATTTTTGTAAGATTTTCGTACTCATTGTGATGGAGCAGTGAGCTCTTTATTGTGGAAAAATAATATTGTTGAATTATTTTTACATGAGCCGTGAGCTCTTTATTATGGAAAAATATTATTGTTGAATTATTTTGACATGAGCCATGAGCTCTTTATTGTGCAAAAATATTATTGTTGAATTATTTTGGCAAGTTAAATTATTTGAGCACCTGAGATACAAATTGTGATATTTATACGCATGCGGTGGTATAAGGTCTAGGTATTGAAACGCATACGGTGAGATAAGGGTGGCTTGATACGCGTGGCTAGTAGGGAAAACTACTAGAAGTCATGCGGTGTGATAAGGATGGCTAAAACGCGGGATGCTATTTCGGAAAAAATATTTTCTTTAAAATAAATTGTGAAGGCTCCCGCGGTGAGATAATGAAATGAGATATTGTGAATTTGTTTATGATTTGAGACTACGAGGCGGTACCTCGGGAGTGCCCTTGTTGATATTGGATTATTGTTGTGATTTTCTTCAAGTTGAAAAGAATTCTGTTTTGTTTCCACGAGGTATTTATTTGCCATTATTTGATGTAATTAAATGTAACATACTACTTGATTCATTTCCATTGTCATTTTATCTTATAATATTATTTAAACATTTAACCATGCCATTATTTATTCTCCAGTAGGGCCTGACCTGACCTCGTCACTACTCTACCGAGGTTAGACTTGGCACTTACTGGGTACCGCTGTGGTGTACTCATACTACGCTTCTGCACATCTTTTTGTGCAGATCCAGGTACATCTTATCAAACCACGCATCAGTAAACTAGCTGTACGAGGAGACTTCGAGGTATATCTGCCAGCGTCCTCAGACTCCGGAGTCCCCTTCTATCTTACTATGTTGTCTTCCTTATTTTCTTTAGATTCTGATGTATAGAGACGTCGAGAATAAATTTTTAGAAGCTTGTGACTTATTTCTACCGGATTTTGGGAGTTGAAATTGTTTGAATTGTAGTTTATTTATTTCAGATATTTATTTTTATTCCGCATTGATAGGCTTACCTAGTATTAGAGACTAGGTGCCATCACGACATACTACAGAGGGAATTTGGGGTCGTGACAAATCTCGAAGTGGTAGAGACGAGATGGCCGACTTTGACACTCACTATGGGTCAATAATAATAACAACTGAAATACAACTAGAATATCTAAATCAGCATGATTCACAGAATTTACAATAATTTATTTAACCATCGAAAATAATCAAATTCCTTCAAATGCAACACTTCTCAATATATTAATTAAATTCCTTCAATTCAAATAATTTCCAATTTATCAATTAATTTCATTTACAGGAATAATAATTAATTCCTTAACAAGCAGGAATAATAATTCATTAAATTTCAAGGATTCTCCAATTTATCAATTAGCTTCACAAGCTAAAATAACTATTAAAGTATCGTGTAATTATTATAATTAAGCACGGTTTCTGCCGAGGACGTACGACCCGATTCAGAGTGTCATGTACATTGCCGAGGGACGTGCGACATGATCCATAGATGCATCTATCCTGCCGAGGCGTTCGGCCCGCTCCACAAGAAAGGAGGACATTTTCTTATGTACCTCCGGAAGGAGAGTATATTTATTATAAGATAAATTCGGGAGGAAGAATAATTTCTTTTAATAATTAATTAATTTAAACAGAAAATCAAGCATATGAGATTTCCATCCTTTAATATCTTTATCTAATAATTCACAATATATTCATATATATTAATTTAATATTAATTAAACAAAGAATACAATTTACACAAGTAATTCATACTTTGAGTCCTAAACTACCCGGACTTTAGCATTAATAGTAGCTACGCACGGACTCTCGTCACCTCGTGCGTACGTAGCCCCCGCAATTAGCAATAATTATTTAATTTAATCCCTATGGGTTATTTTCCCAATTACAAGATTAGACAAGAGACTTACCTTGTCTCAAAGTCCACTTTCCGATTACCACGTCACGTTGAATTCTCGATTCGACGCCGAAAATCCAAAACTATCCAAATATTATACAAAATAATTAATATATGCTAAATGATTCGACATTTATCTATTAACTAAATTACCTTATCCAAAATGGTAAAATTCCTAAAATTTACCCCTGGCGCACGTGCTCGGATTCTGGAAAGTTTTGGATGAAAACGTTACCCATAATCTCAAGAACTTAAATATATAATTTCTACCCAATTCCATAACTATTTTTGTGGTTAAAATCTCACTTTTATAAAAATCTAGTTTTTTCATCTAAATCTTTGATTTCTAAGATTTACTAGTTATAATCTACCTATAATCTATGTATTTAACTCAAGGAGTGTGGAATTAACTTACCTTTCAATTGCTAGTTGAAACCCCCTTCTCAAAAGCTCTGAAATCGCCCGGAAATTGAGGGAAAATGGGCTCAAAATGTCTGAGCCCCGACTTTTAACCATTTTGCCCAATAGTGATTTTCGCACCTGCGGAAGAGGTACCGTACCTGCGGCTTCCGCACATGCGGCTTCCGCACCTGCGGAAACGCCTCGCAGGTGCGAGTTTTCCCTCTCCTGCCAAGCCTCGCATCTGCGAAAAATGCTCGCACCTGCGCATTCGCAGGTGCGCCCGAGATTCCGCACCTATGATGGAAAACCTCCCCTTCCTTTTTTTTCTTCTGCGCATAATCCTCGCATCTGCGAGAGTTACACCTGCGGTTGTCCAAGCGCAGGTGCGAACGTACAAGAAGCAGAAGGCTTCAGCTCTTCTTCAAAATTCTAAAATTGATCTGAGCCTTGTCCGGTTAACACTTGGGGCCCCCGGGCCCCGCCGGAACATACCAACAGATTTAAAATCATAAAACGGACTCGCTCGAACTCTCGGAACGCGTAAAACAACATCACATCTAAGAATCATACCCTAAACCAAATTGATTCAAACTTAAGAATTTCAAGTTCTTCAATTTACTTCCAATGCGCCGAAATATACTTAAACTACTCGGAATGACACAAAATTTTGCGTGCAAGTCTTAAATCACTATACGGAACTATTCCCAAACTCGAAATTCCAAACGGACTTCAATTACTCAAAAACCTACCCCAAACCAAATTTAAAGAATTTTAGACCTTCAAATAGTTGATTTTTACTATTAAGCGTCAAAATACTCCCGGTTTATCCAAAACCCGATTCGGACATACGCCCAAGTCCAAAATCATCATACGAACCTATTGGAACCGTCAAATTCCTATTCCGGGTTCATTTTCTCAAAATATTAACCAAAGTCAAACTTGTCCATTTAAAGCTAACTTAAGGAACCAAGTGTTCCGATTTCAACCCACACACTTCCAAATCTCGAACCAACCATTCCCGCGAGTCATAAATTAATAAAAGCATGTTCAAGGAGTTTTATTATAGGGAACGGGTTTCTAAAAATTAAAATGACCGGTTTGGTCATTACATTCTTCACCTCTTAAACAAACGTTCGTCCTCGAACGAGTTTAGAATAATACCTGGAGCGCTAAATAAGTGTGGATATTTGCTCCGCATGTCCTCCTCGGCCTCCCAAGTCGCTTCCTTGACTGGTTGGCCCCTCTACTGGACCTTTACTGCAGAAATCCTCTTAGACACAACTAGAGAACTTGTTTATCAACAATGGCAAATGGCTCTTCTTCATAATCCAAACTCTTATCTAGCTGAACTGTGCTGAAGTCCAACACATGTGATGGGTCAGCATGATACTTCTGGAGCATAGATACATGGAAAACCGGATGAACTCCCGATAAACTGGGAGGCAATGCAAGCTCATAAGCAACCTCCCCAACTTGTCTCAATACCTCAAATGGGCCTATAAACCTTGGGCTCAACTTGCCCTTCTTCCCGAATCTCATAATTCCCTTCAACGGCGAAACCTTCAAGAGAACGTTTTCACCTACCATAAATGATAAATCACGCGCTTTCTGATCCGTGTAACTCTTCTGTCTGGACTGTGCCGTACGAAGTTGCTCCTGAATCAACTTTACCTTTTCCAAGGCATCCTTTACCAAATAAGTACCATATAACTTAGCCTTACCGGGATCAAATCATCCGATAGGTAAACGGCATCAACAGCCATATAAAGCCTCAAATGGAGCCATCTCGATGCTGGATTGGTAACTGTTATTATAAGCAAACTCGATCAAAGGCAGGAAATGATCCCACTGACCTCCAAAGTCAATCACACATGCCCTGAGCATATCCTCCAAAATCTGAATTGTCCGCTTTGACTGCCCGTCGGTCTGCGGATGAAAGGTTGTGCTGAGCTCTACACGGGTCCCTAATTTACTCTGTACTGCTCTCCAGAAATGGGAAGTAAACTGAGGGCCTCTATCTGATATGATAAAAATTAGCACACCGTGCAACCGAACTATCTCCTGAATATAAATTTGGGCCAACCTCTTTGAAGTATACGTAATCACAACAGGAATAAAGTGTGCCGACTTGGTCAACCAGTCAACAATGACCCAAACTGCATCAAACTTTCGCAAGGTCCGCGACAACCCAACTACAAAGTCCATAGTGATGCGTTCCCATTTCCATTCTGGTATAGTCATCTGCTGAAGTAGGTCGCCTGGCCTCTGGTGCTCATATTTAACTTGCTATCAATTTAGACACCTAGCTACATACTCAACTATGTCCTTTTTCATTCGTCACCACCAATAATGCTGCCTCAAGTCATGATACATCTTCGTAGCACCTGGATGAATAGAATACCGAGAACTGTGTGCCTCCTCTAGGATCTTTTTCCTCAGTTCATCCATATTAGGAACACACATACGATCCTGGAGTCGCAGAACACCATCCGCACCAATAGTAACTTCCTTGGCACCACCTTGTAGTACCATTTCTCGAAGAACCATTAAGTGTGGGTCATCATACTGGCGAGCCTTGATCTGCTCAAATAGTGAAGACTGAGCTACGACACATCCAAGAACTCGGCTGGGCTCTGAAATATCTAGCCGCACAAGTCTGTTGGCCAAGGACTGGATATCTAAATCTAATGGCCTCTCTTCTGCTGAAGTGAAAGCCAAACTACCCATACTCTCCGCCTTTCTACTCAAGGCATCTGCAACCACATTTGCTTTACCTGGATGATATAGGATAGTAATATCATAATCTTTTAGTAATTCCAGCCATCTGTGCTGCCTCAAATTTAGTTCCCCCTGCTTGAACAAATGCTGCAAACTGCGATGATCAGTATAAACTTCACAGGACACCCTATAAAGATAATGCCTCCAAATCTTTAGGGCGTGAACAATTGCAGCTAACTCCAAATCATGTATCGGATATTTCTGCTCGTGAGGCTTCAACTGACGTGAAGCATATGCAATAACTCGCACTTCCTACATTAATACACAACCCAAACCAACGCGTGAAGTGTCGCAATACACTATATACATTCCCGAATCGGAAGGTAACACTAACACTGGTGCTGTAGTCAATGCTGTGTTGAGCTTCTGAAAGCTTGCCTCACAATCATCGGACCATCGGAACTGAACACCCTTCTGGGTTAATTTGGTCAAAGGTGCCGCAATATATGTAAAACCTTTAACGAATCGACGATAATAACCTGCTAAACCTAGAAAACTCTTGATCTCAGTCGCCGAAGTGGGTCGATGCCAATTCTGAACTGCCTCAATCTCTTTGGGATTAACTTTAATACCTTTGCCCGATACAATATGTCCCAAAAATGCTACAGACTCTAGCCAGAACTCACATTTAGAGAACTTAGCATATAGCTTTTGTTCTCGTAATGTCTGAAGCACTACTCTCATATGTTGCTCATGTTCCTCCTTACTGCGCGAGTAGATCAAAATGTCATCAATGAAGACAATGACAAACGAATCAATATATGGCCTGAATACCCTGTTCATCAGATCCATAAACGCTGCTGGGGCATTAGTTAAACCGAAAGACATTACCAAAAATTCATAATGACCATATCTAGTACGGAAAGCAGTTTTCGGAATATCCAAATCTCGAATCTTCAATTGATGATACCCCGACCTCAAGTCGATCTTAGAGAACACCCTAGCACCCTGCAACTGGTTAAATAGGTCATCAATACGCGGCAACAGGTACTTGTTCTTAATAGTAACTTTGTTCAATTGGAGATAATCAATACACATTCGCATTGTGCCATCTTTCTTCTTCACAAATAATACTGGTGCACCCCAAGTCGATACACTCGGTCTGACGAACCCTTTGGCTAGTAACTCTTCAAGTTGTTCTTTCAACTCTTTCAATTCTTTCGGAGCCATGCGATACGGTGGAATAGATATAGGCTGAGTATCTGGAGCCAAGTCAATACAGAAATCAATATCCCGATCAGGTGGCATACCTGGAAGATCTGAAGGAAATACATCGAAGAACTCTCGAACTACTGGCACTGAATTAATAGCCGGAGTCTCTGCAATAGTATCCCGAACATAGTCTAGATAAGCCAAACAATCCTTCTCAACCATGTGCTGAGCCTTTATAAAAGAAATAACCCGATTAAATGAACTAACCGACGAACCCTTCCACTCCACCCTAGGAAAAGATGGAATAACCAAGGTAACAATTTTGGCATGACAATCTAGAATAGCTTGATATGGAGATAACCAGTCCATACCCAGAATAATTTCAAAATCAGTCATCTCGAGCAATAAAAGATCTACTCTAGTTTCATAACCACTGAATGTAATAATACAAGACCGGTAGATCCGGTTCACAATAACAGAATCGCCTACAGAAGTAGACACATAAACATGAGTACTCAAGGACTCATGAGAAACACCCAGGAATGGAGCAAGTAGAGATGACACATATGAATATGTGGATCCTGGATCAAATAATACTGAGGCATCTTTGTCGCAAACAAAAATAACACCTGTAATTGCAGCATCTGAGGCCTCTGCATCTGGTCTAGCCGGAAAAGCATAGAACCGAGCTGGAGCGCCAACTGGCTGGCCTCCGCCTGGCTGACCTCCACCTCTAGGACGGCCCTTACCCACCTGTCCTCAACCTCTTGGTGGTCAGACTACTGGTGGAGCAACTGGTCCGGTAAGAATAGGCTGCTGACCCTGCTGTACTGGTCTACCCCGAAGCTTGGGGCAAAACCTCCGCATGTGATTGGGATCCCCGCACTCGTAATAACTCTTCGGTGCGATGGGCTGCTGACTAAGAGTCTGGCCCTGGGGACCTGAATACCCACTGGGAGGACCCTGAATAGCTGGTGGGCAGTAAGAACCCTCTGGTTTAGCATTGAGATAAGGTCGCATTGGAGTACCCCAAGGAGGTGGTGGTGCTGGAAATGGGGGTCTGCTGGACTGCCCCCTCACAAACTAACCTCTGCCCTCAGACGGAACACCTATGAACTATCCAGAGTACCTGAACCACTTATCTCTCATAATATGCTCTCGACTCTGCTGACGCACACCCTCAATCCTCTGGGCTATCTCCACAACTAGCTCATAAGAAGTACCCATCTCAACCTCTCGAGCCATAGTGGCCTGAATGCCAGTATGTAAACCGGCTACAAAGCTCTCTACTCTCTCCGCCTCACTAGGGAGTATCATAAGTGCATGGCGAGATAACTCAGAAAACCTCGCCTCATAATCGGTCACTGACATCTGACCCTGCTGGAGCTGCTCAAACTGAAACCGCAACTCTTCCCTCTGGGAGGTGTTACGGCCAAACACACTCACGCAAGTATACGTGGTCGTCAAGTAATAAAGTAGTGAATAAAGTATCGTTCCCACGAAGACTTATGATTAACTTTGACTAATTCAAACTCGAATAGCCTATTGATTCAAGATATTTCTAACAAAATATATAATTTTCTAACTTACTACCTACGGACGATCAAATAATGAATCGCTAAGAATTCAACACAACACTTAAATAGTTTTGTTCAACAATCAATAGGATATAATATTCCAGGGTCACGGGTCATCTAACATTCATGTTGCATTCGTATTTTAAAATAGCTAATTGATTTATCTGAATTGTTGATTCACAGGGTTAATTTCACTCGTAAGAATCTGTCGAGTTCTTACTCGCATGCTCAAGTTAACTTAATACCTATATGTCTATGGAATTAAGTTTAACAAGAACTCATTTACAATTCCTGTATTTTAACCGAGTAAGGCAATTAGGTATATGTCTATCCTAATCGCGAATCCTTTCCCCGATGCCCGGGTTTTGAAAACTTACTCTATTTACTTCTATATGCAATCTAGGGTTCCCACTTTCGAGTTCAACTCTAGATTCGTAGATAGTATTTCACTGTTAATTACTCAGCAAAATAATTAGAAACAGAATTAAATAAACAACCCAATATGATAAACCCAACGTCGTCAAATTAAACGTCAAACATCAACATTCATGTATACCCATAACCCTAGAATAATAGGGTTCTTAGCCACTCATATTCAGGCAATCATCCCAAATTTCATAAGATTGCATAAAAATCAATAAAAGAAAGAAAGGATAAAACTCCAGACGAATTCCGTGGCTAAGGTTGCACGCAGGATGATGTTTTCCTAGGTTGGATGCGACGCATCCAACCCTTCTTCCTCTGGCTAAACCACCTTTTCTTCATATTTTGCACTCCGAACACCTTAAATCGTCACACATAACTTAATTAGTCATCAAACCAATAATTACACTATGTTGGGCGTTTTAAAGATTAAATAACATCAAGAAGTGGTTAAAACATGGGTAAAGTAACATCAACACATATCGAAATATGCCAAACATCACTACCCCACACTTAACCCTTTGTTCGTCCTCGAACAAACCATCACTATAGTAAACAAAATAAAATTAAGCTCTGATCATTCAAAGCACACTACATCTATGACCATGGTTATTTGCTACAATTAGGCTCTAGACTATGAATCAACACACTTCCCTTTTCTTAGGCCCTTCTTTAAACATATTCGAACAAAGACAACATGCTCACAACAATCCTAACCTCAAAAACCGACTCAATGTCACAATGCACTCATGGCTTGAACAACCAACATCATAGAGAAGTCTAATAGCGTTACCTATCCCTCGTGAAACCATGTGCCCTCACAACAAAAGCAGAGAGAGTAAAATCAATCCACACATTCGAATCTCATGCTCACAAAGAAAATTGCTCACTCTCACAAAAGAAGTCACATGCATGTAATTGGTACCATAGGCTTGCCCTTAATGTAAATCTCTACTAATGTAAGCTCGCTCGATCTAAAATCAATTAGGACTTTTTCATGGTTGTAATGTGGGCTAAGGGACGGGTAGGATATATTTAAGGAATAGTGACTCACCCTCCTAAGCACTTTAACACATCATCAAATAACTTAAGCGCGAATTCTTCAACACCCTTTCAATTTCACCAATAATATCACTCCAAACAATATTTCCTCTTTCTTTAAGCACTACTTTAATTCATACCCACTAGCAAGAACAAGACAACAATTTATTCATTTATATTTTTCTTTCTTTTTTTTCTTTCTTTTTCTTTCAATTTCGCTAGTGGTGTATTATTTTACAACATAAGTGCACCCTTCTTTCTTTCATTGGTTCCACTCAAAAGTCACCCCACACTTAGTCCCTTCTTACTTCTTTTAGCGCTCATCTAACAATTAAAGTGCTTTAAGAGGTAAAAGGATCAAAACAATGTCAATTAAGAATAAAAAGGGTATAGGCTTGTAATGTGGGTACCAAATAAAAGGTCTACAGGCTCAAAAGGGTTAACTAGGGATAGATTTTATTTGTGATAAGCAATAAGCTCAAAAAGATCAAAGAAAGCCTAAAATCATTTTTCAAACCGAGCATCACCTAAAATTTCGCTTCAACTCACATACCGGGCAAGTTCTAGACACAAGTACACTACATGGACTACACAAAAACCTTACCACACATGGCACATGACTCATTAAGGATGGTCACATTCCGACTCTCAAACAATGCAAGTATTTACGGAGCAACGAGATATTAAGCATTAAGCGCAAAGTGAACACAAGTCAAGAAAATGAGAAATAGGCGCCACAAAACATGCTATCCATTTTAACAAGGCATCATCAATAATTTCAGAGTGAGAAGGGAAGATATTACATATGTAAAAGCCTAAATATGCCATTATCAACCAAGTCAAGGTCACCTAGGTTCATCATTCTTCCTCCTTTTATTCCCTACATTCCTACTCTACTCTAAAAAGAAAACAAAATTACCCGATTCAAACTACATCCCATGGAAAAGAACCGAGGCACAAAGAAAAACCACAGGGGATTATTACTATCTACAAAGATACTATATATATATATATATATATATATATATATATATTTATTTATTTTTTATTTTTTTGATAATGATAAACTGATAGTTACTCCATATAGATGAATTTACTGCTATTTTATGCCATTAATCCAGTGAATATTTTAGTACATTCATCCATACATCAAAACATGAATCACCCCCACCCCACACTTAGGACTGTGCGTTGTCCCCAACGCACACAAACAAGGTAAAGTAGGGTGAGAAGAACTCCCTCAAGTCAAGGTGGAGGGCTCATCCGCAGTCTGTGGAGGAGCATCTGCATCCATAGCATTCCTATCATCAACAACTGGTGCTGATTCTGTATCAGGTGTTACAGCGACCTCAGTAGGCCTGTTGAGTGGAGCCTCAGTGACTATGGGAGGAACAGGAGTGGATGGTCCGGCAGTGGATGATGCAATCAGTTGGGAGATGTCTGTACCTGCACATTGAACCAGAGCTCTAAGGAGTAATGATATCTCCTTCATCATCGTGGCCTGCTCGGTCTGAACTCAGCTTAGATCCGCACGAGTCTGTCTCAACTCATCCCTGGTGGCACTCAACTCGACACGAGTCGCTATCAGCTCAGCCCTGTTCTCTTGCATATCTGCTTGCATTTGCTCAAATAATTGTTGAATGGTGAGCTTAGAAGACCTTCCCTTGTTCGGCTCTAGAACATGAGTGACATCATATGGTCCTGGAGCTTTAGCCTCAATGTCGTCATTCTCCTTGTCCCATAGTACTCCCATCTCTGTCAAAAAAGCCGTTAGGGTATTAGCAAAGAACAGCCTCCACTTGTAATTCATCCTGGTTCGCTGCATTTGATCATGCATGATGGCTCCTAAGTTGAGTGGTATCCCCTCTAATAAAGCATATAATACGAGTGCGCGGTAACGAGGGACATCAGTTTTATGTTGGCATGGCATCAGGCGGTTACATATGAAATTTAGAGCCACACGTGCTAACGCACTCATGAATTCCTTGGCTATAGAGTGGTACTCCATACTCCCATGCTTCCATTCTGCATCCTTCCTGGTAGGGCATAGGACAGACTTAATGTGTGCATAATCTGGTGTTTTGCATATGGAGTCAAACCTGTCTGTAAGTGTGTGTGGCACCCTTAAGAAGTTATTCAGAGCTTCAGCTGACACATTAATATCTACCCCTCTTACTCGCACAATGTTTCCCCTTGCGTGACGCCAATTGGCGTAGAGCTCTCTAACAATGGTGAGGTTGGCTTTGCCGTGACCTTTCAAGATGGGTCCCCATTTTTGCACCTCTCGAATTGACTTTAGAAACTCTGAGTACTTTGTCTTCAGTGGTCCGATGTTTATCGGCTTTTCCGGAATATACTTCTTTGAAACCAGTATCTTCTTATAGGCTCGGAATGCCTTCTCATTAACAAAGTATTTCTCCCAATCAACTCGGTCTATGGGTTCACCCTCGTCTTCATCACTCATGTTGACATGTAGGTGGTCATTGTCCGAATCGGAATCGGATTCAGATTCTGTAGTAATCTTCTCCTTCCCTTTATCAGTCGGATCACTCATTTTCGAAGCTTTTCTTTGGTATGTCACAGGCTCTCTTATCTCTATTCCTTTGCTTGGTGTAATACCCTTCTTCACTGTCCTCCTGACTAATGTTTCCTCCTCCTCTTGCTCTGAATCATCATTTAACTGCCTAGGCAGCAGTTCCATTTCCTTCTCCGTCCGCTTCCTTTCTTTCTGTGGATTTGGACCGCCCGCTGCCTTTCCGGTAGGCTTTTTGGGCGGTTGCTTGTTACCATCTTTGTCTTGTTGCTTGGATGGTTTACTCACTGCTGTCATTTTACGAATCTAAGTACCTGCAATGCAAAGAATTCAACAATTAGCAGATGAAACAGCGAAGTTCAGCTTGAAAGCAATTGCAACAGCTTGCCCTTCCAATTATTCGTAAAGTCATGCCATTCACTACTTCATGGAATCGTAGCTCATGACTTTCAGCAAGTATGTGATAACTCTCTTCAAAAATTCAATTTCACATAGCCCCTCACTCGACCCCACACTTATTCTCAAGCATACACCAATGTTGCTCGGTTACTCAGACTTCACCGACGCCTAAATTTTCCTCAGGGACAATTCGTCGAACATGTGGTATGCAACAAGTGTGCCTAGTTCATTCTATCAGTTGAGCAATGCAACTACCCTCCCAAAGTTTGACGAGATGAAGGGAATTATAGTTTATCATCTCGCAACCATTACAACGACCAAGAACGACAGCCCTAAAAAATTTTGAAATTGCAAAACCTACTTGTTGCTACCATTGAGGGAGGGAAGAGAGAAGAATTAGGAGAGAAGCCAACGGAAGAACGAAGAGGATGATGCGTACCTGTCGCGTTTGTATGCGTTGCAATTTCGATTAAAGAAATCCGTTCTGCGTTCGTAGGCGTCGCAAAAAGAGACGAGTGGATGCGTCGCAAGAAGAGTTTTTAACGAATTCGTTATCTTAAGATGTGTTAAAATATATAGTACGTACCTGTGCGTGCGAGCTTTGACACGACGCATCCCCTTGTCTTCCTTCAAAAAATTTTCGGACGCGACACGGACGCGATAGGCAGACTTCACTGCCTTGAGCAATTGGCCCGTCAAAATTTTTTATTTTTTTTATTTTTTTTTGCTGAGGGGGATGCGACGCATCCGCCTCGTTTTCTCATATCTGGGCACCATTTTTTTTTTTTAATTAAGATCTATGTCCTACAAAAAAAATAAAAAATAAAAATAAAAATAAACTAACTAACTTGGGTGGCCTCCCAAGAAGCGCCTGATTTAACGTCGCGGCACGACGCAACATGTTCTTCATGCCTCCACTAAATCCATTGTGGTCTTGTGACGTGCAATGTCACCACCCCAATAGTGTTTTACTCTTTGGCCATTTACCAAGAATGTCGTATTGGACCCCTTATCACATAATTCTATCGCACCATGAGGTTTCACACTAACCACTTCAAACGGACCCGACCATCGAGATTTAAGCTTTCCTGGAAAAAGCTTTAGCCTTGAATTAAACAGTAGAATTTCTTGACCTGGTTCAAACTCACGATGTTGGATATGCTTATCATGCCATCTTTTGGTCTTCTCTTTATACAATTTGGCATTTTCATACGCATGCAATCGAAACTCATCAAGCTCGTTGAGTTGTAGCAATCTCTTCTCACCGGCCAAGTCCATCTCCATATTTAGCTTTTTAATCGCCCAATATGCTTTGTGTTCAAGCTCGACGGGCAGATGGCAGGCCTTCCCATAAACCAACCTGTACGGAGAAGTGCCTATTGGGGTCTTGTACGCAGTGCGATATGCCCATAATGCGTCATCCAGCTTCCCAGCCCAGTCCTTTCTATTCATACTTACTGTCTTTTCCAAAATCTGCTTGACCTCTCTGTTGGAAACTTCTACTTGACCACTCGTTTGGGGATGATAGGCAGTGGAAACTTTGTGCTTGACTCCGTATTTTGCAAGAATATTATTCAGCAGTTTGTTACAAAAGTGAGTTCCCCCATCGCTTATCAACACTCTTGGAGTCCCAAAACGTGTGAAGATGTGCTTCTTTACAAAGCCTACCACAACCTTTGCGTCGTTAGTAGGAAGAGCAATGGCCTCTACCCACTTAGAAACATAGTCGACCGCCACCAAGATGTATCTGTGCCCGTTAGAATATGGGAATGGTCCCATAAAATCAATCCCCCAAACATCAAAAAGTTCTACCGCCAGAATATTTTGCAAGGGCATCTCGTGCTTCCTCGTGATAGTTCCAGTTCTTTGGCATCTATCACAATTTTTAACGAAGGCATGTGCATCCTTAAACAATTTTGGCCAATAAAAACCTGATTGTAGCACTTTTTGGGCGGTTCTATCCCCGCCGTGATGACCTCCATATGGTGACGCATGGCAGTCATGTAGTATAGCCTTCATCTCTTCCTCAGGAACACACCTTCTCACCAACTGATCTGCACACTGCCTATATAGGAATGGCTCATCCCACACGTAGAACCTTACATCATGTAGGAATCTTCTTCTATTGTCAGCTGTCCATTCTAGTGGCGTCACCCCACTTGCGATAAAATTCACATAATCTGCATACCATGGGGCTTCACCTGAGGTGACTGCTAATATTTGCTCATCCGGAAATGTTTCTTTAATTGACCCTCCTTCAGCTACATGGTCCCGACTTTCTAATCTGGACAAATGATCGACCACTTGATTTTCTGTCCCTTTTCGATCTCGGATCTCTAAGTCAAATTCTTGCAAGAGGAGGACCTAACGAATCATCCTCGGCTTGGCGTCTTTCTTTTCAAATAAGTATCTGATAGCTGAATGATCTGTGTAGACGATGACTTTGGTTCCCACTAGATAGGATCTGAACTTGTCAAATGCCCACACCACTGCAAGCAACTCCTTTTCAGTCACTATATAATTCATCTGAGCTGGATTCATAGTTTTGCTTGCATAATAAATGGAGTGAAAGATTTTATCCCTCCTTTGCCCCAACACCGCTCCAATTGCTATGTCACTTGCATCGCACATCAACTCAAATGGTTGTGCCCAATCGGGGCCAATGATAATTGGTGCAGTCACCAATCTTCCCTTCAGCTCCTCAAATGCTTTCAGACATGCATTATCAAACTTGAAGGTAACATCTTTCTCTAGAAGCCTGCACAAAGGGGAAGAAATTTTCGAAAAATCTTTAATGAAACGACGATAAAAACCTGCATGACCCAAGAAACTGCGAATGCCTTTGATGGATGTCGGCGGGGGCAATTTTTCAATCGTCTCCACCTTTGCTTTATCCACCTGTAGACCATCTTTTGAAACCTTGTGCCCCAAAACTATACCTTCACGTACCATGAAATGGCACTTTTCCCAGTTTAGCACCAAGTTCGTCTCTTCACACCTAGCTAGCACTTTATCAAGGTTCATCAAACAACTATCAAAATAACATCCAAACACAGAAAAATCGTCCATGAATACTTCTACAAATCTTTCAACCATGTCAGTGAAAATAGCCATCATACACCTTTGAAAAGTCGCAGGTGCATTACAAAGACCGAAGGGCATTCTCTTGAACGCATACGTTCCATAAGGACATGTAAATGTAGTTTTCTCTTGGTCTTCTGGGGCTATAGCAATCTGATTATACCCCGAATAACCGTCCAGGAAACAGTAGTATTCCTGGCCAGCTAATCTATCAAGCATTTGGTCATTAAAAGGAAGGGGAAAGTGGTCTTTCCGGGTGGCATTGTTCAGTTTTCTGTAATCTATGCAAATTCTCCATCCAGTGACAGTTCTTGTAGGAATTAAGTCATTATTTTCATTAACTACTACGGTTATCCCCCTTTCTTCGGCACACATTGAACGGGGCTTACCCATTTACTATCAGAGATTGGAAATACAATACCTGCATCAAGCCACTTAATCACTTCTTTTCTTACCACTTCTTTCATGATTGGATTTAGTCGGCGTTGGTGTTCTACACTTGGCTTGTGTCCGTCCTCCATGAGGATTTTGTGCATGCAAAAAGCTGGACTAATGCCTTTAATGTCAGACATTGTCCACCCAATTGCTCGCTTGTGCTCACGTAGCACCCTTAATAGCTTTTCTTACTGTAATTTAGACAAGTGAGCAGAAATAATAACAGGTAAAGTGTCAGAACTTCCCAAATAAGCATATTGAAGGTGAGGGGTAGGGGTTTAAGTTCCAAATTTGGAGCTTTTTCAATTGACGGCTTTGGTGGGGGGCCACTTGGCCTATTCAGGGGCTCAAACGGGATTATTCCTTGCATGTAACCACATGATGTATCTAGGATATGCATCATCTCCTCAACCTCATCATCCATCTCCAAGCTATCAAACATCATGATTGCTTTTTCTAAACAGTCGTCTAGATATACACTCGTGTCAAGAAGTTTCTCATCCACCTCCACCACAGATATCATAGAGAGCTCCTCATAGTGGCGGGGAAGTTGGATTGCTTTGTAGACATTGAAGACTGCTTCCTCGTTGTCCACTCTCATAATCATTTTCCCTTCTCTCACTTTAATTATTGCATCGCCAGTAGCCAAGAGAGGTCGTCCCAATATGATTGGAACTTGTTCATCAGCCTCGAAGTCTAGAATAATGAAGTCAGCTGGGAAGATGAATTTTCCAATTTGCAGCAGCACATCTTCAATCACTCCTTCGGGGTAGGCTATGGACCTATCAGCTAATTGCAACATCACGGTGGTTGGTCTCGGAGCTCCCAGACCTAATTGCTTAAACAAGGATAAAGGCATCAGATTTATGCTTGCACCCAAATCACACAGAGCACGTCCCACGTCAATATTACCGATTTGTACTGGAATGGTGAAGCTGCCAGGATCCTTAAGCTTTTGGGGAAGCTTGTTTTGGACCCTTGATGTGCACTCCTCAGTAAGTGCAACCGTCTCGAACTCAGTCAATTTCCTCTTATGAGCCACTATGTCTTTTATGTACTTAGCGTACTTTGGAATTTCACGAAGTACATCCACTAATGGAATATTTAATTGAACCTGACTCAACATGGAGAGAAATTTGTTGAACATGCGATCGTCATTCCTTTTCTGCAATCTTTGGGGGAAAGGTGGTGGTGGCCTTGTAACCTCCATTCGCTCTGAACTTGCATCATCTTCCTTTGACTCTTGTGTTGCCTTAGGTGTCAACTCCCCCAGGTATAGGTTTTTCTTTTATCTTCCTTGGCACTTCCTCTAGTTTCCTCCCGTTTCTAAGTGTAACTGCATTAACTTGAGGGTTCTTCTCTGTATCACTGGGAAGTGAGCCTGTAGGTCTAGTATTTTGGTTTGCTGCTAACTGCCCCATTTGCCTCTCAAGATTTCTGAAATCGGTCCTGAGCTGTTGATTGTCTAGCAACAACTTTTTCAGCAAGTCATTCGTACTTTCTTCCATTTGTTGGGGTGGCTTCTGAGGTTGAGTAAAATTCCCTTGAGGCCTATACTGATTCTGTTGACTTCCGCCCCATGAGAAGTTAGGATGATTCCTCCAGTTTGGGTTGTAAGTGTTCCCATATTGCGCATGTTGATTCATAGGACCTCTGTTTTGTTGCCCCACATAGTATATAGATTCAGGATTCGTGGGGCACATGTCAATCATATGACTGTCTCCGCATAGTTCGCAACAAATAGACATCTGCTGTACATGTTGCATTTGTTGTGTTGTCATTCTATTCATCTGATTTGCCAATTTTGCTATATCGGCTCTCATGGCGGAAAAGTCATCAAGCTCAATCAAACCGGCGGCCTTCTGTTTAATTCCCCTTCGTTAATCCCCCTCTCCTTGCCAATTATGGTCATTAGCAGTGAAATTATTTAGCAAGAGTTGTATTTCACTATACGGTCTTGCCATGCAACTACCCCCACAAGCTGAGTCAAGATTCATCTTTGATGCTTCATCTAACCCATCAACAAAAGTGTGACCCAATACCTCATCAGTTTGACAATGATGCGGGCAGTCTCTGAGTAGCTTCTTGTATCTTTCCCAAGCTTGACGAAGTGTCTCGCCATCCCGTTGTTGGAACCCAAGAATTTGGCTCCTCAGCGACTTTGTCTTCTTAGTTGGGAAAAACTTGATCAGGAATTTCCTTGCTAGATCATCCCAAGTGTGGATAGAGTTCGCGGGCTCCTTTTGCAACCATTCTTTAGCTTTCCCCAACAGTGAAAAAGGGAATAGTGTCAGCCTGACATAGTCCTTGGAGACGTTCGGATAATTGTAAGTGTCCGTGATTTCCAAGAAGTTCTGAATATGCCTCTGCGGGTCCTCATGAGATAGACCCACATATTGTCCTGTGGACTGAATCAGCTGTACCATGTACTGTTTGAGTTCAAAATGCCCAGTGATATCAGGCTTCACAATAGCCTGAGTCATATTCGCAAGATTGGGCCTTGCGGCTTCAATTACCGGACGCTCTTCATTGCCTGCCATATCTATTGGCTGTGGTTGGACTGCGATGTCCAACTCTCTTTCTATTCTCGTTCTAGCTTCGTGTTCCCTTCTCACTCTATGTAGTGTTCGTTCGATTTCTGGATCAAGAGGAATGAGGTTGTTTGCACTTCTACTCCTCTGCATTCGAGAGAAGACCCTGCGTTGACACAAACCAGGCAAACTGAAAATTAAAACTTGAAAACAAATATCTAATAAAAGCTTAACTTAGTCACGTAGCTAATTTCTAAGTCCCCGGCAACGGCGCCAAAAACTTGTTACGGCCAAACACACTCACGCAAGTATACGTGGTCGTCAAGTAATAAAGTAGTGAATAAAGTATCGTTCCCACGAAGACTTATGATTAACTTTGACTAATTCAAACTCGAATAGCCTATTGATTCAAGATATTTCTAACAAAATATATAATTTTCTAACTTACTACCTACGGACGATCAAATAATGAATCGCTAAGAATTCAACACAACACTTAAATAGTTTTGTTCAACAATCAATAGGATATAATATTCCAGGGTCACGGGTCATCTAACATTCATGTTGCATTCGTATTTTAAAATAGCTAATTGATTTATCCGAATTGTTGATTCACAGGGTTAATTTCACTCGTAAGAATCTGTCGAGTTCTTACTCACATGCTCAAGTTAACTTAATACCTATATGTCTATGGAATTAAGTTTAACAAGAACTCATTTACAATTCCTGTATTTTAACCGAGTAAGGCAATTAGGTATATGTCTATCCTAATCGCGAATCCTTTCCCCGATGCCCGAGTTTTGAAAACTTACTCTATTTACTTCTATATGCAATCTAGGGTTCCCACTTTCGAGTTCAACTCTAGATTCGTAGATAGTATTTCACTGTTAATTACTCAGCAAAATAATTAGAAACAGAATTAAATAAACAACCCAATATGATAAACCCAACGTCGTCAAATTAAACGTCAAACATCAACATTCATGTATACCCATGACCCTAGAATAATAGGGTTCTTAGCCACTCATATTCAGGCAATCATCCCAAATTTCATAAGATTGCATAAAAATCAATAAAAGAAAGAAAGGATAAAACTCCAGACGAATTCCGTGGTCTTTGAACTTGGTTATAGCCTTTTTTCTTCTCTTTCCCCGTCTCTCCTCTACAAGAGGCGTTTTAAAGCTTATATATTGCGTCCAAAAGTTGTAATCTAGAGTTCTCCTAACTCTAGTCCAAATCGGCTTCAGGGGTTGATGCTAAGGCGGATGCGACGCATCCACCTCGTCCTCCATTTCTTAACTTTGCATGTGAGGGTAGACGCGACGCATCCAGCCTTCTCTTCTACTTCCCAGTTTCGCACGCGATGGCGAACGCTATGGCCCAACTTCACTGCTAAGGTTGCACGCAGGATGATGTTTTCCTAGGTTGGATGCGACGCATCCAACTCTTCTTCCTCTGGCTAAACCACCTTTTCTTCATATTTTGCACTCCGAACACCTTAAATCGTCACACATAACTTAATTAGTCATCAAACCAATAATTACACCATGTTGGGCATTTTAAAGATTAAATAACATCAAGAAGTGGTTAAAACATGGGTAAAGTAACATCAACACATATCGAAATATGCCAAACATCAGGTGGGTGGAATATACCTGTCCAGGAAGATACGGGTGAACCTGTCCCAAGTCATGGGAGGAGAATCTGCTGGTTTGCCAAGAACATAAGACTACCACCATCTACGGGCCCTGCCCTCTAGCTGAAAAGTAGCAAATTCAACCCCATGAGACTCTAATATCCTCATGTTGTGCAGTCTGTCCCTGCAACGATCAATGAAGTCTTGTGGATCCTCATGTCGCTCACCCCCAAAGACAGGAGGATGTAGTCTAGTCCATCTATCCAATTATTTCTGAGGATCAGCGGCTACAGCTGGCCTGGGCTCAGGTGTAGCTGCTGCCACTGGTTGGGCTCCACCCACGGGTAGTGCACCCTAGGTCTGATATACAACAGCTGCCTATCCATGAGCCTGCGCGGTAGGGGTCTGTGCTCCCCCGCCCGCCTGAGATGTGGCTGGGTCTGCTGGAAATAAATCGGCCTGAGTCATATTGTCCATGAACCGCAGCATACGACCCATGACATCCGAAAATCCCGGTGCAGATGTGAAATCCACCGGAGCTGGCTCTGCCACAGTCACCTCATCATGTTCCTCAACAATGGGGTTCTCTGCTGGACCCGCTGGCGGCATAACTGGAACAGTCCTGGGACGTCCTCGCCCTCTACCACGGGCTGGAGCCCTCCCTCGGCCTCTAGAAACTGGGGGAGTAGCTCTTCCCTGGTCTGGAACCTCATTCGAGCGCGCTCTCACCATATGAGAGAGAATTAGAGAAGGGTATTTAGAACTACATCAATTGCACGATGGAATATGAAGAAAGGTAATTTCCTAACACCATATAGCCTTTCGAAGATAAGTACAGACGTCTCTGTACCAATCCTGTAAGACTCTATTAGGCCTGCTCATAACTTGTGACACCTACGTGAACCTAGTACTCTAATACCATGTTGTCACGATCCAAACTCACCTATATGTCGTAATGGCGCCCACCCTATAGCAGAACGGCTCATAAATTAAGCATATATTGATAAAATTTAAAACCAAGAAAAATAATAAAACACCAAATTCTACCAATGTGTGTGCCAAGACCTGGTGTCACAAGTGTATGGGCATCTAGTAGATTATACAAAACCTCAAATACTGTCTGAAATAAAAATAGATAGAATGAAAAATACAAGGAGAGACACTAGTAGCTGCAGAACGGCTCAAAAAGGAAGCTCACCACTATGCCCCTAGATAACGTGCGTGTAAGACGATAGGTCCCCCACTAGTACTTGCCTCAGGTCCTGCACAAAAAAGTGTAGCAAGTGTAGTATGAGTACGTAAACAACGTGTACCCAATAAGTATCAAGCCTAATCTCGAAGTGGTAGAAACGAGATGGCCGACTTTGACACTCACTATGTGTCAATAATAATAACTGAAATACAACTAGAATATCTAAATCAGCATGATTCACAGAATTTACAATAATTTATTTAACCAGCGGAAATAATCAAATTCCTTCAAATACAACAATTCCCAATATATTAATTAAATTCCTTCAATTCAAATAATTTCCAATTTATCAATTAATCTCATTTACAGGAATAACAATTAATTCCTTAACAAGCAGGAATAATAATTCATTAAATTTCAAGGATTCTCCAATTTATCAATTAGCTTCGCAAGCTGAAATAACTATTAAAGTATCCTCTAATTATTATTATTATTATTAAGCACGATTTCTACCGATGACGTACGACCTGATCCAGAGTGTCATGTACACTGCCGAGGGACGTGCGGCACGATCCATAGATGCATCTATCCTGCCGAGGCGTTCGGCCCGCTCCACAAGAATTGAGGACATTTTCTTATGTACATCCGGAAGGAGAGTATATTTATTATAAGATAAATTCGGGAGGAAGAATAATTTCTTTTAATAATTAATTAATTAAAATAGAAAATCAAGCATATGGGATTTCCATCCTTTCATATCTTTATCTAACAATTCACAATATATTCATATATATCAATTTAATATTAATTAAACAAAGAATACAATTTACACAAGTAATTCATGCTTTGAGTCCTAAACTACCCGGACTTTAGCAATAATAGTAGCTACGCACGGACTCTCGTCACCTCGTGCGTACGTAGCCCCCGCAATTAGCAACAATTATTCAATTTAATCCCTATGGGATAATTTTCCCATCACAAGATTAGACAAAAGACTTACCTCGTCTCAAAGTCCACTTTTCGATTACCACGTCGCATTGAATTCTCGATTCGACGCCGAAAATCCAAAACTATCCAAATATTATACAAAATAATTAATATATGCTAAATGATTCTAAATTTACCTATAAATAAATTACCTTATCCAAAATGGTAAAATTTTTAAAATTCACCCATGGGAAAAATTCCTAAATTACCTTATCTGCGTAAAATGCTCGCACATGCGCATTCGCAGGTGCGCCCGAGATTCCGCACCTGCGATGGAAGACCTCCTCTTCCCTTTTTCGCTTCTGCGCATAAATCTCGCATCTGCGAGAGTCGCACCTGCGGCTGTCCAAGCGCAGGTGCGAACGTACCAGAAGCAGAAGGCTTCAGCTCTTCTTCAAAATTCTAAAATTGATCCGAGCCTTGTCCGGTTAACACTCGGAGCCCCCGGGCCCCGCCCGAACATACTAACAGGTTTGAAATCATAAAACGGACTCGCTCGAATTCTCGGAACGCGTAAAACAATATTTAATCTAAGAATCATACCCTAAACCAAATTGATTCAAACTTAAGAATTTCAAGTTCTTCAATTTACTTCTAATGCGCTGAAATATACTTAAACTACTCGGAATGACATAAAATTTTGCGTGCAAGTCTTAAATCACTATACGGAACTATTCTCAAACTCAGAATTCCAAACGGACTTCAATTACTCAAAAACCTACCCAAACCAAATTTAAAGAATTTTAAACCTTCAAATAGTTTATTTTTACTATTAAGCGTCAAAATGCTCTCGGGTTATCCAAAACCCGATTCGGACATACGCCCAAGTCTAAAATTATCATACGAACCTATTGGAACCGTCAGATCCCGATTCCGGGGTCGTTTTCTCAAAATATTGACTGAAGTCAAACTTGTCCATTTAAAGCTAACTTAAGGAATCAAAAGTTCCGATTTCAACCCACACACTTCCAAATCTCGAACCAACCATCCCCGCGAGTCATAAATTAATAAAAGCATGTTCGGGGAGTTATATTTTAGGGAATGAGTTTCTAAAAGTTAAAATGACCGGTTGGGTCATTACACCCGAAATACCGTTTCGTAGCCCCAAAGTAAATATGCAGTACATGGGGGTCTCTTGGAATACCGTTCCGTAGTCCCAAAGTAAATATGCAGTACAGGGAGGATCTACCGGAATACCATTCTGTAGTCCCAAAGTAAATATGCAGTGCAAACAATAGAAATACAACTACATCACGAGCTCTTACGATTTAGACTAACTACTAGTCAAGGAAGAAGCAGGAAAATTCACTAAGCATGATGCACAGAGTTCACATAAGCAATTAAGACACGTAGATATGTTGTATTAGACTAAACAGGATAGCTACACATGTTGGAATAACTCAATTAAGAATAAAAATAGATTAATACTCATTAGAATGGTATAACTCAAAATAAAAGGAAAACAGGTTGATGCTCAGTAAGAAAAATCGGGTTTTCCAACAACTAGCCCGTGTACATACTCGTCACCTCACGTACACGACGCTCACATATCACAATAGTTCCAAATCTTAAGGGGATTACACCCCCCCCCCCCCAAAGTTAGACAAGCCACTTACCTCGAACCAAGCTCAATCAATCGGTAAGAATGCCTTTTCCACGAATATCCGACTCCGAATGGCTTGAATCTAGCCAAAAGCAATTACATATCATAAATACAACCATAATAGACTCATCTAATTAATGAAATCAATACTTTAACGAAAATTCCGAAATTAACTCAAAAATCTTCTCGGAATCGGATAAAAGTCACAAAATACGAACACCCATTCACCCACGAGTCTAACCATATAAAAATTACTCAAATCCGATCACACAAATCACCTTTCAAAACTTGAAATCTTTGTTGAAGAAATTCTTCCATTTTTCTCCCAATTTCAACCCCAAAATCCGAAATTAAAAAGGAAATTAATGATAGATTAGTGAAATATACCCAAAATGGAGTGTAGAATCATTACCCAATCGATATCTCCGAAACTCCCTCAAAATCTCGTCCAAAATTGAGCTCCCAACTCAAGTTTTTGATGAAAAGGCAAAACCCCCGTTTTTGGAATGTTTAAGCACTACCCAGGTATGCCCTTCTTAGCGAACGCGATCAAAGCCTCGCGTTCGCGAAGCACAAGCTGCTTCAGACCAAAATATACTCATCGCGAACGCGATGCACTGGTCACGAACGCGAAGCTCAACTAGTCTGACCCTATGCGAACACGGGATATCCATCGCGAATGCGTAGGCTATCATGCCTGGAACCCATCTGACCGTTGACTCTACGCGAACGCGAGGTCCTTATCGCGAACGCGTAGCCTTAGTGTTACATATCTTCGCGAATGCGGGAACAAAGTCGCGAACGTGAAGAACAAATCAGCTGCATTTCCTAGATTCTCTACGCGAACGCGAGACCTCTCTCGCAAACGCGATAAAGGATTGTTTGCAACAAAAATTCCAGAAATCTGCTATCTTTCAAGTCCAAAAACTAGTCCGTTAAGCACCCGAAACTCACCCGAGACCCCTGGGACCTCAACCAAACATACCAACCAATCCTAAAACACCATACAAACTTAGTCGAGCTCTCAAATCACATCAAACAACATTAAAATCACGAATCACCCTCCAATTCAAACTTAAAGAACTTGAAATTTCAAAATTCTACAACCGATGCCAAAACCTATCAAATCACGTCCGATTGACCTCAAATTTTGCGCACAAGTCATAATCAACATTACGGACCTACTCCAACTTTCGAAAATGGAATCCGACCCCGATATCAAAAATTCCACTACCGGCCCAAAACTCCAAAATTCGACTTTCGCCATTTCAAGCCTAAATGAGCTACAGACCTCCAAAACACACTCCGGACACGCCCCTAAATCCAAAATCACCTAATGGATCTAATGGAATCGACGGAATTCCATTCCGGAGTCGTCTTTATACAGTTCCGACTACGGTCAAAATTCTAAGACTTAAGCTTCTGTTTTAGGGACTAAGTGTCCCTAAACACTCCGAAACCAAAAACAAAACCTCCCGGCAGGTCACATAGGCAGAAAAAGATATGGGGAAAATAGTAAATAGGGGATTAGGGATAATACACTTAAAACTATCGACCGGGTCGTTACATCCTCCCCCTCTTAAAATAATCGTTCGTCCTCAAACGAGCATAAAGACATGCCTGAAGTGGTGAAAAGATGAGGATAACGGTTGCGCATAATATGCTTGGTCTCCCAAGTCGCCTCCTCGACCGGCTAACCCCGCCACTAAACCTTTACTGATGCAATGTTCTTTAACCTCAGCTTCTGAACTTGCCTGTCCAAAATAGCCACTGGCTCCTCAACATAGGATAGATCCTTGTCCAATTAGACTGAGTTGAAATCTAACACATGAGACGGATCGCCGTGATACCTCCGGAGCATCAAAACATGAAATACCGGATGAACTCCTGTTAGGCTGGGAGGTAAGGCAAGCTCATAAGCAACCTTCCCAACACGCCGCAATACCTTAAACGGACCAATGATCCTTGGGCTCAGCTTGCCCTTTTTCTGAATCTCATAACGCCCTTCATAGGCGAAACCCGGAGCAAGACCCGCTCTCCAACCATGAATGCAACATCGCGAACCTTTCGGTCCACGTAACTCTTCTGTCTGGACTGGGCTGTGCGAAGTCTATCCTAAATCACCTTAACCTTTTCCAAGGCATCCTGAACCAAGTCCGTACCCAATAATCTGGCCTCGCCCGGCTCGAACCAACCCACTGGGGACCGACACCGCCTACCAAACGGAGCCTCATACGGTGCCATCTGAATGTTGGACTAATAACTGTTGTTGTAAGCAAACTCCGCAAGTGGAAAGAACGGATCCCAAGCAACCCCAAAATCTATCGCACACGCACAGAGCATATCCTCCAGTATCTGAATAGTGCGCTCGGACTGTACATCCGTCTGAGGGTGAAATGTTGTGCTCAACTCAACCCGAGTACCCAACTCATGCTGTACAGCTCTCCAGAACCATGATGTAAACTGCGTACACCGGTTAGAGATGATAGATACCGGTACGCCATGAAGCCTGACAATCTCGCGGATGTAAATTCGAGCTAGCTGCTCGAAAGAATAGGTAGTCATCACAAGAATGAAATGAGCTAACTTGGTCAGCCTATCTATAATCACCCAAACTGCATCAAACTTCTGCTGAATCCGTGGGAGTCCATCAATTAAGTTCATAGTGATCCGCTCCTATTTCCATTCCGGAATCTCTATCTTCTGAAGAAACCCACCCGGTCGCTGATGCTCATACTTCACCTGTTGGCAATTTAGGCATCTAGCCGCATACTCTACTATGTCCTTCTTCATCCTCCTCCACCAATAATGCTGCCTCAGGTCCTGATACATCTTCACGGCACTCGGATGAATGGAGTACCGCGAGCTGTGAGCCTCCTGGAGAATCAACTCACACAAACCGTCCACATTAGGCACACATAGCCTACCCTGCATCCTCAATGCACCATCATCTCCAATAGTGACCTCCTTATCATCACTGTGTTAGACCGTGTCCTTGAGGACAAGCAGATGGGGGTTATCGTACTGACGCTCCCTGATACGATCATAAAGAGAAGACCGAGAGACCACACAAGCCAATACTCGACTCGACTCAGAAATATCCAATCTCACAAACTGGCTGGCCAAGGCCTGAACATCTAACGCCATGGGCCTCTCTGCTGCTCGTAGATATGCTAAGCTCCCCAAACTCTCTGCCCGGCGACTCAAAGCATCGGCCACCACATTGGCCTTTCCAAGGTGGTACAAAATGGTGATATCAAAATCCTGAAGTAGCTCCAACCATATCCGCTGACGCAAGTTAAAATCTTTTTGCCTAAACAGATGCTGCAAACTCCGATGATCGGTGTAAATTTCATAAGGAACACCGTACAAACGATGCAGCCAAATCTTCAAGGCATGAACACTAGCTGCTAACTCAAGGTCGTGGACATGATAGTTCTTTTCATGCACCTTCAGTTGTCTGGATGCGTAGGCAATAACCCTACCGTCCTACATCAACACCGCACCGAGACCAATCCACGAGGCATCACAATATACAGTATAAGACCCCGAACCTGTAGGCAATACCAATACTGGGGCTGTAGTCAAAGTTGTCTTGAGCTTCTGAAAGCTCTCCTCACATTCCTCTGTCCACCTGAACGGAGCACCCTTCTGGATCAGCCTAGTTATAAGTGCTGCAATAGATGAGAATCCCTCTACAAAGCGACGGTAATACCCGACCAAGCCAAGAAACTCCGGATCTCTGTAGCTGAGGACAGTCTGGGCCAACTCTGCACTGTTTTAATCTTCTTCGGATCCACCTAGATCCCCTCACTCGATACTATATGACCCAAGAATGCCACTAAGTCTAGCCAAAACTCATACTTTGAAAATTTTGCATATAACTTCTTTTCTCTTAAGGTATGAAGTGCAATCCTCATGTGCTACTCATGATCCTCCCGACTCCGAGAGTATACCAGAATGTCATCAATAAACACAATGACGAATGAGTCAAGATAAGGCCGGAACACACTGTGCATCAAGTGCATAAAAGTTGTTGGGGCATTGGTCAGCCCAAAAGACATAACAAGAAACTTATAGTGGCCATACCGAGTCCGGAAGGCAGTCTTCGGGATATCTGGCTACCGAATCTTCAACTGATGATAGCCGGAACGTAAATCAATCTTGGAAAACACTCTAGAACCCTGTAACTGATCAAGTAAATCATCAATACGAGGCAATGGATACCTGTTCTTCACTGTGATTTTGTTCAACTGGCGGTAATCAATACACATACGCATATAACCATCCTTCTTCTTTACAAATAAGACAGGAGCACCCCAAGGTGACACACTGGGCCGAATGAAGCCCTTATCAAGCAATTCTTGTAACTGCTCCTTCAACTCTTTTAACTCAGGAGGAGCCATACGATATAGAGGAATAGAGATGAGCTGAGTACCCGACGATAAATCAATGCCAATATCAATATCTCTGTCGGGCGGCATGCTCGAAAGATCAGCTGGAAACATATCTGGAAAGTCCCTCACTACTGGAACTGACTCAACTGTAGGGGTATCAATACTGGCATCTCTCACATAAGCTAGATACGCGTCACACCCCTTCTCAACCATTCGTTGAGCTTTAAGAAATGAAATAACTCTGCTGGGAGTATACTCTAAGGTACCTCTCCACTCTAACCGTGGTAATCCTGGCATAGCCAGCGTCACAGTTTTGGCGTGACAATCAAGAATAGCATAATGGGGCGACAACCAGTCCATGCCCAAGATAACATCAAAATCTACCATGCTGAGTAATAATAAGTTGGCTCTGGTCTCAAAACCACTAAGAGCAATCAAACACGACCAATACACGCGGTCCACAACAAGTGAATCTCTCACAGGAGTAGACACATAAACATGGGAACTCAAAGAATCCCGCGATACGCCCAAATACGGGGAAAAATAAGAGGACACATAGGAATATGGGTCAAATAAAACCGACGCATCTCTATGACAGACTGAAACAATACTTGTAATGACAGAATCATAAGCAACTGCCTCTGTATGAGCAGGAAGGGCATAATATCTGGCTTGGCCTCCCCTCTAGGGCGACCTCTACCTCTCCGACCTCCACCTCAAGCTAGCTGAGCAGGTGGGGTGGCAGCTGGTACTGTAATCATGGCCTGAGGACCCGGTGGGGCACGTTGTGGCTGAGAAGTCTGTGGAGGTGCACCCTTCCTAAATCTGGGGCAATCCCTTACCATATGGTGAGTGTCACCACACTCAAAACAAGCTTTGGGAGGGTGCGGCTGCTATGACTGTCTCGGGCCAGGTCTGCTGGACTGGCCGCTAAAAGCACCCCGAGCAGGAGGCACACTAGATACTGGTGGTGCATAATAAGGCTCCTGGGGCCTAGAAGGGACCGGAATACCACTGGTGGCTGGAAGAGCTGAAATAACGGGGCGACTCACATAACCCCTACCATGGCGAGCTGCTGGGGTACGAGCACCAGAATAAGAACCAGTCTCTCGAGACCTCTTGGCCTCCCTCTCCTCTCTATCCCGGGAAAGCATGCCCTCCAATCTCCTGGCGATACTCATAACCTGCTGATAAGAAATATCCATCTCCAACTCCCTGGCCATACTAATCCGGATGCTGGGGTGGAGTCCCTCAATAAACCGTCGAACCCTCTCTCAAACTGTGGCAACCAAGGCCGGTGCATGTCAGGCCAAATCACTGAAGCGAACTGCATACTCTCACACAATCATAGCACCCTAGCGTAGCTGCTCAAACTCCATGCGCCATGAGTTAAACAACTAACTATTCAAAATACACAGTAATCCCAAAACCCAAAACATCATAAGTCACAAGCTACAGAAGTAAATGACATAGGAGGGAATAGAGGAGGACTCCGAGGTCTGCGGATGCAGAAGATATACCTTGAAATCTCCGTACAGTAGGAAGCACTCTAAGCTAGTAGCGGGGCTGATAAAAAGTACTTGGATTTGCACACAAAACATGTGTCGAAGAGTAGCATGAGTACACCACAATCAGTACCCAGTAAGTGCCAAGCCTAACCTCGGTAGAGTAGTGAAGAGGTCAGGTCCGAGACCTACTAGAATATGATAATAAAGCAAGGCAAAAATGAAATATCCCAGTAAAATAAAGATTGAAATTTAACAAAAAAGAATTTATAGAAGGTAACAGCTCATGTAACGACCCGACTTGTCGTTTTAAGAATTAACACCCCGTTCAATGACTTAAGGTCCCGGGAAACTTTATAATATGTATTATGAATCGCGGGTGTGGTAGAGTTTGATTTTCGGAAGATTTAGAATTTAATTGAAAGAGAAATTCTCATTTTGAACCTTAAATTTAAAGAGTTGACCAAAGAGTTGACTTTTGAGCAAACGATCTTGGAATAGAATTTTGATGCTGTCAATAGCTTCGTATGGTGATTTTGGACTTAGGCGCATATTCGGATTTGGATTTGGAAGTCCGTAGGACAATTTGACGCATTTTGGCGAAAGTTGAAAAATAGACGATTTTCGGAAAGTTTGATCGAAGGTTGAATTTTTGATAACAAGGTCAGAATCCAATTTTGGAAATTGGAATAGGTCCGTTATGTCACTTATGACTTGTGTGCAAAATTTGAGGTCAATCAGACTTGATTCGATAGGTTTCGGCATCGAATGTTGAAGTTGGAAATTTCATAATAGACTAAAGTTTCAAGTGAGTTCGCATAAGACCTAACTCCAACGCTTCAAACCGTTCGTCATTTGGACATTCCTACAAGAAGTTATGATCAAATTACCAACGGCTGACAGAATGCGATTCTGTGACCAATTATGCGACCACTATGCGACCATTATGGTTATGCGACCGCAAATTGTTCGCAAAATGGTCCAGAACAGCCCAGTTCTGGGCATTGATTTGTACGATCATTTTGTGACCCGCACACCAATTGTGCGGTCCATTGTGCGATCGCATAATTGAGTTCGGGGGGGGGGTTAATTTTCCTATTTTCATAACCCGACCCCATTTTGATAAATAGGCTTTGGGGTTTATTTTGGGGTAATTATCTGAGGTTTTTTAGAGAGAAGTGAGAGTGTTCTAGAGAGAGGAAGTAGATGAAGTGTTTTGTTCATCAAGATCTTGTCCAAACTTTGAAATCCAACAAGGAAATCTCATAAGTTCTTCATCTAAGAGGTAAGGTTCCATACCCTAGTTTTCAATTTCGAATTTGGGTAGAAGATGGTTCATTAGGAGTATGATTCTTGGGTATGAGAGTATTATTTATACATGTATGTACCAATAAGATTTGTGGGAAGATTGTTGGGCTAAAATAAGTAAATATTGGGTTGAGGAGTGAAGGAAATCTTGTAGAAGAACCTTGTAGCCAAATTTGCACACCTAGTGATTGATAAAATGGTCGAATGAGCTGAAACCATGAAAATCTTCCTAATTATGGTTCACTTTTGTTATGTATCTAAATAGATTGAAGTTGCTAGGATTTCCGGTGCCTAGTAGTAATGTAAGGAAGGCTCAAGAAAGATTGGAGCCGTCCGGAGGTCAATTCACGCGAGAAAGCTATTTTGGAATATCGACCTAACTTCAAAAAGGTAAGTGTCTTGCTTAACCTCGAGTGGGGGAATTTTCCCTTAGGCATTGAGTCTTATGTGCAATTTGTGTAATTGAAAACCATGTACGCGAGGTGACGAGTATGTACTTGGTTTATATGTGCAAATGTTATTGAGTTAAAGTTTTGAGCATATTGTGTAGTAAATTGGATAATTGTTGGCATATATTTAATCATCTAATTGTCGTGCCTAAATCCTTGTTGTTGACTCTGTTGTTATATGATAATTTGATGTGATTGTTAATTGATTATTTATGAAATTTCGTGAATTTGCTGGTTTGATAATTATTGGAATTTAATTTTATTTTGGATTTTCCCTCTGCAAATAATTAATTAAATGAGCTTAAGAAGAGGTATTTATATAATTATTGAAAATTTGGAGTTAATGAAGACATTGCTTTATGTTGAGTAATTTCCATCTCTGTTGATTGTTTTTGGGTGTTGTACACATTGTGTGGAGCCTTCGGCTATTTGTTGTGAAATTAATTGACTTGGTTGTATCTTTGAAATTTTGGTTGTAGCCATTGGGCAAATTGTGATATGAATTGATTTTGTTATGTTGCCGTGATAATTTTCCATGTAAATTATTGTGTTGTGTTAATTATTATTTTGAAGATATAAGGGTTGCATTTCACCGTTGATATTATGTGGGTATAAGGGTGGCATTTCACTGTGGTTGTGTTTGTTGGAATATTGTCTGGGCGGAGCGATAAGGGTGGCAATATGAGCGATAATGGTGGCTATTGATATTGTCTGGGCGGAGCGATAAGGGTGGCTATAGGGGTGATAAAGGTGGCAATAGGAGCGATAATGGTGGCTATTATCATGGACGATATGTGATGATATGGGGTTGATGATTTTCATGTGATGTTGTGATATTCTTGTGTTTATTTTTATACCCTGTGCAATTTTTCTTGTTGTTGGTAAATTGATGACAATCTGATTTATGTTGAAATTGAGAACCTGTGGCTATTGCCAGGCGGATTATAAAATGAAATGTAGGCACGGGGTGCCGTGAGTAAATAATGAGGATATTGGCACGTGAATTGTCCGTGCAGTTGTGATATGAATTATGGGCACGAGGTGATGTGATTAAATGATAATGATATTTGACACGTGAATTGTCCGTGCAGTTGTGATATGAAATGAGGGCACAAGGTGTGGAAATATGAAAAATAGGTTGAGACTCGTGTTTACGAAAAATATGAAAATGGGCTGAGACCCGTATTTTTATGATTATGAAACGAGGTGTCACATGGTGACTTTTTAATTGAAAGAATTATATTCAAAATATTTATTTGAAAGGATTTTTATGTAGAAGGTATTATATGAAAGAATTATATTTGAAAGGTAATTTATTGGAGAAAATTATATTTGAAAGAGAGTTATTTGAAAGAATTATATGTGAAAGACATTTATTTGAAGGATTTGATTTATTGTGTATAATTGTATTTATTAATTGTTGAGTGATATTAATGGTATTCTTGATGTCTGCTATGCATATTACTGGTTGTTTTATGTTGCCCTTATTGTTATCTGCTTCCTATTATTTTGTATATTATATTGCACAGACTATTAGACTAGTGAGTGTCTTGACTGTACCTCGTCTCTACTCCACTGAAGTTAGTCTTGATACTTACTGGGTACCGACCGTGGTGTACTTTTACTACACTTTTGCACATTTTTGTGCAGAGTCAGGTATTGGAGTTATTCTACTTGAGAAGAGTTAAAGCGGGATCGTAAGGATTCAAGGTAGAGCTGCTTGGTCGTCGCAGTCCCTTGGAGTCTTTTCATTTCATTGTACTGTTAATTTTTAATCAAACAGTATTGTATATTCGGTCCTCGTGATCATTCCATGTATTCAGTTAGAGTTCGTGACTCAGTACTACCAGTCTTGGGAGGTTGTACATTCATATTTGTTCAGCTGTAAGTTTTGGTTACTTATTTAATCAAAAAAAAGGCTCCAAAAATGTAATTGAAATCGACTTACCTAGTCTTAGAGACTAGGTGCCATCACGACGCCTGTGGTGGGAGTTTTGGGTCGTGACAGCTCAATACCTAGAAATACAACAGGGGATCTCCTGAGATACCGTCTCGTAGTCCCAAACGTAAATGTGCAGGGGGATCTCCCAGAATACCATTCCGTAGTCCCAAAATAAATATGCAAGACAGGAGGGGATCTCCCGAAATACCATTCCGTAGTCCCAAAGTAAATATGTAGTACAGGAGGATCTCTCGGAATACCGTTCCTGTGATGACCCAAAATATCATCTTTAAATTTAATAAGTAATTATGTGTTCTAAGACCTCGAAAAGCACTATTTTATCATTCCTCAACTTGCGTGCACTAATCCATACAATTTTCCGAAAAGTTTTTATGTGAAAAATGGATTAAAAGGTGAAATAGAGCTTTAAAAGTCAACTGAGTTGACTTTGGTCAACATTTTGAGCAAACGTACCCGGATCAGTGTTTTGACAATTCTGGTAGGTCCGTATCGTGATTTAGGACTTGGGCGTTGTTACAACCCATGTTTTCATACGTACGAATACGTCGTAAGTCAATTGATGTAAGCTCAGAAATGAAATCATATTTTAAAAGTATATAAAGTAAGATAATCATGTTACCTCTGAGGTTACAAATATTTAAGATCATGAACAACAAGTACAAAGAGGGTTGGACGGTTCAGAAGCTAAAGCAATTGAAGAAAACAATGTTTCGTCGAAAGTCGACAAGTTGGGAATGTTATAACATGTACCTTTGGGGTGAGACTAGGGTGCTTAACATGATAAGGATATTATGTTATGATTTATATTAGTCGTATGAATCCGTGTGTTATGTTTTGAAGTCAAGCGAGTTGTGGAACAAAAGTCGATGAAAGTCATCATAAGTTACATTCATAAGTTTTACTGAAACTTTGGGTCCAATGTAACTGCAATTTTCTCCCAATATACTTAGATTTATGGGGTGTTCTACCCATAAAATTAAAGATCTATGAGTCTATTTTCCAAAGCATTAAACCGTTTGTCAATACAACATCGGAGTAGAGAGATATGGTCATTGATGCGATACTGCGCAAGCTGCTAGGTGACAAGTAGGTGTGTCACCTACTTGCTTAAATGAGAGCCCAAAAATGGGCCATTTCGGGTCGTCCAAAGAGGCCTTTTAAAGGAATATTTTCTTCATATATTAGACTTAAAATAGAGCATAATAACCAGACATAAGCTCTGCAAAATTCCTCCCAAAACTTTCCCACAAACCCTTATTGATTTTCTCTCCATTTCAAGTTCTAATTGGAGGTAAAACCTAGAGTTTGAAGAACCAAGATAGGAGCTGAGTTATCCAACAAATAAGGTGAGTTTACTTCTCTTTTCATCCATTTTTTCTGCGGTAAATTCATGGTAAGTCGTTCTATACTTGTAAGAACTCACGGGACGGTGATCGGAAGCCGTGAGTTCGAGTTATTCACTTGTAGCGGACTGTTTTGTGAACTGTTTTGTGTTGCTGTTGGGCTGCGTGTTTTACTAATATTTTGTGGAGTTTTGGAGGAGTAAGGGGGTGTAGAAACACCATATAAATGTAGGGTGTTAGGCTGTTCGTTCATCATAATATTTTCGGGTCGTTTGACACTACTACGGTGGTCGTTTTGTGTATGAAGAGATTGGGGTGTGTTGGGCTGTTTTGTAGTATTTGATGGCGTATATAGAGCTGGAAAATGATGTATATATGTTGTTATTGTTCTGTTCTTGTATTGTTGGTGTTATCTTGAATTTGGAGGAAGTAAGGATTATAGGGGAGATGCTGCCCGTTTTAATACAAAATAAGCTTGTCTTTCGTTGTGCGATAGTTGTACCTTTCGTAACTTAACGATAGCATTATTATCATTCTTGTAGATTAAGGTGCAAAGAGGTGAGTTCAACTTGGTGATTGGAAAGATTGTGATAAGGTATGTTAAGGCTAAACCTTTCTTCATTTTGGCATGATCTCGTAACTACATGAGTTTGATAACGAAGCATAAAGAGAAGTTTGTATTCCTGAATTTATTCACATTATCCTAGTCTCAGAAGTTATAGTATTCTCCCTTATCGGGACTTCATATTCAGTTTAGTATTGGCTTATTTCAGCCAATAGAGCATAGAGTGTATATATATACAGTGTTACAGTATTTTTACCACCATCGAGCTATAATCGAAGGGCAGGCCTCTATTGGGCAACCTCTGATCAGATGGTAAGTTATATACAGAGCCTACTGTGGCCGAGCGCCTATGAGCGAGCCTAGAATGGCCGAGATACAGAGCCTAGTATGGCCGAGCGCCTATGAGCGAGCCTACTACGGCAGGGCAGTTACACATACCGAGCCTTATAGGGCCGGACAACTATTTTACATACTATATGGAGAGAGTTGAGTCAGTATCAACAGGTAAGCATATATTCATATTATTTTTGACTCCCAGTTACATTCAGTTATTATATCATCAGTTCAGTTTTAGCTTTCAGTTACTCTGTTGCCTTACATACTCAGTACATTATTTGTACTGACGTCCCTTTGTTGGGGACGCTGCATTTCATGCCTGCAGGTCCTGATAGACAGCTGGATAGACCTTCCCAGTAGACAGAGCTAAATGATAGCTTGGTTGGTAAGCTCCACTTCCCCAGAGTTACCAGGTCTAGACCTTGGAGTCTGTTTTATATATACAGGTTTGATGGGTAGGTCGAGGCCCTGTCCCGACCATGATACAGTTCAACTATCTCTAGAGGCTTGTAGACAAGTCCTGTATAGTTTGTATATCAGTAGATATTCATGGCGGCCTCGTCAGCCTGCACATTTATATATAGATATATATATTTAAATATATATGAGTTTTTAGGTATGTTTACCCCTCAGATAAGAGAGATGATATTTTCAGATGATTCAGAATATGGCCTCATCGACCTAGGTTGAGGGTTACCCCTCTAGAGTTCATAGTTACAGAGTGGTACGCTCGGGTCGAGTATGGTACCGGGTGCCGGCCACATCTCTTCAGGTTTGGGGCGTGACAGGCGTATGCCCGGAATCGAATTCCAAGGTCCCTAGCCCGAGTTATGGAATTTTGATAAAAATTTAAAAGCTTGAAAGCTTAATGATTTTTAAGACATTACTGGTGTTGGATTTATTAACCTCGGGTTTGTATTTTGGTTCCGGAGCCCGGTGTAGGTCCACTATAATATTTATGACTTATTTGCCGAATTTGGTGAGAATCGGAGTTGATTTGACGTGATTCGGACGTCCGGTTGTAAAAATATAAGTTTTAAAGTTTTCTTGAAAATTTCCTTTGAATTGGTGTCTGATTCGTAGTTCTTGGTGTTATTTTGGCGATTTGATCACGCGAGCAAGTTCGTATGATATTTTAGGACTTGGTTGCATGTTTGGTTTGGATCCCCGAGGGCTCGGGTTGGTTTCGGGTGGTTAACGGAATGATTTCGGACTTAGGAAATCTAGTTTTCTGCAGACTTCAGGCTTTTGGTGTGTTCTTCTTCGCGTTCGTGAAGGTACTCTCGCGAACGCAAAGAGTAAATTGGGGCTGGCACATTTTGTGCTTCGCGTTCGTGACAGAGTGACCTCGTTCGCGAAGGCTTGAGGTTCAAAGCTTCGCGATCGTGAAGGGAAAGAGGCTAGCCAGGATAATTGCCTTCGCGTTCGCGAAGGCCAAGCTAGGCAAGCTTCACGTTCGCGAAGTATCCCTCGCGTTCGCGAAGTGTAAAATGGGACAGCACAAATTTGTGCTTCGCAAACGCGAGGCACTGACCACGTTAGCGAAGGGTAAAAGTCCCAGAAACAGAACTTGAGTTCTTGAAAATTGGATTCGTCCCATTTTCAACCCTTTTTCATTTTTGAGCTCGGGTAAGGCGATTTTCACGGGAAAACATTGGGGTAAGTGTTCCTTATCCTATATTGATTATATTTCATGATTTCATACTCATTTATATCATGAATCCGTGAATTTATGGAAGAAAAATCAGATTTTTATAAAATCTTCCAAAAATAAAAATTTAAGATTTGAAGGTCCATTTGACATCGGAATTGGATAATTTTTATATGGTTGGACTCGTCTCGGAATGGGTGTTCAAATTTCGTAAGTTTTTCTGGGATTTGAGATATGGGTCCCACTGTCGAATATTTTAATGAATTTTAGATTTTTATCTGGAAAATTTGTAAATTCATATGGAATTAATTCCTATGATAAGTATTGAATATATCGAATTATTTGTGAATAGATTTGAAGCTTTTGGAGAAAAATTTAAAAGGAAAAGCTATGGTTGAGTAATTGGTTGGAATTTGCAAAGCGAGGTAAGTGTCGTGGTTAACCTTGACTTGAGAGAATAGAACCTTTAAATTATTTGTTATGTGAAATGCATGTGAACGACGTATAGGCGAGGTGACGAGTGTCTATACGTCGTCAAATTAATTGTTTGCATAATTACTTAAAAAATCATAAATTATTTTAAATCATGAATTAATTATTATAATAATTATTTCTCTCCTATTCTTTGCCAAATATTAATTCTTGAATTCCTGCATTAATTGTTACATGCTACTTGAATTATGTGCCTTAATTGTTATTTGACATTTAGCATATTAAATATTAAACTGCCTATTTTCTCCCTGATTTCTATAATAATTTCCTATTTGACATTGTCTGTTTCATGATTAAATCATAATTATTGTATGCTTGTTGTCTTATAATTTCATATTAATTGTTGCATTTATTGGGGAAATTCCTTCTATAAGAATTGGTAAATGAATATACCGGAGGAGCGGGTTGCACGCCGCAACAGAATTGATTAAATGAATATATTGGAGGATCGGGTTGCATGCCGCAACAGATTTATTAAAAAGTCCGTATTGGAGGATCGGGTTGCACGCCGCAGCAGACTTATTAAAAGTCCATATTGGAGGATCGAGTTGCACGCCGCAACAAACTTATTTAAAAGTCGACATACATATATATATACATAACAGACTTATTTAAAAGTCGACATACATATTTATATATTGGGGGATCGGGTTGCACGCCGCAACAGACTTGATTAAAATGAATATATTGGAGGAGCGGGTTGCACGCCGCAACAGAACCGAATGTGAATATATTGTGAGAGTGGGTTGCACGCTGCAATAGAACCGAATGTGAATATATTGTGAGAGCGGGTTGCACGCTGCAACAGAATTGATAGAAATGATAAATTGGTTATGACTACTGAGTTGGCTTCAATTATTATAAACGAGTTACCTGATTATTTTTATTATTGTTGTTGTTACTAATATTGCGTACAGGTAATGTAAGTGACCCACCTTAGCCTCGTCACTACTTCGTCGAGGTTAGGCTCAGCACTTACCAGTACATGGGATCGGTTGTACTCATACTACACTCTGCACTTCTTGTGCAGATTTTGGAGTTGGTCTCAGCGGCGTACCATAGACTTGCTCGGATTTCAGCTACCAGAGGAGTCTTGAGGTATAACTACATGGTGTCCGCAGTTCTGAAGTTCCAGTCTATTTTACTTTAGCTGTGTGTTTATTTCCAGACAACTTTATTTTATTCAGAACTTTATTTGTATTTATTCTAGAAGCTCGTGCACTTGTGACACCAATTCTGGGATGGTATTTAGACACCGTTGTTTTTATGGATTATTCACTATAATTCAAACTTTTCTTCCGCTTTTGTTTCCTTGATTATTAATAATTTAAAAATTATTTAAAAATTAGTTAATATTATTCTAACGTTGGCTTGCCTAGCAAGTGAAATGTTAGGCTCCATCACGGTCCGAAGGAGGGAATTTCGGGTCGTGACAGTTGGTATCAGAGCACTAGGTTACATAGGTCTCATGAGTCATGAGCAAGCTTAGTAGAGTCTGAAGGATCGGTACGGAGACGTCTGTACTTATCTTTCAGAGGCTATGAAGTTTAGGAACAACATCACTTCTTTCTTCTTCTGTCGTGCGAATTTATTCTATCATCGATGATTGAACCATTCTACTCTTATTCTCTCGCAGATGGTGAAAACACGTAATACCTCTACCAATGGACAGGGACCAGAACCCCCGGTGTCAACTATGGCCAGGGGTAGAGGTAAAGGTCGAGGTCGTGCTAGAGGCCGAGGTAGAGCTCAGTCCAGAGCTCGAGCAGCTGCACCTGTTGAAGAACCTCAGGTGGACCTTTAGGAGGAGGTCCCAGTTCAGAATGTACCAGCTGGACCAGTTCAGGTCCCGGAAGGATTCATAGCTACTCCAGTGCTTCAGGATGCTCTAGTCCTTTTGGTGAGTCTTATGGAGTGCGTGGCCCATAATGGCACATTTCCAATGGCACCAGCCTTTTCACAGGCTGGGGGAGGAGCACAAACTCCCACTACTCTTGTTCCGGAGCAGATGGCTCTCTAAACTCAGGTTCCAGCAGCCCTGCCAGTTGGGGTAGTTTAGCCAGTTGTTGCAGCACAGATCGGTGATAGGCCTGCCATGTCTTTTGAGGCCTTATTGAGACTGGATAAGTTTACCAAGCTCTTTCCAGTTCACTTCAGTGGTACACCTTTTGAGGACCCACATGATTATCTTGAACGTTGCCATGAGGTGCTGCGGAACATGGGTATAGTTGAGACCAATGGGGTTGATTTTGCTGTATTTCAGATGAAGGGTTCCACCAAGAGGTGGTGGAGAGATTATACATTGACCCGACCAATCAGATCGACTGCACTTACATGGGAGTAGTTCTCTCAACTATTTCTGGAAAGGTTCCTCCCTATCATACTAAGAGAGGAATTCCACAAGTAATTTGAGTGTCTACAGCAGGGCAGTATGACTGTTACTCAGTATGAATCCCGTTTTGTGAATTTGGCCGGTTATGCTCTCCTTTTACTACCTACAAAGGGAGAGAGAGTGAGGAGGTTTATTAAGGGACTCACTCACGCTATCATGCTTCAGATGGCCAAAGAGATCGGAAGTGAGATTTCTTTTCAGGCAGATGCTAATGTCGCAAGGACGATCGAGATGGTTCTTGCACAGGAGAGAGGGTAGAGGTCCGATAAGAGGCCTCGTCAGTTCGGTGGTTTCAGTGGTGCCTCGTCTGGAGGCAGAGGTAATTTTGGTAGGGGTCATCCTCCCAGACCTTTTCATTCAGCACTTCATGTATCTCCCAATGATTCAGGGAGTCACGGTCCTATTATGCCTTACTCTGGGCAGCCAGTATTCAGTGCACATTCAGCTCCTATCAGTGCATCACCACTCCAGAGTTACTACAGCGGTTATCCGGCCCATCTGGGTCAGCTTCAGCTTCAGCAGCCACGACATCAGGATGGGTGTTATGAGTATGGAAACATTGGTCACATCAGAAGGTATTGCCCTAGATTGGCGAGTAACAGATCTCGGTAGGATTCTCATGCCATCATACAGGCACCGGTGTCTTCACCGCCTGCTCAGCCAGCTAGAGGTAGGGGTCAGGCAGCTAGAAGTGGAGGTCAGGCCATTAGAGGTGGAGGTCAGACCATTCGAGGTGGAGGCCAGCCAGTCAGAGGCCGTCCCAGGGATGCAATTCAGAGTGGTGGGGGCCCAGCCCCGATTTTATGCTTTTCCAGCTAGGCCCGAGGCCGAGTCATCTGATAATGTAATCACAGGTATTATTCTAGTTTGCCATAGAGATGCTTCATTCTATTTGATCCAGGATCTACTTATTCCTATATGTCCTCATATTTTGCTTCATATTTGGTTGTGCCTTGTGATTCTCTGAGTGCTTCTATGTGTACACCGGTGGGAGACTCTGTTGTAGTAGATCATGTCTATCGTTCGTGTGTGATTACTATTAGTAATCTTAAGACTAGTGTGGACCTTCTACTTCTTGATATGGTAGATTTTGATGTCATCTTGGGTATGGATTGACTGTCACCTTATCATGCTATATTGGATTGTCATGCCAAGACAGTGACCCTAGCTATGCCAGGGTTACCTCAGTTAGAGTGGAATGGAACTCCTAGCCATTCTGTAAGCAGGGTTATTTCTTATATGAAAGCTCGGCGTATGGTAGAGAAAGGGTATCTAGCCTATTTGGCTTATATTCGCGATCCCAGTGCGGATGTCCCTTCTATGGACTTAGTACCAGTTGTTCGTGAATTTCCAGAAGTATTTCTCGTAGATTTGCCGGGGATGCCACCCGATAGAGATATTGACTTCTGTATTGATTTGGCTCTGGGCACTCGGCCCATTTCTATTCCACCATACTGTATGGCCCCGCCAGAGTTGAAAGAATTGAAAGAGCAGTTACAAGACTTGCTTGATCAAGGATTCATTAGACCCAGTGTCTCGCCCTGGGGTGCACCAGTATTATTTGTAAAGAAGAAAGATGGCTCTATGCGGATGTGTATAGACTATCGACAGTTGAACAAGGCCACTATCAAAAACAAATATCCGCTGCCAAGAATTGATGACTTATTTGACCAGCTTCAGGGTGCCAAGGTAGTTTTGAAGATCGATTTGAGGTCTGGTTACCATCAGTTGAAGATTAGGGTATTTGATGTCCCTAAAATAGCTTTTCGAATTTGGTATGGGCATTACGAATTCCTAGTGATGTAATTTGGGTTGACAAATGCCCCAGCAGCATTTATGGATTTGATGAATCGGGTGTTCAAGCCTTATTTGGATTCTTTTGTGGTTGTATTCATTGATGATATCTTGATTTACTCCAGCAGTCGAGAGGAATATGAGCAACATCTTCGAAGTGTGCTTCACACCTTGAAGAATAATCAGTTATTTGCCAAGTTTTGCAAAATGTAAGTTTTGGTTAGACTCAGTTGCTTTTTTGGGGTATGTTGTATCGGCAGAAGGCATAAAGGTGGATCCTAAGAAGATTGAGGCTGTTCAGAATTGGCCTAGACCTACTTCAGTTACAAAGATCCGGAGTTTCCTGTGTTTAGCAGGTTATTATCGTCGGTTCGTAGAAGGGTTTTCATCTATAGCAAGCCCATTGACCAGATTGACCCAGAAAGGTGTCCCATTCAGATAGTCAGACGAGTGTGATGTGATCTTTCAGAAGCTCAAGACCTCTTTGACTACAACGCTAGTGTTGGTATTACCCATAGGTTCAGGATCGTATACGGTATATTATGACGCATCTCACATTGAGCTTGGTGCAGTATTAATGCAAGATGGCAAGGTAATTGCATATGCGTCGCGACAGTTAAAAGTTCACGAGATGAATTATCCTATTCATGACTTAGAATTGGCAGCCATTGTTCATGCGCTGAAGATTTGGAGGCATTACCTCTACAGTGTCTCGTATGAAGTATTTACTGATCATCGTAGCCTTCAGTATCTGTTCAAACAAAAGGATCTTAATTTGAGGAAGAGAAGATGGTTGGAGTTGCTGAAAGACTATGATATCACAATTTTGTATCACCCCAGAAAGGCCAATATGGTGGCCGATGCTTTGAGTAGAAAGGCTGTTAGTATGGGCAGTCTTGCGTATATTTCGGTTAGTGAGAGGCCATTAGCTGCAGATGTTCAGACTTTGGCTAATCAGTTCGTGAGGTTAGATGTTTCAGAACCCAGTCGGATTCTAGCTTGCACAGTCGCTCAGTCTTCTTTATATGAGCGCATCAGAGAGAGGCAATATGATGATCCTCATTTACTTGTCCTTAAGGACACAGTGCGGCACGGTGATGCCAAACAGGTTGCTGTGGGGGAAGATGGAGTTCTGCGAATGCAGGGTCGTATTTGTGTGCCTAATGTGGATGGGCTTCGTGAATTAATTCTTGAAGAGGCACACAGTTCTAGGTATTCTATTCATCCAGGTACCGCCAAAATGTATCAAGATTTGCGGCAACAATATTGGTGGAGGAGAATGAAAAAGGATATAGTTGCATATGTAGCTCGGTATCTGAATTGTCAGCAAGTTATGTACGAGCATCAGAGACCTGGTGGTCTGCTTAAGAAGTTAGAAATTCCAGAGTGGAAGTGGGAGTGTATCACTATGGATTTTGTTGTTGGGCTCCCACGGACTCAGAGAAAATTTGACGCAGTTTGGGTCATTGTGGACAGGTTGACCAAGTTAGCACATTTTATTCTAGTGGCAGTTACCTATTCTTTAGAGAGGTTAGCTAAAATTTACATTCGTGAGATTGTCCGCCTTCACGGTGTGTCCGTATCTGTCATTTCAGATCGAGGTACGCAGTTTACCTCATATTTCTGGAGGGCTGTACAACATGAGTTAGGCACGCGGGTGGAGTTGAGTATAGCATTTCATCCACAGACAGACGGACAGTCAGAGCGTACTATCCAGATATTGGAAGATATGCTCCGCGCTTGTGCTATAGACTTTGGAGGTTCTTGGGATCATTTCTTGCCACTTGCGAAGTTTGCTTATAATAATAGCTACCAGTCGAGCATTCATATAGCTCCGTATGAGGCATTATACGGAAGGCAATGCCGATCGCCAGTTGGTTGGTTTGAACCGGGAGAGGCTCGGTTGTTGGGTACCGATTTGGTACAGGATGCCTTGGATAAGGTCAAGATTATTCAGGATCGACTTTGCACAGCTCAGTCTAGGAAAAAGAATTATGCCGACCGTAAAGTTTGTGATATTGCATTCATGGTTGGAGAACGAATATTGCTTCGGGTTTCACCTATGAAAGGTGTAATGAGGTTCGGAAAGAAGGGCAAGTTGAGCCCTAGGTATATCAGACCCTTTGAAATTCTTGAAAGGGTGGGTGAAGTAGCCTACAGGTTTGCATTACCACCTAGTTTATCAGCGGTTCATCCGGTGTTCCATGTGTCTATGCTCCGAAAATATCATGGTGATCCGTCCCATGTGTTAGATTTCAGCTCAGTCCAATTGGACAAAGATTTGACTTACGAGGAAGAGCCGATGGCTATTCTAGCCCGGCAGGTCCGGTAGTTGAGCTCTAAGAGTTATCCTTCAGTTCAAGTGCAATGGAGAGGTCATCTGGTAGAGGCATCTACCTGGGAGTCCGAGTCGGACATGCGGAGTAAATATCCACACCTTTTCTCTAGCTCAGGTACTTTTTCTAACTCCGTTAGAGGATGAACGTTTGTTTTAGAGGTGGAGAATGTGATGACCCAAAATGTCATCTTTAAATTTAATAAGTAATTCTGTGTTCTAAGATCTCGAAAAGCACCATTTATTATTCCTCGACTTGCGTGCGCTGTCCGTATAGTTTTTCGGAAAGTTTTTATGTGAAAAATGGATTAAAAGTTGAAATAGAGCTTTAAAACTCAACTGAGTTGACTTTGGTCAATATTTTGAGCAAACATACCCGGATAAGTATTTTGATAATTCCGGTAGGTTCGTATCGTGATTTAGGACTTAGGTGTATGCCCGGAATCGAATTCCGAGGTCTCTAGCCCGAGTTATGGAATTTTGATGAAACATTAAAAGCTTGAAAGCTTAATGATTTTTAAGAAATTACTGGTGTTAGATTTATTGACCTCGGGTCCGTATTTTGGTTCCGAAGACCGATGTAGGTCCACTATAATATTTATGACTTATCTGCCAAATTTGGTGAGAATCGAAGTTGATTTGACGTGATTCGGACGTCCGGTTGTAAAAATATAAGTTTTAAAGTTTTCTTGAAAATTTCCTTTGAATTGGTGTCCGATTCGTTGTTCTTGGTATTATTTTGGCGATTTGATCGCGCGACCAAGTTCGTATGATATTTTAGGACTTGGGTGCATGTTTGGTTTGGAGCCCCGAGGGCTCGGGTTGGTTTCGGGTGGTTAACGGAATGATTTCGGACTTAGGAAATCTGGTTTTGGTGTGTTCTTCTTCGCGTTCGCGAAGGTACTCTCGCGAACGCGAAGAGCAAATTGGGGCTGGCATGTTTTGTGCTTCGCGTTCGTGACAGAGTGACCGCGTTCGCGAAGGCTTGAGGTTCAAAGCTTCGCGTTCATGATCGAAGCCTCGTGTTCGCAAATGGAAAGAGGTTGGCTAGGATAATTGCATTCGCGTTCGCGAAGGCCAAGCTAGGCAAGCTTCACGTTCGCGAAGTATCCCTTGCGTTCACGAAGTATCCCTCGCGTTCGCGAAGTGTAAAATGGGACAACACAAATTTGTGCTTCACGAATGTGAGGCACTGACCGCGTTCGCGAAGGGTAAAAGTCCCAGAAACAGAACTTAAGTTCTGGAAAATGGGATTTGTCCCATTTTCAACCCTTTTCCATTTTTGAGCTCGGGTAAGGCGATTTTTGGGTGATTTTTACGGGAAAACATTGGGGTAAGTGTTCCTTATCCTATATTGATTATATTTCATGATTTCATCCTCATTTATATCATGAATCCGTAAATTTATGGAAGAAAAATCAGATTTTTATAAAATCTTCCAAAAACGAAAATTAAAGATTTGAAGGTCCATTTGATATCGGAATTGGATAATTTTTGTATGGTTGGACTCGTCTCGGAATGCGTGTTCGGATTTCATAAGTTTTTTTTGGGATTTGAGACGTGGGTCCCACTGCCGAATATTTTAATAAATTTTGGCTTTTTATCCGGAAAATTTATAAATTTATATGGAATTAATTCCTATGATTAGTATTGAATATATCGAATTGTTTGTGAATAGATTTGAAACTTTCGAAGACAAATTTAAAAGGAAAAGTTGTGGTTGAGTAATTGGTTGGAATTTGCAAAATGAGGTAAGTGTCATGGTTAACCTTGACTTGAGGGAATAGAACCCTTAATTATTGGCTATGTGAAATGCATGTGAACGACGTATAGGCGAGGTGACGAGTGTCTATACGTCGTCAAATTAATTGTTTGCATAATTACTTGAAAAATCATAAATTATTTTAAATCATGAATTAATTATTATAATAATTGTTTCTCTCATATTCTTTGTCAAATATTAATTCTTGAATTCCTGCACTAATTGTTACATGCTACTTGAATTATGTGTCTTAATTGCTATTTGAAATTTAACATATTAAATATTAAAGTGCCTATTTTTTTCCTGATTTCTATAATAATTTGCTATTTGACATTGTCTGTTTCATGATTAAATCATAATTATTGTATACTTGTTGTCTTATAATGTCATATTAATTGTTGCATTTATTGGAAAAATTCCTCCTATAAGAATTGGTAAATGAATATACTGGAGGAGCGGGTTGCACGCCGCAACAGAATTGATTGAAATGAATATATTGGAGGATCCGGTTGCACGCCGCAACAGACTTATTAAAAAGTCCATATTGGAGTATCGGGTTGCACGCCGCAACAGACTTATTAAAAGTCTATATTGGAGGATCGGGTTGCTCGCCGCAATATATATATATATATATATATATATATATATATATATATATATATATATATATATATATATATATATATATATATATATATATATATATATATATATATATATATATATATATATATATATATATATATATATGGGGAATCGGGTTGCACGCCGCAACAGACTTAATTAAAATGAATATATTGGAGGAGCGGGTTGCACGCCACAACAGAACCGAATGTGAATATATTGTGAGAGTGGGTTGCACACTGCAGCAGAATTGAATGTGAATATATTGTGAGAGTGGGTTGCACGCTGCAATAGAATTGATGGAAATGATAAATTGGTTATGACCGTTGAGTTGGCTTCAATTATTATAAACGAATTACCTGATTTATTTCTATTATTGTTGTTGTTACTAATATTGCGTACAGGTAATGTAAGTGACCCGCCTTAGCCTCGTCACTACTTCGTCGAAGTTAGGCTCAGCACTTACCAGTATATGGGGTCGGTTGTACTGATACTACACTCTGCTCGGATTTCAGCTACCAGAGACGTACCATAGACTTGCTCGGATTTCAGCTACCAGAGGAGACTTAAGGTATAACTGCATGGCGTCCGCAGTTCTGAAGTCCCCGTCTATTTTACTTTAGCTGTGTGTTTATTTTCACACAACTTTATTTTATTCAGATCTTTATTTATATTTATTCTAGAAGTTCGTGCACTTGTGACACCAATTCTGGGATGGTATTTAGACACCGTTGTTTTTATGGATTATTCACTATATTTTAAACTTTGCTTCCGCTTTTGTTTTCTTGATTATTAATAATTTAAAAATTATTTAAAAATTGGTTAATATTATTCTAACGTTGGCTTGCCTAGCATGTGAAATGTTAGGCATCATCACGGTTCGAAGGAGGGAATTTTGGGTCGTGACAGTACTGTAGTCCCAAAGTAAATATGCAGTACATGGGGATCTCCCGGAATACCGTTCCGTAGTCCCAAAGTAAATATGCAGTACAGGGGGGTTCAACCGGAATACCGTTCCGTAGTCCCAAAGTAAATATGCAGTGCAAATAATAGAAATACAACTACATCACGAGCTCTTACGATTTAGACTAAGTACAAGTCAAGGAAGAAGAAGGAAATTCACTAAGCATGCTGCACAGAGTTCACATAAGCAATTATAACACGTAGACATGCTGTATTAGACTAAACATGATAGCTACACATGTTGGAATAACTCAATTAAGAGTGAAAATAAATTAATACTCATTAGAATGGTATAACTCAAAATAAAAGGAAAACAGGTTGCTGCTCAGTAAGAAAAATTGGGTTTTTCCACAACTAGCCCGTGTATGTACTCGTCACCTCACATACACGACGCTCACATATCACAATAGTTCCAAATCTTAAGGGGATTCCCCCCCCCCCCACAAAGTTAGATAAGCCACTTACCTCGAACCAAGCTCAATCAATCGGTAAGAATGCCTTTTCCACGAATATCCGACTCCGAATGGCTCGAATCTAGCCAAAAGCAATTACATATCATAAATACAACCATAATAGACTCATCTAATTAATGAAATCAATAATTTAACGAAAATTCCGAAATTAACTCAAAAATTACTCGTGGGGCCCACATCTCGGAATCGGGTAAAAGTCATAAAATACGAATTTCCATTCACCCACGAGTCTAACCATATAAAAATTACTCAAATCCGACCACAAATCCCCTTTCAGAACTCGAAATCTTTGTTGAAGAAGTTCTTCCATTTTTCTCCCAATTTCAACCCCAAAATCCGAAATTAAAAGGGAAATTAATGATAGATTAGTGGAATATAACCAAAATGGAGTGTGTAGAATCATTACCCAATCGATATCTCTGAAACTCCCTCAAAATCTCATCCAAATCCGAGCTCCCAACTCAAGTTTTTGATAAAAAGGCAAAACCCTCGTTTTTGGAATGTTTAAGCACTGCCCAGGTATGCCCTTCTTCGCGACCGCGGTCAAAGCCTCGCGTTCGCGAAGCACAAACTGCTTCAGACCAAAATATACTCATCGCGAACGCAATGCACTGGTCGTGAATGTGGGACATCCATCGCGAACGTGTAGGCTATCATGCATGGAACCCATCTGACCGTTGACTCTACGCGAATGCGAGGTCCTTATCGCGAACGCGTAGCCTTAGTGTTACATATCTTCGCGAATGCGGGAATGAAGTTGCGAACGCGAAGAACAACTCAGCTGCCTTTCCCAGATGCTCTACACGAACGCGAGACCTCTCTCACGAACGCGAAACCTCTCTCGCGAACGCGATAAAGGATTATCTGCAACAAAAATACCAGAAATCTGCTATCTTTCAAGTCCAAAAACTAGTCCGTTAAGCATCCGAAACTCACCCGAGGCCCCCGGGACCTCGACCAAACATACCAACCAATCCTAAAATACCATACGAATTTAGTGGAGCTCTCAAATCACATCAAACAACGTTAAAATCACGAATCACCCTCCAATTCAAACTTAAAGAACTTGAAACTTCAAAATTCTACAACTGATGCCGAAACCTACCAAATCACGTTCGATTGACCTCAAATTTTGCTCACAAGTCATAATCAACATTACAGACCTATTCCAACTTTCGGAATCGAAATCCGATCCCGATATCAAAAATTTCACTGCCGGCCCAAAACTCCAAAAATTCGACTTTCGCCATTTCAAGCCTAAATGAGCTACAGACCTCCAAAACACACTCCGGACATGCCCCTAAACCCAAAATTACCTAACGGAGCTAACGAAATCGATGGAATTATATTCCGGGGTCGTCTTTACACAGTTCCGACTACGATCAAAATCTTAAGACTTAAGCTTCTGTTTTAGGGACTAAGTGTCCCAAAACACTCCGAAACCAAAAATAAAACCTCCCGACAAGTCACATAGGCAGAAAAAGATACGGGGGAAATAGTAAATAGGGGATCGGCGCTAATACACTTAAAAACGACCGGCCGGGTCATTACAATATAGCTAATGTTATATCGAATATAGCTTAAAAATCTTCCAAATATATATTTTTTTTGTATCGCATGTATACTCCCCAACTTGAGATATCATAACACCACAATATTATATCTTATTACTATATTACTAATTAGTACTAGTATATATTATCATTATTATTTTATTGAATTCTAATTCTAAATATAAAATATTAAATCTTATTACTAAGAACTAACTACAAACCTTCCTATATTTTCTTATTTTTTGTTAGTCCACAACTGTTGGACCCTATGCATCAAAGCTCAACTTATAAGATGGAAAAGCTCACATCTTTCAGCCGATGTGGGACAAGAGTATTTCCCAATTTCCGACCGAAATCGGTCGGAATTTTTAAAAACTTTTAATAAAAAATTATTTTTCCATTTCAGCCGATGTGGGACAAGAAAATAATTTTAAATTCCGACCGATTTTTGAAAACTTTTAATAAAAAATTATTTTCTCATAGAAAAACCCACTACTTCTCTTCCCATAGAATATTTATTTACTAATCTATCCATTTTATTATTTGTTTGTTTCTTTCTTTTTATGAAAATAAGATTGCATTAAATAAGGATTCCATAAATCAATAAAAAAATATTTCAAGTGAAAAAAATATAATTACATTTTAATGTAAAAATATGCTAAGTTATTTTTTCTAAAATTTCATTTATAATCCTGAAATAACACATTAATTATTTTATATAAAAAAATATATTAACTAACCAGAATTAAATATATCGTACATTGGTTAAGTAATTGGTATATAAGCTATAAGCTCTCTCTCTCTCTCTCTCTCTCTCTCTATATATATATATATGGAATATTTCTCATATTATTATATATTTAAAATTCCGACCAATTTCGGTCGGTATTGTATTTTGAAAATTAAATAAAACAAATTTAATTAATACCGACAGATTTCGGTCGGTATTTTAAAAATTAAATAAAAAGAATTTAATTAATACTGACCAATTTCGGTCGGTATTTTGAAAAATAAATTAAAAAATTTAATTAATTCTGACCGATTTCGGTCGGTATTTTAAAAATTAAATAAAAAAATTAATTAATACTGACCGATTTCGGTCGGTAAATGTAGTTTGACCGTCAGTCAATGCATTGAAATTTTCGACCGATTTCGGTCGAAACAACTTGGCGTCCATCATTTTTCCGACTAATTAAAAGCGGTCAGAAATCGATCGCTTTTTCTCAATTTATGACCGATTTCGGTCGATTTTCCGGATAAAATTAGCCAATATTTTAGTAGTGTTTTCACCTAATCAAGTAATTCTTTTTGCGTTTTTTGAATTTAGCTTTCACCTTGCAAGATGTTTTGATAATATTTTTTCTCTTTTAGACTTGTATATACACATAGATAGTTACATTGATTATTTCAATATTTGAGTTTCATTGGTTTTTAAAGCTTGGTTATGATGTTTGTAGTTGCGTACATATATTGTTGCAAATTATTTTTATAGAGAGAGAGAAAAAGAAGAAAAATAATTTTTTTCCAAAGTTCGCGAATTTATTAGTTTTTAAATATCTTAAAATATGAAATAAGACATAGTAAGAGTTTCATAAATTACTCTTAATTAGTATTGATAATTCTTATATTATAAATTTGGGGCATATGCATAGATTCTTCACAGAAAATTAGCTTATTACAGAAATTTACGAGATTCTATTTTAAATTAGTGCATAAGTGTTAAAAATAAAACCAAACAACAAGAATAATAATAAATTACAATTAGGTAGCATAATTATGTTTAGTGCATGTGAGTAGATGGACAATGGATCATTTACATTTGACTATTTCTTCTCCAACTATTATTTTAATATGTATCCCAAGCTTCTTCATGTGAAGTAAGAGTACAAGCCAATTCTAACGAAGTATAAAAATATTTTTGTCACGACCTAAAATCTCACCCGTCGTGATGGCGCCTATCTCAATACTAGGCAAGCCGAAAATCTCAACAAACCACAATTTCTCTCAAGATTGAAAATATAATATTTAAATACAATACAAACACTTCCCAAAACCTGATGTCACTGAGTACATGAGCATCTAATATGAATACAAGTCTGGAAAATACTCATACTATAATAGTCTGAGACCAAATACGGTAAACAAAGAGATAGAGAAGAAGAGACAAGGTATGCGGAACACGGCAACTACCTCAAAATCTCCTGAAAATCAACCGCGCAAAAGGATCAATACCTGCTATGTCCGGGAACACCTGGATCTGCACACGAAGTGCAGGGTGTAGTATGAGTACAACCAACTCAGCAAGTAACAATAATAAATAAGGAACTGAAGATAGTAACAAGCTACACAGTTATGGTTCATTTCCAGTAATCCCAACAAAGAATAGACATGCTATCAAATCTGAAAGTTTAATGTCAAATCAATTTTTATACAGTTCCTGTTCATGTAATCCGTATATCAACAATCTTTCAGAAATTTCACAACAATGACAGATAGCAACTAAGTGCAACAACAAATAGAATTCAAGTACAGCCTCTCAGAACAACAATCACTCACTGGGCTCCTAACCTTCATCACTCCCTGGGCTCCCAGCCCTCATCACTCACTCAATAGGTACTCGCGCTCACTGGGGGTGTACAGACTCCGGAGGAGCTCCTACAGTTCAAGCGCTATAATCTGCATGGACAACTCACGTGCCATAATATAAATATCTGGATCCGCATGGCCAACTCACGTGCCATGGTATAATATAAGGATCCGCACGGCCAACTCACGTGCCGTAGTATAATATAAGGATCCGCACGGCCAACTCACGTGCTATAGTATAATATAAGGATCCGCACGCCCAACTCACATGTTGCACGGATAACTCACGGGCTATAGTATCAATAACTCACAATCAGGCCCTCGGCCTCACTCAATCATAAATCTCTCCAGTATCTCGGGCTCTCAATAATCATGAAATCAGCCCAAACAACAATGATATGATGTATTAATAATAATAACAGAGACTGAGATAAAATGTGCAAGTAAAAACTAAGACTGAGCACATATAGCATTTAGCAAGCAATTCAATAAGTACGCGACCTCTATGGGTCCCAACAGTACTGTCATATAGCCTAAGCATGATTTCTAACATGATTTACAGTCAAATTTTATCAACACATAGAGAGCATATAGCTAACAACAAAATATTCAACTTTACAGTTTTTCGGGATGGACCAAGTCACAATCCCCTCGGTGCACGCCCACACGCCCGTCACCTAGCATGTGAGTCACCTCCAAAATAATCACATGATACCAAAATTGGGGGTTTAATACCCTCAGGACCAGATTTAAAACTGTTACTTACATCAAGCCGTGAAATTCTTATTCTGCAATGTCCTTTCCTCGTGAATTGGTCTCCAAATGCCTCGAATCTGGTCATAAATAATTCATTTCAGTCAATAAAATTCATTGGAAATAATTCTATAAGAAAATAATGATTTTCCATAAAAATCCGAAAATTAGCTCAAATATCGCCCGTGGGTCCCACGTCTCGGAACTCAACAAAAGTTATAAAATCCGGAAGCTCATTCAACCACGAGTCTAACCATACCAATTTTACCAAAATCCGACCCCAACTCGACCCTCAAATCTTCAATTTAAACCAAGAGGGTTTTCAAATTTTCCCAACTCAATTCACCAATTAAATGATAAAAACAACCATGAATTCGGGTAATTTAACCAATATTGAGTTAAGAACACTTACCCCGTTGTTTCCTCTGAAAATCACCCAAAATCGCCTCAAATCCGAGCTCCAAATCGTCAGAACTTAAACTCACTGCCCAGGCTTTTCTTCTTCGCGAATGCGGTCAGTGTCTCGCGTTCGTGAAGCATAAAATATCTCCCGTCCAAATTCCTCCTTCGCAAACGCGACATCACCCTCGCATTTGCGAAGCACAAAATGCCTCTGCCTCAATGCCTTCTACGTGAACGCATTCAACCCATCGCGAACGCGATGCTTCGTTCCCCCTCACTACACGAACACGACACCCCCTACGTGAACGCGTAGACCAATTGCTTGGGGTCCTCAGCTTCTTCCTCTCTTCTTCGCGAATGCGTAACACTTCTCGCGTTCACGATGCACACCCAGTCCACCCTTCACAAATGCGTGCTTCTCTTCACGAATGAGAAGAGCAAATATTGCCAGCCTCTCAGCTCCTCTTCGCGAACGTGAGGCTCCATTAGCGAATGCGATGAAGGAAACCAGATGGTGCATCAGAAAAATTCCAACAGAGTTCCAAGTCCAAAATCCAACTCGTTAACCATCCGAAACTCATCCGAGCCCCTCGGGACCTCGACCAAATATACCAACAAGTCCTAAAACATCATACGGACTTAGTCGAACCCTCAAATTACCTCAAACAATGCTAAAATCATGAATTACACCCCTATTCAAGCCTAACGAACTTTAAAATTTCTAATTTCTACAAACGACTCCGGGACCTATCAAATCACGTCCGATTGACCTCAAATTTTGCACACAAGTCATAAAAAACATAACAGAGGTATTCAAATTTTTAGAATTGGATTCCAACCCCGATATCAAAAAGTCAACCCCCCGGTCAAACTTCTCAAAAATTAAACTTTTGGCATTTCAAGCCTAATTCCTCTACGGACTTCTAAATAATATTCCGGACACTCTCCTAAGCCCAAAATCACCATATGGAACTATTGAAATCATCAAAATTCAAATCCGAGGTCGTTTACACATAGGTCTATATCCGGTCCACTTTTCTAACTTAAATTTTCAATTATGAGACTAAGTGTCTCATTTCACTCTGAGTTCCTTCCGGACCCGAACCAACTAACCCGATAAGTCATAAATCAATTGCAAGACATAAATTGAGCAGTAAATAGGGGGAATTGGGTTATAATATTCAAAACGACTGGCTGGGTCGTTATATTCTCCCCCTCTTAAACAAACGTTCGTCCTCGAACGGGTTTAGAATAATACCTGAAAACTCAAATAAGTGTGGATATTTGTTCCGCATCTCCTGCTCAGTCTCCCAAGTAGCTTCTCCGACTGGCTGGCCTCTCCACTGCACCTTCACTGATGCTATATTCTTTGACCTCAGCTTTCGAACTTGCCGGTCTAAAATAGCCACCGACTCCACATCATAAGTCAAATTACCGTCCAACTGTACTGTACTGAAATCCAGAATATGAAACGGATCCCCGACATACTTTCAGAGCATGGATACATGGAACACTGGATAAACACCCGATAGACTAGGTGGCAAAGAAAGTTCATAAGCCACCTCCCTAATTTTCTTAAGTATCTCAAAAGGCCAAATATACCGAGGGCTCAACTTGCCCTTTTTTCCGAACCTTAACACACCCTTCATGGGTGAAATCTTAGCAGAACCTTCTCGCCAACCATGTGGACAACATCACGAACCTTCCTGTCGGCATAACTCTTCTGTCTAGTCTGTACCGTGCGAAGCTGTTCCTGAATCACTTTGATCTTATCTAAAGCATCCTAGACCAAGTCAGTACCCAATAGCCTAACCTTACCTGGCTCGAACCAATCCACCGGAGACCGACACTGTCTCCCATATAAAGCTTCATACGGAGCCATCTGAATGCATGACTGGTAGCTATTATTGTAAGAAAACTCTGTGAGTGGCAGAAATTGATCCCAAGAACCCCCAAAATCAATGACACAAGCGCGTAGCATATACTCCAATATCTGAATAGTGCGCTCGGACTGTCCGTCCGTCTGAGGGTGAAATATTGTACTCAACTGAACCTGTGTGCCCAACTCTCGCTGCACTGCCCTCCAAAACTGTGAGGTAAATTGCGTACTTCGATCTGAAATAATGGACACCGGCACACCGTGTAGGTGAACAATCTCGCGATAATAAATCCCAGCCAACCGCTCCGAAGAATAATTAGTACCGACTGGAATAAAATGCGCAGATTTTGTCAACCGATCTACTATCACCCAAACAACATCAAACTTTCTCAAAGTCCATGGGAGTCCAACTACAAAGTCCATGGTAATACACTCCCACTTCCACTCCAGAATTTTAAGTCTCTGTAGCAATCCGCCCGGTCTCTGGTGCTCGTACTTTACCTGTTGACAATTTAAACATCAAGATACAAACCCAATTATATCTTTCTTCATCCGCCTCCACCAATAGTGCTGTCTCAAATCCTTATACATCTTCGCGCCGCCTGGATGAATTAGAGTACCGCGAACTGTGAGCTTCCTGGAGAATCAGCTCACGCAAACCTTCTACATTAGGTACACATAGCCTGCCCTGCATCCGTAATACATCGTCGTCTCCAATAGTGACTTCCTTAGCATCACCGTGTTGAACCTTGTCCTTAAGAACAAGCAGATGGGGATCATCATACTGGCGCTCTCTGATGCGATCATATAAAGAAGACCGAGAAACCACACAGGCCAAAACTCGATTCGGCTCGGAAACATCCAATCTAACAAATTGATTAGCCAAGGCCTGAACATCCAAGGCTAAAGGCCTCTCTGCTACCGGTAAGTATGCTAAGCTGCCCAAACTATCCGCTTTATGAATCAAGGCATCAGCCACTACATTGGCCTTTTCGGTATGATAGAGAATGGTGATATCATAATCCTTAAGCAACTCCAACCACCTTCACTACTGCAAATTAAGATCTTTCTGTTTAAACAAATATTGTAGACTCCGATGATCTATATACACCTCACACTAGACACCGTACAAGTAATGCCGCCAAATTTTCAAGGCATGAACAATAGCTGCTAACTCAAGATAGTGGGCTGGATAATTCTTCTCATGTACCTTTAGCTGTCTGGACGCATAGGTAATCACCCTGCCGTCTTGCATAAGTACTGCGCCGAGACCAATCAGCGACGCATCACAATACACAGTATAAGACTCTGAACCTGTAGGCAACACCAATATTGGAGTTGTAGTCAAAGCTGTCTTGAGCTTCTGAAAGCTCTCTTCACATTCATCTGACCACCTGAACGGAGCACCTTTCTAGGTCAATTTAGTCATAGGCGATGCAATAGACGAAAAACCCTCCACGAAACGACGATAATAACCAGCCAAGCCGAGAAAACTCCGAATCTCAGTAACTGAGGATGGTCTGGGCCAATTCTGAACATCCTCTATTTTCTTCGGATCCACTTTAATACCTTCACCGGACACTATATGTCCCAAGAATGCCACCGAACTAAGCCAGAACTCACACTTAGAGAATTTGGCATAAAGTTTCTCCTCTCTCAGCCTCTGTAATATAATACCCAAGTGTTGTGCATGCTCCTCCTGGCTACGTGAGTACACCAGAATATCATCAATGAATACCATGACAAATAAATTAAGATATGGCTGAAATACACTATTCATCAAATGCATAAATGTTGCTGGGGCATTGGTTAGCCCAAAAGACATCACAAGAAATTCATAGTGGCCATAGCGAGTCCTGAATGCCGTCTTTAGAATATCCGAATCCCAAATTTTTAATTGGTGATACCCAGACCTCAAATCAATTTTGGAGAACACCCACGCTCCCTGAAGTTGGTCAAATAAATTATCAATACGCGGCAATGGATATTTATTCTTGATTGTAACTTTGTTCAACTGCCTATAATCAATGCACATCCGCATAGTACCATCTTTCTTTTTCACAAACAGAACTGGTGCACACCAAGGTGACACATTAGGCCTAATAAACCCTTTTTCAAGGAGTTCCTGAAGTTGTTCTTTCAATTCTTTTAACTCACCTGATGCCATACGATATGGAGGAATAGAAATGGGTTGAGTGCCCTGCACCAAGTCAATACCAAAATCAATATCCTTGTGGGGTGGCATACCCGATAGGTCTGCAGGAAATACATTCGGAAAGTCTCGCACGACCAATACTGAATCAATAATAGGAGCATCTGCATCAATATCTCTCACAAAGGACAAATATGACAAGCATCACTTTCCAACCATACGTTGGGCCTTCAAATAATAAATTACCCATCTAGGAACAAGATCTAGAGAACCCCTCCATTCAAACTTTGGCAACCCCGACATCGTCAATGTCATGATTTTTGCGTGACAGTCCAGAATAGCATGACACAGAGACAACCAATCCATACCCAGGATTACATCAAAATCAACCATACCGAGTAATAAGAGATCAACTCTAGTCTCCAGTTCCCTAATAGTTACTACACACGACCGATACATACGATCCACAGTAATAATATTGCCCACCGGTGTAGATACACAAACAGGTGAAACTAAGGACTCACAGGGCATTTCCATATAATGAGCAAAATACGATGACACATATGAGTAAGTGGAACCAGGGTCAAATAATATAGAAGCCTCCCTGTGGCACACTAAAACAATACATGTGATTACTGCGTCTGAGGCAACAACATCTGGCCTAGTAGGAAAAGCATAGAATCGAGCTTGTCCGCCTCCTGATCAGCCTCCCCCTCTTGAGCGACCCCTAGCTGCCTGACCCCCACCCCGAGATGGCAGGGCGGGTGGTGTAACTGTTGGTGCTGGTGCCGTCGGTCGAGAACTCTGCTTTGAAACCCCACTCAACAGCCTAGGACACTCTCTATTGAAATGACCAAATTCTCCGCACTAGAAATAACCCTTCCTCTGACGAAACTGCTGCTCTTGATAACCCGAGGAATGACCTGCAGAAGCCTGTGCGGACAAGGCATGATGAGAACTCTGCGCTGGTAGTGCACTGAATGAAGATTGGCCTGAGTGAACACTGTAAGAACCATGGCTAGCTGATGCACCATGATGAGATAGACGACCCGTCTGAGCGTGTCTGTAAAAATGACCCCTACCTTGGTGAAACTGACCCCCTGAAGGAACACCGTTGTAATCACCCGGACCACGAGGCCTCTTAGCCTCTCTCTCCACGTTCCTGGCTACGAACCATCTCTATCTGCCGAGTAATGTCCACTACCTCATCAAAAGTAGCACCAGATACTCTCTCCCTAGTCATAAGTAACCGCAGTTGATATGTGAGGCCATCAATGAATCTCCTAATCCTCTCCCTATCAGTGGGAACCAACCAGATTGTGTGACGAGCCAACTCAAAAAATCTCATCTCATACCGCGTCACGGACATATCACCTTGGCGAAGCTGCTCAAACTGTCTGCGCAGCTCTTCTCTACGGGACTGAGGTACGAACTTCTCCAAAAAGACCATGGAGAACTGATGCCAAGTAAGGGGTGCTGCGCCAACAGGCCTACGCCTCTCGTAAGTCTCCCACCATCTGAGTGCAACCCCAGAAAACTGAAAGGTAGTGAATGAGACCCCACTGGTCTCCAGAATACATTCTGTCCAAAGCATCCGTTGGAACCTATCCAAATAATTCTGAGCATCCTCTGACTCAGTACCACTAAATGGTGGAGGTCGAAGCCTCTCAAATCTCTCAAGTCTCCTCTGCTCATCATCTACCATAACAGGAACTACCGGGTTGCAACCAGCTGGGCTGGTAGGGCCTTCGGTATCTGAAGTCCCTGTACTACCTGGTTTGGTGTACGGGCAATGGGGGTATGAGTACCTCCCCCAGCTTGAGAAGTGGCAGGTGCGTCCTGAGCCGAAACCACCTGAGCAAGACTAGTGCAGGCTGCCAATATCTGGGCCAAAGTCTCTTGAATGCCTGCAATCTCAATGGGCACAGCTGGTGCCTGAGCTGATCCTGTCGGCTCAACTATATCTGAAATTTGCTCCTGAGCTGGAATAACTGGTGGTACTACAGGTGCTGTTCCAACTGTGGTTCGAGCTACACCTCGACCTCTACCTCGGCCCCGGCCTCTACCACGGCCCCGGCCTCTCACGGCCCTAACTAGTGGCTGAGTGGCTGACCATCCGATCCGGTAGTACGTGTCCTCACCATCTATGAGAGAATAGAATAGTAAAAATTTAGTTTCCAGAATCAACAAATTCGCATGATAGAATACAAGAAAGTGAAATTTTCCTAAGGGTTCTACAACCTCTCGAAGATAAGTACAGACGTCTCCGTACCGATCCGCAAGACTATACCAAACCTGCTCATGACTCGTGAGACCTATGTAACCTAGGCTCTGATACCAACTTGTCATGACCCAAAATCTCAACCGTCATGATGGCGCCTATCTCAATACTAGGCAAGCCGAAAATCTCAACAAACCACAATTTCTCTCAAGATTGAAAATATAATATTTAAATACAATACAAACACTTTCCAAATCTGGTGTCACTGAGTACATGAGCATCTAATATGAATATAAGTCTGGAAAATACTCATACCATAATAGTCTCAGACCAAATACGGTAAACAAAGAGATAGAGAAGGAGAGACAAAGTCTGCGAAATACGGTAGCTACCTCAAAATCTCCTAAAAATCAACCGTGCGAAAGGATCAACACCCGCTATGTCCGTGAACACTTGGATCTGCACACGAAGTGCAGGGTGTAGTATGAGTACAACCAACTCAGCAAGTAACAATAATAAATAAGGAACTGAAGATAGAAACGAGCTACACAGTTATGGTTCATTTCCAGTAATCCCAACAAAGAATAGACATGCTATCAAATCTGGCAGTTTAATGTCTAATCAATTTTTATACAGTTCCTGTTCATGTAATCCGTATATCAACAATCTTTCAGAAATTTCACAACAATGACAGATAGTAACTAAGTGCAACAACAAATGGAATTCAAGTACAACCTCTCAGAACAACAATCACTCACTGGGCTCCCAGCCCTCATCACTCCCTAAGCTCCCAGCCCTCATCACTCACTCAATGGGTACCCGCGCTCACTGGAGGTGTACAGACTCCGGAGGGGCTCCTACAGCCCAAGCGCTATAATCTGCACGGACAACTCACGTACCATAATATAAATATCTGGATCCGCACGGCCAACTCACGTGCTGCACGGCCAACTCACGTGCTATAGTATAATATAAGGACCCGCACGGCCAACTCACGTGCTATAGTATCATGTGCTGCACGGATAACTCACATGCTATAGTATTAATAACTCACAATCAGGCCCTCGGCCTCACTCAATCATAAATCTCTCTAGTATCTCGGGCTCTCAATAATTATTAAATCAGCCCAAATAACAATGATATGATGTATTAATAATAATAATAGAGACTGAGATAAAATGAGCAAGTAAAAATTGAGACTGAGCACATATAGCATTTAGCAGGCAATTCAATAAGTACACGACCTCTGTGGGTCCCAACAGTACTGTCACATAGCCTAAGCATGATTTCTAACATGATTTACAGTCAAATTTTATCAACACATAGAGAGCATATAGCTAACAATAAAATATTCAACTTTACAGTTTTCCGGGATGGACTAAGTCACAATCCCCTCAGTGCACGCCCACACGCCCGTCACCTAGCATGTGCGTCACCTCCAAAATAATCACATGATACCAAAATCCAGGGTTTAATACTCTCAGGATCAGATTTAAAACGGTTACTTACATCAAGCCGTGAAATTCTTATTTTGCAATGTCCTTTTCTCGTGAATTGGTCTCCAAACGCCTCGAATCTTGTCATAAATAATTCGTTTCGTTCAATAAAATTCATTGGAAATAATTCCATAAGAAAATAATGATTTTCCATAAAAATCTGAAAATTAGCTCAAAAATTGCCTGTGGGGCCCACGTCTCGGAACTAGACAAAAGTTATAAAATATGGAAGCCCATTCAACCATGAGTCTAACCATACCAATTTTACCAAAATCCGACCCCAACTCGACCCTCAAATCTTCAATTTAAACCAAGAGGGTTTTCAAATTTTTCCAACTCAATTCACCAATTAAATGATAAAAACAATCGTGAATTCGGGTAATTTAATCAATATTGAGTTAAGAACACTTACCCCGTTGTTTCCTCTGAAAATCACCCAAAATCGCCTCAAATCCAAGCTCTAAATCGTCAGAACTTAAACTCACTGCCCAGGCTTTTCTTCTTCGCGAACGCGACATCACCCTCGCGTTTGCAAAGCACAAAATGCCTCTGCCTCAAAGCCTTCTACGCGAACACGTTCAACCCATTGCGAACACGATGCTTCATTCCCCCTCACTACGCGAACGCGACACCCCCTACGCGAACGCGTACACCAATTGCCTGGGGTCCTCAGTTGCTTCCTCTCTTCTTCGCGAACACGTAACACCTCTCGCGTTCGCGATGCACACCCAGTCCACCCTTCACGAACGCGTGCTTCTCTTCGCGAACGCGAAGAGCAAATATTGCCAGCCTCTCAGTTCCTCTTCGCAAACGGGAGGCTCCATTCGCGAACGCAATGAAGGAAACCAGATGGTGCATCAGAAAAATTCCAGCAGAGTTCCAAGTCCAAAATCCAACCCGTTAACCATCCGAAACTCATCTGAGCCCCTCGGGACCTCGATCAAATATACCAACAAGTCCTAAAAAAATCATACGGACGTAGTCGAACCCTCAAATAACCTCAAACAACGCTAAAATCATGAATTACACCCCCAATTCAAGCCTAACGAACTTTGAAATTTCTAATTTCTATAAACGACTCCGGAACCTATCAAATCACGTCCGATTGACCTTAAATTTTGCACACAAGTCATAAATGACATAACAGAGGTATTCTAATTTTTTGAATCGGATTCCGACCCCGATATCAAAAAGTCAACCCCCGGTCAAACTTCTCAAAAATTAAACTTTCGGCATTCCAAGCCTAATTCCTCTACAGACTTCCAAATAATATTCCGGACACGCTCCAAAGCCCAAAATTATCATACGGAGCTATTGGAATCATCAAAATTCAAATCCGAGGTCGTTTACATATAGGTCCATATCCGGCACACTTTTCTAACTTAAATTTTCAATTATGAGACTAAGTGTCTCATTTCACTCCGAGTTCCTTCCGGACCCGAACTAACTAATCCGATAAGTCATAAATCAATTGCAAGACATAAATTGAGCTGTAAATGGAGGAAGGGGTTATAATATTCAAAACGACCGGCGGAGTCGTTACAATTTTGCAGTAAATCATTCATAAAATAAATGACTATAAATATGGATGTCCAATAAGTTATGTATTTGCTCTCTTGTACACAAGATCTTATATGTACTTGTGTTAAGTTCTGTGAGCTCCTATTCTATTGTTTTACTTTGTTGCATTCCTCAAGTTACATAGGCAATGTACTTCTTACATATTGAGTAGTGTATATTTACTTCAGTTGGATCATTTCAGGAAAGTACATGTACAAAGCAACACTAAAATCAATCATTTTTAAATATATCAATTCCTTCTACCCTTTTTCTTTATCTAAATCCCACTTTAATTTATTTTCACGTATTATAAACGTTTCATTGTTGAGTTTATGTTCCCTCTATCTAAATCCTGTTTAGCTAAACGGGGAGAGAAAGGAGAGTTCCTTGTTTGTGATAAGGCTAATGAAAAGAAAAAAAATGACAACAGGAGGAAGATATCAAATAAGATATCGAATAATCTAGAAGGGTACATGTGACATGTGGATCTTTCCCTTAATTTTGTTACTTAATTTTTAGTAGATAAGAGTAACTAATATGCAATTCAATCCTTCATAATACTCATTGAATAGGTATATTTGATAAAGATATAGATTTCATGCATGACATGTATGTTAAAATAGAAAAGACGAGGTTTAAGTATTCTAGAAGATAGCAATTAAAATTGAGAAGATAATTATACCAAGGCTGTCACGATCCGAAATTTTCACCTTCGGAACCGTGATGACGCCTAACATTTCACTTGCTAGGCAAGCCAACGTTAGAATAATATTAGTCATTTTAAAACAATTTTTAAATTAATTAATAATAAAGGAAACAAATGCGAAAATAAAGTCTGAAATAAAGTGAATAATCCATAATAATCGCGATATCTAAATACCATCCCAGCACTGGAGTCACAAGTGCACGAGCTTCTAGAATAATACAAATAAAGGTCTGAATAAAATTCAAGTTGTTTGAAATATAATACACAGCTGGGACAATATAGAAAGGGACTTCAGAACTGCGAACGATGTGCAGTTATACCTCAAGTCTCCACTAGTAGCTGTATCCGAGCAAATCTACAGTACGTCGCTGGGACCAACTCCGAAATCTGCACAAGAAGTGTAGAGTGCAGTATCAGTATAACCGACCCAATGTACTAGTAAGTATTGAGCCTAACCTAGACGAAGTAGTGACGAGGTGTCACGACCCGAAATTTTTCATCAACGGGACCGTGATGGCGCCTAACATTTCACTTGCTAGGCAAGCCAACTGTCACGCCCCGAACTTAGGAGCGAGACAAGCACCCCGTGCCTCACCTAACCTGGCGTACCAAATTGCGACTAAGGGACTCTGAACACATAATGTCATACTTTGGCCATGGGGCCACCTTGCAAGACAATTTGCGAAGCAAAATATAAAACTGAATGGAAACTAGCACTAACTAAATATCAATATAAAGCTAGGCCGACAAGGCCGTCATAGCTACTACAGCTGACAAACCACCAATTTATACAAACCCAACATACTGCACTAACCAACAGGATATGCCTACAAGCCTCTACTGATAGATGTACTGTGATCGGAACAGGGCCCCGACCTACCCATAATATATATACAGATATACATAAGATGTACACAAAACTCTAGTCCTGGCAACTCCGAAAGACGTGGAGCTTACCGATCAGGCGGAACTCGGAAAACACCTACTGAGGAGGTCTACCCGTCTGTCTGTCTGAACCTGCACGCATGAAATGCAGCGCCCCCAAAAAAGGGACGTCAGTACGAAATAATGTACCGAGTATGTAAGGCAATAAAATAACTGAAATCTGAAACTGAACTGATAATATAATAACTGAAATTAACTGGGAGTCAAAGATGATCTGGAGATATACTTACCTGCTGATACTGACTCAACTCCTTCAATATAGTAAGTAAAATAATTGTACGGCCTTATAAGGCTCGGTATATATATAACTGCTCTGCCATAGTAGGCTCGCTCATAGGCGCTCGGCCATACTAGGCTATGTATCTCGGCCATGCTGGGCTCGCTCATAGGCGCTCGGCCACAGTAGGCTCGGTATATAACTTTCCATCTGATCAGAGGTTGCCCAATAGGGGCCTGCCCATCGATTATAGCTCGATGGTAATGAAAATACTGTAATACTGTATATATAGGCTTGCTGCTCTCTTGACTGGAAGAAGACAATACTAAAATTGAATATAGAGTCTCGATAAGGAATAATATTGTAACTTATGAGACTAGAATAGTGTGAATAAATTCATGAATATGAACTTCTCTTTTTGTCTCATTACTAACACATGTAGCTACGAGATCATGCCAAAATGAAGGAGGGCTTAGCCTTAACATACCTTATCACAATCTTTTCAATCACCAAGTTGAACTCACCTCTTCGCACCTTAATCTACAAGAATGATAATAATACTATCGTTAAGTTACGAAAGGTACAACTATCGCACAACGAACGACAAACCTATTTTGTATTAAAACGGGCAGCATCTCCCCTATAATATGCCCTTCCTCCAACTTCAAGATAACACCAACAATACAAGGACAGAACAATAACAACATATATACATCATTTTCCAGCTCTATATACACCATCAAATACTACAAAACAGCCCAACACACCCCAATCTCTTCGTACACAAAACGACCACTGTAGTAGTGTCAAACGACCCGAAAATGTTATGACGAACGACCAGCCAACCACCCTACATTTATATGGTGTTTATAAACCCCCTTCCTCCTCCAAAACTCCACAAAATAGTAATAAAACACGCAGCCCAACAGCAACACAAAACAGTCCACAAAACAGTCCGCTACAAGTGAATAACTCGAACTCACGGCTTCCGATCACCATCCCGTGAGTTCTTACAAGTATAGAACGACTTACCATGAATTTACAGAAGAAAAAATGGATGAAAGAGAGCAGTAAACTCACCTTATTTGTTGGATAACTCAGCTCCTATCTTGGTTCTTCAAACTCTAAGTTTTACCTCCAATTGGAACTTGAAAGGGAGAGAAAATCAATTAGGGTTTGTGGGAAATTTTTGGGAGGATTCTTTGCAGAGCTTATGTCTGGTTATTATGCTCTATTTTGAGTCTAATATATGAAGAAAATAGGCCCTTAAAAGGCCTCTTTGGACGACCCGAAATGGCCCATTTTTGGGCTTTCATTTAAGCAAGTAGGTGACACACCTACTTGTCACCTAGCAGCTTGCGCAGTATCGCAAAAATGCACATATCTCTCTACTCCGATGTCGTATTGACAAATGGTTTAATGCGTTGGAAAATAGACTCATAGATCTTTAATTTGATGGGTGGAACACACCATAACTCTAAGTATATTGGGAGAAAATTGCAGTTACAGTTGACCCAAAGTTTCAGTAAAACTTATGAATGTAACTTGTGATGACTTTCATCGACTTTTGTTCCACAACTCGCTTGACTTAAAAACATAACACACGGATGTAATACGACTAATATAAATCATAACATAATCTCTTTATCATGTTAATCACCCTAGTCTCACCCCAAAGGTACATGTTATAACATTCCCAACTTGTCGACTTTCGATGAAACATTGTTTTATTTAATTGCTTTAGCTTCTGAACTGTCCAACCCTCTTTGTACTTGTTGTTCATGATCTTCAATATTTGTAACCTCAGAGGTAACATGATTAACTTACTTTATATACTTTTAAATATTATCTCATTTTTTTGTTACATTAGTTTGCTTACGACGCATTTTTACATACGAAAATATAGGGTGTAACACCAACGTTAGAGAATCATTAAACCAATTCCTTATTCCCATTCAGTAATTAAGGATAATTAACTAAGATGAAACATAATAAGTACGAAATATCATAAAACTGAATTAATTACTACCACCCGGATTTGGAGTCACAATTCACGAGCGTTCTAGAATTTACTACAAGTAATAGTCTGAAAGAAATACAAATGTCTAAACGAAAGAACCAGTAGAACAGAAAAGACAGACGGGGACTTCAAGGTCTGTGAACACCGACAGATCTACCTTGAGTCTCCGGAGAGCGAACTAATAGAAAAATCTCTATCAACCCAAGCCGGTATCAAAATCTGCACAGAATGTGCAGAGTGCAGTATCAGTACAATCGACCCCATGTACTGGTAAGTGTCGAGTCTAACCTCGACGAAGTAGTGACGAGGCTAAGGCAAGGCACCTACAAATCAACCTGTACAATTTAACAGTGTATATACAAATAACAGAAATGAAGAACTAAGCAGGAAATGTCGGGAGGGGAACATGCTGAGGGGAATACGAGATAAAGATATATAACAGAATGATAACCGGAGCAGTCAACATACCATGAACCAACAGGAATAGTGAATACAATAAAGGAAAAATGCACGGCATCACCCTTCGTTCTTTTACTCTCAATCTCACCATAAAATAAATAGAAACGACACGGCATCACCCTTCGTGCATTAACTCTCATATCATGGCATGGCATCACCCTTCGTGCATTAATACTCACAATATGGCACATCATCAACCTTCGTGCATTAACACTCACAATATGGCACGGCATCACCCTTCGTGCATTAACACTTACAATATGGCACGGCATCACCCTGCGTGCATTAACACCCACAATATGGCACGGCACCACCCTTCGTGCATTAACACTCTCCCTTACCATAATACAATGCATAAATAACAACAGGGAGATAGAATAACAAGTACAAACCTTACTTCAATATTTGGTTCCATAATATCAATCTCAACTTTGAAATAAAAACTCAATTATCACTAAAAAATCCGTAAACATGATAAGAACGATAAATTGAACAACATTAGTATAACACGTAGCAATTAGGCATATGAATGAGACAATATAAGAAAAATAGAGAAACATGAAAAACAGGTAAATTGGCGGCGCATAAGTACTCGTCACCTCACATATACGCCGCTCACATGAATTTCACTTAGCAAGTAATCTAAGGTTCCTAATTTCCTCAAGTCAGGGTTAGACACAACACTTACCTTGCTCTGAAGGCCACTTAACTCTCAATCATAGCTTTTCCTTTCAAATTCACCTCCAAACCACTCGTATCTATTCAAAAATAACTCAATAATATCAAATATTGCTAAAGAAATCAATTATATTGCATAAATTAAATTTCTCAAATTTTCCTCCAAAAAGTAGAAAAATCGACCCCGGGCCCGCTTTGGTCAAAACTCGAGGTTCGGACTAAAATCCATTTACCCATTCACCCCCAAACCCGAATATGTAATTAGTTTTGGAATCCGGCCTCAAATTGAGGTCTAAATTTCCAAATTTCTGAAATCCCTAGTTTTCTATCCTAACCCCTAATTCTACCATGAAAACTCTAGATTTTAGGTTGATAATTCAAGAAATGTAATGGGTAATTGAAAGAAAATGGTTTAGAATCACTTACCAACACTTTGGGGAAGAAATGGCTCTTGAAAAATCGCCTTACACCGTTTGGTTTTGGAGAAAAATAATTTTTTGGCTAAATCCCATGTTTGGATTCTGTTAAGTGCTGGGCGACAGTGTTCATCGCGTTCGCGAAGAGTATAGGCTGCCAAGCCTTCGCGTTCGTGAGACCGTGTTCGCATTCGCGTAGGCTACCCCCTGGCCTTCGCGTTCGCGATGAAGGAACGATCGACTCTTCCCCAGGTGTGCCTAACACTACGCGTTCGCGAGGAGCTGGTCGTGTTCGCGAAGGGTAACGCCCCCATCGCTTCGCGTTTGCGAAGAAGAAAATTTCAGCTGCCCAGTTTACTCTTCGCGTTCGCGAGAGTACCTTCGCGAATGCGAAGAAGGACATGCCAGAACGCCTGCTGCAGCAAAATACTAGATTTTCTAAGTCTAAAACATCCTGTGGCCTATCCGAAACTCACCCGAGCCCTCGGGGCTCCAAACCAAACATGCACACAAGTCTAAAAATATCATACGAACTTGCGCGTGCGATCAAATCGCCAAAATAACACCTAGAACTACAAATTTAGCACCAAAGCGAATAAAATTCTCAAGAACACTTTAAAATTCATATCTTCCCAACTGGACGTCCGAATCACGTCAAATCAACTCTGTTTCTCACCAAATTTCACAGACAAGTCTTAAATATCATAATGAACCTGTACCGGGCTCCGGAACCAAAATATGAACCCGGTACTAACATTGCCAAACATCAATCAATTCTTAAAAACAACTAATTTCCAGACTCCTAATTTTCATCAAAAATTTATAACTCGAGCTAGGGACATCCGAATTCGATTCCGGGCATACGCCCAGGTCCCATAATTCGATACGGACCCACCGGGATCGTCAAAACATGGATCCAGGCCTGTTTACCAAAAATGTTGACCGAAGTCAACTAAATTCAACTTTTAAGGCAAAAGTTCTTATTTTCATCAATTTTCAACATAAAAGCTTTCCGAAAACCTGTCCGGACTGTGCACGCAAATCGAAGAGGGTTAAAATGAGATTTTTAAGGCTTAAGAGCGCAGATTCGAGTTCTAAAACATAAGATGACCTTTTGGGTCATCACACGAGGCTATGACAAGACATGTACATAAACAACATGTACAAATATATATAAATACGAAGTAACAATAATACAATAAAAAATAATTTATAAATTGGGCGGGAACATGCAAAGGGGAAGGATATAATAATTTTAACAGGAGGAGTGTCACTTAGCAGCCAGTTAATGTATCAACAATAAAATGAGCAATTGATAATATAAAAATGGCACAGCACCACCCTTCGTGCTTTTACTCTCATTTGACACGGCATCACCCTTCGTGCTTTTACACTCACAATTGGCACGGCAACACCCTTCGTGCTTTTACACTCATAAATGACACGGCAACACCCTTCGTGCTTTTACACTCACAATTGGCACGACAATACCCTTCGTGCTTTTACACTCATAAATGGCACGGCAACACCTTTCGTGCTTTTACACTCACAAATGGGCACGGCAACATCCTTCGTGCTTTTACACTCTTCCTTACCATGAAAATAATAATATAAATTCGGATTAGTATTTAAGTGCGGGGATATACACTTATCAATCAATTCAATACCAAAATACTGACTTCACCTTCCAAAATATTCATCAATAATTAAATGAATAATAGTTTCACGAATAATGATCAAATGAGCATGTGACAATTATTGCAGGAATTCAAGAATTAATATTTGATAAGGAATATGAGTGAAACAATTAATATAATAATTAATTCATGTTTTAAAATGATTTATGATTTTTCAAGTAATCATGCAAACAATTAATTTGACGAAGTATAGACACTCGTCACCTTGCCTATACGTCATACACATGCATCTCAAATAACAAATAATTTAAGGGTTCTATTCTCTCAAGTCAAGGTTAACCACGGCACTTACCTCGCTTTACAACCAAGTTCAAGAATCCAATAAACCTTTGCCTCGCGAATTCGTGTCTGAAATCCTCAAATCTAGTCATAAATAATATAATATACTCAATACAAATCGTAGGAATTAATTCCATATGAATTTACTAATTTTTTGGATTAAAATCCGAAATTCATCTCAAAATTCATCAGTGGAGCCCATGTCTCGAATCTCGGATAAACATACGTAATCCGGACACTCGTTTCGAGACAAGTCCAATCATATAAAAATTACCAAATTCTGATGTCAAATGGACCTTCAAATCTTAATTTTTTGTTTTTGGAAAGTTTTACAAAAATTCCAATTTCTTCCATCTAAATCCGAAATAAATGATGAATATAGACATGGATTTAAGAAATATAATCACGTTTGGTTATAGAACACTTACCCAATTCAAAGTCGTGAAAAACCCCTTCTAAATCGCCAAAATCTGAGACTCAAAACTCAAAAATGAGTAAAAATGGTTAAAACCCGATTTTATGTATTTTACCCAGCTTTTTCGCATCTGCGGACCAATTTTCGCATCTGCACACTCGCTTCTGCGAAGAGGAGTCCGCTTTTGCACAAGGCTGCCCCTTTCCCCTTTTTCCCTTCTGCGATGCGTGGGCCGCTTCTGCGACAGCTCATCCGCTTTTGCAGACTATCCGCTTCTGCGAGGCATGGCTCGCTTATGTGAGCTCACTTCTGCGGCCACGACTTCGCAGAAGCGAAGGCACCCCGTCCGACTTTGCTTAAGTCTGATTCTTGTTCTGATTTCAATTCGAATCACACTCGGGGTACTTAGGACCCCGTCCGAATATACCAACAAGTCCCATAACATAATATGGACTTACTCGGGGTCTCATATCACGTCAAACAACGCTGAAATTATAATTCATACCTCGATTCGAACTTTTAAGTTTTCAAACTTTTCAATTTACAAATTTTATGCCGAAACATGTTAAATGAATCCGGAATGACTTCAAATTTGGCACACAAGTCATAAATGACATAACAGAGCTATTCAAATTTCCAGAATCGGATTCCGACCCCGATATCAAAAAGTCAACTCCGTGGTCAAATTTGGAAATTTTTAGCCTTTAAATTTGTAGTTTCCGTTAAATGGTCATAACTTGAGCTAGGGACCTCCAAATTAAATTTCGGGCATACGCCCAAGTCCCAAATCATGATACGGACCTACCGGAATTGTCAAATATATTGATCCGGATCTCTTTGCTCAAAATGTTGACCAAAGTCAACTCAGTTGAGTTTTAAGGCTCTATTTCACATTTTAATCAATTTTTCATATAAAAACTTTCGAAAAATTATACGGACTGCACGCAAGTCGCGAAATGATAAATAATATTTTTCGAGGTCTTAGAATACAGAATTAATTATTAAATTTAAAGATGACCTTTTGGGTCATCACATTCTCCACCTCTAAAATAAATGTTCGTCCTTGAACGGAATTAGAAAAGTACCTGAGCTGGTGAAAAGGTGTGGATATTTACTCCACATGTCCGACTCGGACTCCCAGGTAGATGCTTCTACCGGCTAACTTCTCCATCGCACTCGAACGGATGGATAACTCTTAGACCTCAACTGTCGGACCTGACGGGCTAGAATAGCTACTGGCTCCTCTTCATAAGTTAAATCTTTGTCCAATTGGACTGAGTTGAAATCTAATGCATGGGACGGATCATCATGATATTTCCGGAGCATAGACACATGGAACACCGGATGAACTGCTGATAAACTAGGTGGTAGTTCAAGTCTGTAGGCTACTTCACCCACCCTTTCAAGAATTTCAAAGGGTCCAATATACCTAGGGCTCAACTTGCCCTTCTTTCCAAACCTCATTACACCTTTCATAGGTGAAACCCGGAGCAATACTCTTTCTCCAACCATGAATACAATATTACGAACCTTACGGTTGGCATAACTCTTTTGCCTAGACTGAGCTGTGCGAAGTCGATCCTGAATAACCTTGACCTTATCCAAGGCATCCGGTACCAAATCGGTACCCAACAACAGAGCCTCTCCTGGTTCAAACCAGCCAACTAGCAAACGACATCGCCTTCTGTATAATGCTTCATATGGAGCCATCTGAATGCTCGACTGCTAGCTATTATTATAAGCAAACTCCGCAAGTGGCAACACCTGGTCCCAAGAACCTCCAAAGTCTATAACACAGGCACGAAGCATATCTTCCAATATCTAAATAGTGCGCTCTGACTGTTCGTCTGTCTATGGATAAAATGTTGTACTCAACTCAACCCGCGTGCCTAGCTCACGTTGTACAACCCTCCAAAAGTGTGAGGTAAACTGCGTACCTCGATGTGATATAATAGACACGGGCACACCGTAAAGGCGGACAATCTCATGAATGTAAATTTCAGCTAACCGCTCTAAAGAATAGGTAACTGCCACTGGAATGAAATGTGCTGACTTGGTCAACCTGTCTACAATGACCCAAACTGTGTCAAATTTTCTCTGAGTCCGTGGAAGCCCAACAACAAAATCCATAGTGATACGCTCCCACTTCCACTCAGGAATTTCTAACTTCTAAAGCAAACCACCAGGTCTCTGATGCTCGTACTTAACTTGCTGACAATTTAGACACCGAGTTACATATGCGACTATATCCTTTTTCATTCTCCTCCACCAATAATGTTGCCGCAAATCTTGATACATTTTGGCGGTACCTAGATGAATAGAATACCTGGAACTGTGGGCCTCTTCCAGAATTAATTCACGAAGCCCATCCATATTAGGCACACAAATATGACCCTGCATTCGCAGAACTCCATCTTCCCCCACAGCAACCTGTTTTCCATCACCGTGTCGCACCGTCTCCTTAAGGACAAGTAAATGAGGATCATCATGCTGCCGCTCTCTGATGCGCTCATATAAAGAAGACCGAGCGACTGTGCAAGCTAGAACCTGACTGGGTTCTGAAACATCTAACCTAACGAACTAATTAGCCAAAGTCTAAACATCTGCAGCTAATGGTCTCTCACAAACCGGAATATACACAAGACTGCCCATACTCACAACCTTTCTACTCAAAGCATCAGCCACCATATTGGCTTTTCCGAGATGATACAAAATAGTGATATCATAATCTTTCAACAACTCCAGCCATCTTCTCTACCTCAAATTGAGATCTTTTTGCCTGAACAGACACTGCAGTGTCACGACCCAATTTTCCCTCCGTTTGGGTATCGTGATGGCACCTAGTCTTAGGGACTAGATAAGCCTAACATTTATTGAAACAACAACATTATTTAAATAGCATCTAACAATTTGAAATAGAAATCTCTTAAAATTTACAATTTCCAAAACTAGTAGTACATGTCATAAGCTTTACAGAGTGTTTGCTAGAAAACTTCTAAAAACAACTGTCCAAAAATAAGAATAAACAGTGCAAAATGAAAACTTGAAGGTGACTCCGAAGCCTGCGAATGCAGCGGCAGGTTTACCTTGAGTTTCTGCAGCAACAGTCCACACAGCTAGCTAACGAACAAATACCTGGATCTGCACAAAAATATACAGAAGAGTAGCATGAGCACACCACATCGGTGCCTAGTAAGTATCAAAACTAACCTCAGTAGAGTAGTGATGAGAAACAGTCAAGACATCCACTGGTCTAATAAACTAAACAGGTACAAGTATATGAACAAAAGGAGTATGATGTCTACATAAGGACTATGCAATATGGCTCACAATACAGTAATGGCATTAAAGAAAGAAACAACAAGTATTAGCAGAATATCATGAAAATGACACAGACAAAGTGAATAGAACACAACCTAAATCCGGAATCACAAATACAACAAGGACAAGTAATAACGCAACAACTACAACCGCTTTTACATAAGGTTTTAGCCAAAAACTCCACGAGGTACAGAACCTCGGACAAGTCACAGCTCACGGGTCTCAATACCTGAACCCTAAAATTTGGCATCTTGTGCCCTCATAACACCTCATAACCGCACTGACGACTCACGTGCCAATAGAGCCATTCTCACATAGAAGGCAAGTAAACAAGGGTGAGCATCTATGCTTAACAATATCAAGAACACCTCTTATCCGATAATAGTGCTTAACTACGTGTATGCTTGTGCAAGTGTCCTACCATAGTCTATATCAGCAAATAAGCATAAGGAAAATGAACAGACATCACGTAGAATATTGTCTCACAGCTTCCACAAGATAAAGCTCACACAGGTACGTATACCACTACACAAATATCAACAACAAGAATGCCCCCAGGCCACAAATCATCACAAATCAATCCCTGACACAACCCACCTTGTCTCGCCACGTATGCAAAAGTAACATAAATGCCCGCCTTGTCTCGCCACACGTGCATAATAATGTTCCCACCTTGTCTCGCCACATGCGCAACCCATATATATATATATATATATATATATATATATATATATATATATATATATATCACCTTTGTCACGCTGCATGTTCAAATATCAATGGTAACAATAGCACGGCAGAAACCTCATGCAACCCCATAATAACAATCGCACGGCAGAAACCTCGTGCATCACAATAATAACAACCGCACGGCAGAAACCCCGTGCATCACCACAACAAGTACAATAACAACAATGACAATAATACAAAGTACGACAAGTAAATCAACTCAAGAACTTTAATTCACAAAGAAACTGTAGAACCAATTCACAAGAAATAACCACAGTAAAAATGTTAGGCGTAAAGAGAACAGCTCAACAAAGGGAAAACTAATGTGTAGCAACAATCCCACAATATACACTTCAACAACAGGGAAGCTAACACGAATCAAATAATTCCAAATAAAACAAGTCGACTAAGATATAGGAAATCTAAACTTCTTTTAAGGTTGAGGAAATTACGAAGGATATTCGACAATTCAATTGAGGATAAGCAGCGGAAAAATAATCCTAACCTCAATTAAGACTGAACAATTATAGGATGAAATAATATTAATTCCAAATAAAGATAAGCAGTTATGAAAAGATAGCATGGCTATAAAAGAGATAACAGTTTCAATTAAGGCACATATGAATCAAGTAACAATAATAGTGGATCATGAAGCAATTGATTCTAATTAAGCAGGTAGGTGAGTAATTTAGATATATAATCATAAAATCATAACAAGAATAACTGCATATTCAATGAATACGAGGACCTAAGAACCCAAAAAGGCCAACTTTCCACAAATACGTCCGCGCACGCACTCGTCACCTCGTGTACACAGACTACAATCAACATAGAAGACACAAATCCTAAGGGGAAGTCCGCCACACAAGGTTAGGCAAGATACTTACCTCAAAGAAGACAGACCGATACTCAAAAATGAACTTCTCGGGTGAAATGACCTCCGAACGGCTCAAATCTAATCAAAATAACTTCAAAGCACAAATAAAACTCATAAGAGACTATTCCGGATTATAAAGTCTCAATCTTTATCAAAATCTAAAAATCGGTCCAAAAGTCGACCCCCGGGCCCGCACCTCGGAACCCGACAAATTTTATAAAACCCGAACACCCATTTCGATATGAGTCCAACCATACAAAAATTATCAAATTCCGATACCATTTCATCCCTCAAATCATGATTTTTCATTTTGAAACTTTTCTTCAAAAATCAACATTTTCGTCAACTCAAAACACAAATCAAATGATAAAAACAAAGATAAAATCACGGAATATAATATATTCTAGGTGAAGAACACTTACCCAATCGATTTGCTTGAAAAACCCACAAAGAATCGCTCAAAACCGAGCTCTAGAACTCCAAAAATGGTGAAAATGGAAAACCCTCGGAATAGAGGACTTTATATTCTGCCCAGGTGTTTGGTGCATCACGAACGCGGAGAAAGGGACTCGTTCGCGAAGAAGAAAAACAAAAGTTGCCCAGTTGTTCTTCGCGAACGCGACAACACGTTCGAGAATACGGCGAGGAAAAATATGATGGCCCAACGACTGCTCTTCGCGAGCGCGTGAAGTAGTACGCGAACGCGAAGAGTGTAATGGAATAGCTACGCGAACGCGTAAGCGACACGCGAATGCGAAGAGGAAAATGATCACCAGTGCCCAGGGCCTGGTTTGCACTTCGCGAACGCGAGATAGGGAATACGAACACGAAGAAGGGGGTGACAGAACTTCACGAACGTGAGAGGGTGACTGCGAACGCGAAGAGGAAATATTTCACCCTCCAAAATAACACTACGCGAACGCAAAGGCAAGGACGCGAAAGCGATGAAGGAAACCAGATGACAGATAACAGCAGTTCAAAATAGGGGGAAATGACCCGTAGCCCATCCGAAACTCACCCGAGGCCCCTGGGACCCCGTCTAAACATACCAACCTAACACGGACTCGCTTGAGGTCTCAAATCAGATCAGACAACGCCGAAAATACAAATCGCATCACGAATCAAACTTATGAACTTCCAAAACTTCCAACTTTGAAAACTCATGCCGAAACCAATCTAACCAACCCGGAATGACGTCAAATTTTACAGACAAGTCCCAAATAACATAACGGACCTCTTCTAACTCTCAAAATCGCATTCCGACTGCGATATCAAAAAGTCCACTTCCGGTCAAAATCTCCAAAAATTTAACTTTTGCCATTTCAAGCCTAAATCAGCTACAGACCTCAAATTCACAGTCCGTACACGCTCCTAAGTCCAAAATCACCCAACGGAGCTAAAGGAACCAACGGAACTCCATTCCGGAGTCGTCTTCACACAGTTCCGACTACGGTCAAAATCCTAAGACTTAAGCTTCCGTTTTAGGGACTAAGTATCCCAAATCACTCCGGATCATCCGGTAACTGAATTCAACCATGTACACAAGTCAATACACATAATATGAAGTTGTTCGGTCTGTGGAACAAACTTCTCCAAGAAGAGAACAAAGAACTCGTGCTATATTAGTGGTGCAGCACCAGCTGGCCTGCTCAACTCATAGGCCTCCCACTATCTGAAGGTTCCCCCCGACAGTTGAAAAGTAGTAAATGAGACTCCACTAGTCTCTAGAATACCCGTTGTGCGAAGACTCCGCTGGCACATGTCCAAGAAGTCCTGAGCATCCTCTGACTCAGCCCTACTAAATGATGGAGGCCTGAGCTTCCCAAACCTCTCTAGCCTCTTCTGCTCCTTGTCACTCATAGGGAGACCCATCTGGGCCTAATCAGTGGCAATTAACTAGGCTGGTAGTACCCTCGGTGTCTGAAGTACCTGAACCACCTGCTCTGGAGTACGGGCGGCGGGAGTCTGTGCACCTCCCCAGGCCTGAGAAGTAGCTGACATGGCCGGAACTGAAATCGCCTGAGCAATGCTAGTACATATAGTCAGTATTTGAGCCAAAGACTCCTGAAAATCGTCCCCAGGTCCTCGAGTGAGTTTCGGATGGTTAACAGATCAAATTTGGACTTAAGGAAAAATCTGGAATTTTTGGCCTTCTGGTGCAATCGCACCTGCGGAATTTTGCTCACAGGTGTGAGCTCGCAGAAGCGAGATAAGCATCGCAAAAGCGGCCTGGTGAGGGGCTGGGAAGTATGCGCAGGTGCAGAGCTTTTGCCGCATCTGCGAAGCCGTAGAAGCGGCATGTTGATCGCAGAAGCGGAACACGGAGGGCAAGGCTTCTTTGCAGCAGCAGAATGCTTGTACGCAGAAGCGGAAGCTTCACCACAAAAGCGGGACCGCATATGCGGTTAAACATATCACAGAAGCGAAAGCACTGGGCAGTGTACAATAACAGAAGGGTCCGAGATTTTCTCATTTTTGGACATTTCAAACACGGGTGGAGGCGATTTTTCAGATAGAATTCACGGGAAATCTTGAGATTAGTCACTTATGATCATTTTTAGTCAATAATATTGAATTATCATTGAGTATTCCGACTAGATTACATGTTTTTAAGGTGTAATTTGAGAATTTGGGCCTAGAGATTTGAAAATAAGAATTTAGGATTTGAAAGTCGAGTTGATGTCGGAATTTGGTACATTTGGTATGGTTGGACTCGTGGTTGAATGGGCGTTCATATTTTATAACTTTTGTCGGGTTCCGAGATGTGGGCCCCATTGATAATATTTGAGTTGAATTTCGGATTTTGCTGGAAAATTAGTATTTCATACGGAATTGATTCCTATAATTTGTGTTGACTGTATCGAATTAATTGTGACTAGATTCATGGCATTCGGAGGCCGATTCGTGAGGCAAAGGCATATTAGAATAAAGAACTTGCACGGTTTGAGGTAAGTGACACTTCTAAACTTGGTTCTGAGGGTATGAATCCCTGAATTACGTATTATATGAATTGTTTGGAGGTGACGCACATGCTAGGAGATAGACGTGTGGGTGTGCACCATAGAAATTATGACTTAAATAAATTCCGTAGAGTTGCATAATCAAAGAATCATGTCATTATCCACATGTTCCCCACTTGTTAGAGAAATTGAGCTGAGACTCATATTAAAGATCATGTTTAGGCTACGTGCCGACCTTATGCCGCCGAACAAAGCTTAAATTCTCAAAACGACCGGCCGGGTCGTTACATCCTTCCACTCTTAAACAAACGTTCGTCCTCGAACATGCTAAGAATCGCCTCGAAGTCTTCAAATCACTGAAAGTACATATCCAACCTACACCCGCGGGGGACCCCACGTCACCCCAATCCACATAAGCCTAACAACACCATCCCAACTGTAATTTATCCTTTCTATCAACACCGATAAGCCTTAGAGTCAAAATTCTCACCTCCCATTTATCTTCAAAAGACCCGATTCTAAATCCATAACCGGTATCAGTCTCAACCAACTGTAACAACTCATGCCTACACACACAAGGTACGACCACACAACAAGACACACCACACATAGGCCCATAATAACATTTCTGATCACAATAGCTGCCCGTAATCAAAACCATCACCGATAATTAGCCTCATATCCGTTAGAACCCTATTCAAACCTCCACAACACTGACAACTATGCAAGAAACATGAAGACCTCTTAACTATACACCCGAATCAACAAGTCACAACTAACACCACCGGGCACACACCCAGCAAGCTAAAACTCGAGAAACACATAATGAAAATGACTGAATATGTAAAGAGAAACACATAAGGGAAATATCTAACAAGCCCGATAGGCACAACTCTCTAACAGCATCATACTACGAATCAATTCAAAAGGAAAAATCAAAGTACATGAACAAATCATAAGGATCTCCTCCTGGTATAACCTCCACTGCGGCACGCAGCCCGGCTCAAACATATCAAATCACATGGAATCGCGAGGGTCTCACCCTCAACTCTGAATCACAAGTCGAATACACATCATACCAATGGAAATCTTCCACTAACTCAATTCTGCCAATAAAATCACAACACTTACTAAACTCTCACCCCGGTAGAGTATCAATTCACAAATTGTAACCAATTTACTCAGGAATCACATCAAACCTGCCATAATGGACAACATGAATTCATTTCTAGTCTCGTAACTTTCAGTAATGAATAGAAACAAATGATAGACACAAGCTACCACTCATAGAGTCTCCCAACATGGGTAAACACCTAAACATAATACTAAGTCATGAACTCACCCATAGGTGGGACAACAAATAGGGAAACTCGCCCGATAAGCAGAACCGAATCAAAATACGAATGGTGCCCCTATGTAACAAATCAAAAGCATACCTGTATGAAATCATCTGGCGCAGTGGCCTCAAGCCTACTATATGAAACACATCAATAGGCCGGGCCTTCCCCTCTTGGGCGCCTGAATACTCCGCTGTGACACACCTGTCCGGAGTCTAGGACAATCTCTCACCCTATGGCTGGTATCTCCATACTCGAAGCAACCTCTCTGCTGATGTGGCTGTGGGAACTGTGTGGTACGGGTACTTTGAGACCCATGAGCACCTGAGACACTGTGTGAAGCCTGAAGTACAAACTAAACTGGCTGACCCACAAAACCTCTACCATGTCGTACCCTGCCTCCAAAATAAGGACCAGTAGATCTCTCCGGTCTACGAGGCCTCCTCACCTCCCTGTCCTCTCTCTCCTGATCTCGCATGTACTCTCTCTTATGGCCCCGCATGTCCTCTCTCTCCTAATCCCACATGTCCTCTACACAATGAGCGATCCCTACCACCTGCTGAAACGAAACATCTAACTCTAACTCTCGAGCCATGCTGAATCGAATATCATGTCTGAGTCCCTCAATGAATCTACGGACACGCTCTCTAACTGTGGCGACCAAAGCAGGTGCATACCTGGCCAAATCACTAAATCTCACGGCAAACTCTGACATTGACCTAGTGCCCTGGTGCAGCTGCTCAAACTCCGCGCGCCATGCATCTCGAATGGACTGAGGTACAAACTCTCTCAGGAACATCTATAAAAACTGAACCCATGTAAGTGAAGCTAACTCGGCTGGGCTACCCAACTCATATGCCCGCCACCACTGATAAGCCGCTCCCCTGAGCTAGAACGTAGTAAAAGCAACCCCACTCATCTCCACAATACCCATAGTACGGAGAATACAGTGACACTCCTCCAGAAAACCTTGGGCACTCTCTGAAGCCAGACCCCTGAATGTATGAGGGTCATATTTCTTGAACATTGCAAGTCCAAGCTGCTCTTCCTCAGATGTTGCTGCCCTGACCACGGGATGAACTGGAACCACAGGTTGTCTCGCCATGACACCTGGAACCTGACCAACATGAAATCACTGCTTTGGGGTCTGGGCGGCGGGAGTCTGGGTTCCTCCCCCGGTCTGTGAAGTAGCTGGTGCAACCGGAATCAACCCCGCCTGAGCCAATGTACCAAACATGCTCAAGAACTGTGCTAATGTCTCCTGAAGTCAGGGGGTAACAGCAGGCGCCTCCGGTACTTGCCCCCAACTGAAACTACTGGCGGCTCCTCAACTACTGCTCTGGTACATGCTCTAGTTGTGGCACGTACTCCTCGTCGGCCTCTGCCTCTGCCCCTAGTGACATCTACTCCGGGGGTAACGTTATAAGCAACTACAGCTCGTGTCCTCACCATCTGTGAGAGAATGGAATGATGAAAGTTCAAACTTCGAGATCAATGAACTCGCACGATAGAAATGAAAGAAGTGAGATTGTCCTAATAGCTTCGTAGCCTCTCGAAGATAAGTACAGACGTCTCTGTACCGATCCGCAAGACACTACTAAACTTGCTTATAACTCGTAGCACCTATGAACCTAGAGCTCTGATAGCAACTTGTCACGACCCAATTTTTCCTCGGTTTGGGTATCGTGATGGCACCTAGTCTTAGGGACTAGGTAAGCCTAACATTTATTGAAACAACAACATTATTTAAATAGCATCTAATAATTTGAAATAGAAATCTCTTAAAATTTACAATTCCCAAAACCGGTAGTACAAGCCATAAACTCTACAGCGTGTTTGCTAGAAAATTTCTATATACAACTGTCCAGAAATAAGAATAAACAGTGTAAAATGAAAACTTGAAGGTGACTCTGAAGCCTGCGAACGCAGCGGCAGGTTTACCTTGAGTCTCCGCAACAACAGTCCACACAGCTAGCTAACGAACAAATGCCTGGATTTGCACAAAAAATGAGCAGAAGAGTAGCATGAGCACACCACAGCGGTGCCCAGTAAGTATCAAAACTAACCTCGGTGGAGTAGTGACGAGGAACAACCAAGACACCCACTGGTCTAATAAACTAAACAGGTACAAGTATATGAACAACAGGAGTATGATGTCTACATAAGGACTATGCAATATGGCTCACAATATAGTAATGGCATTCAAGAAAGAAACAACAAGTATCAGCATAATATCATGAAAATGACACAGACAAAGTGAATGGAACACAACCTAAATCCGGAATCACAAATACAGCAAGGACAAATAATAACTCAGCAACTACCGAACCTCGGACAAATCACAACTCACGGGTCTCAATACCTGAACCCTAACACTTGGCATCCTGTGCCCTCATAACACCTCATAACTGCGCTGACGACTCACGTGCCAATAAAACCATTTTCACATAGAAGGCAAGTAAACAAGGGTGAGCATTTATGCTCAATAATATCAAGAATACCTCTTATCCGATAAAAGTGCTTAACTACGTGTATGCTTGTGCAAGTGTCCTACCATAGTCCATGTCAGCAAATAAGCATAAGGAAAAAGAACGGACAGCACGTAGAATATTGTCTCACAGCTTTCACAAGATAAAGCTCACACAGGTACGTATACCACTACACAAATATCAACAACAAGAATTCCCCCAGGCCACAAATCATCATAAATCAATCCCTGACACAGCTCACCTTATCTCGCCACGTATGCAAAAGTAACATAAATGCCCGCCTTGTCTCGCCACATGTGCATAATAATGTTCCCACCTTGTCTCGCCACATGCGCAACCCATATATATATATATATATATATATATATATATATATATATATATATATATATATATATATATATATATATATATATATATATATATGTATGTATATATACATATCTCGCCTTGTCACGCTGCATGTGCAAATATCAATGGTAACAATAGCACGGTAGAAACCTCATGCAACCCCATAATAACAACCGCATGGCAGAAAACTCGTACATCACAATAATAACAACCGCACAGCAGAAACTCCGTGCATCACCACAACAAGTACAACAGCAACAATGACAATAATACAAAGTACGACAAGTAAATCAACTCAAGAACTTTAATTCACAAAGAAACGGTAGAACCAATTCACAAGGAATAACCACAGTAAAAATGCTAGGCGTAAAGAGAACAACTCAACAAAGGAAAAACTAATGTGTAGCAACGATCCCATAATATATAATTCAACAACAGGGAAGCTAACACGAATCAAATAATTTCAAATAAAATAAGTCGACTAAGATATAGGATATCTAAACTTCTTTTTAAGGTTGAGGAAATTACGAAAAATATTCGACAATTCAATTACTTGTCATATATATATATATATATATATATATATATATATATATATATATATATATATATATATATATATATATATATATATATATATATATATATATATATATATATATATATACATATACATATCTCGCCTTGTCACGCTGCATGTGCAAATATCAATCGTAACAATAGCACGGTAGAAACCTCATGCAACCCCATAATAACAACCGCATGGCAGAAACCTCGTACATCATAATAATAACAACCGCACGGCAGAAACTCCGTGCATCACCACAACAAGTACAACAGCAACAATGACAATAATACAAAGTACGACAAGTAAATCAACTCAAGAACTTTAATTCACAAAGAAACGGTAGAACCAATTCACAAGGAATAACCACAGTAAAAATGCTAGGCGTAAAGAGAACAACTCAACAAAGGAAAAACTAATGTGTAGCAACGATCCCATAATATATAATTCAACAACAGGGAAGCTAACACGAATCAAATAATTCCAAATAAAATAAGTCGACTAAGATATAGGATATCTAAACTTCTTTTTAAGGTTGAGGAAATTACGAAAAATATTCGACAATTCAATTAAGGATAAGCAGCGAAAAAATAATCCTAACCTCAATTAAGACTGAACAATTATAGGATGAAATAATATTAATTCCAAATAAAGATAAACAGTTATGAAAAGATAGCATGGCTATAAAAGAGATAACAGTTTCAATTAAGGCACGTATGAATCAAGTAACAATAATAGTGGATCATGAAGCAATTGATTCTAATTAAGCAGGTAAGTGTGAATGTAGTACTTAAGATATATAATCATAACAAGAACAACTGCATATTCAATGAATACAAGAACCTAAGAACCCTAAAAAGCCAACTTCCCACAAATAAGTCCGTGCACGCACTCGTCACCTCGTGTACACAGACTACAATCAACATAGAAGACTCAAATCCTAAGGGAAAGTCCCCACACAAGGTTATGAGAGATACTTAGCTCAAAGAAGACAGACCGATACTCAAAAATGAACTTCTCGGGTGAAATGACCTCCGGACAGCTCAAATATAATCAAAATAACTTCAAAGCACAAATAAAACTCATAAGAGACTATTCCGGATTATAAAGTCTCAATCTTTATCAAAATCTAAAAATCGGTCCAAAAGCCGACCCTCAAGCCCGCACCTCGGAACCCGACAAATTTTATAAAACCCGAACACCCATTTCGATATGAGTCCAACCATACAAAAATTATCTAATTCGATACCATTTCGTCCCTCAAATCATGATTTTTCATTTTGGAAATTTTCTTCAAAAACCAACATTTTCCTCAACTCAAAACACAAATTAAATGATAAAAACAAATATAAAATCACGGAATATAATAAATTCTAGGTGAAGAACACTTACCCAATCGATTTGCTTGAAAAACCCACAAAGAATCGCTCAAAACCGAGCTCTAGAACTCCAAAAATGGTGAAAACGGCAAACCTTCGGAGAAAGGGACGCGTTCGCGAAGAAGAAAAACAAAAGCTGCCCAGTTGTTCTTCACGAACGCGACAACACGTTCGCGAATGCGGAGAGGAAAACTATGATGGCCTAACAACTACTCTTCACGAATGCATGAAGTAGTACGCGAACGTGTAAGCGACACGCGAATGCGAAGAGGAAAATGATCACCAGTGCCCACAACCTGGTTTGCACTTCGCGAATGCGAGATAGGGAATGCGAACGCGAAGAAAGGGGTGGAAGAACTTCGCGAACGCGAGAGGGTGACTGCGAACAAGAAGATGAAATATTTCACCCTCCAAAATAACACTACGCAAACGCGAAGGCAAGGATGCGAATGCGATGAAGGAAACCAGATGACAAATAACGGCAGTTCAAAATAGGGGGAAATGACCCGTAGCCCATCTGAAACTCACCCGAGGCCCCCGGGACCCCATCTAAACATACCAACCTAACACGGACTCGCTCGAGGTCTCAAATCATATCATACGACACCGAAAATACAAATCGCACCACGAATCGAACTTATGAACTTCCAAAACTTCCATCTTTGAAAACTCGTGTCGAATCCAATCTAACCAACCCGGAATGACGTCAAATTTTGCAGGCAAGTACCAAATAACATAACGGATCTCTTTCAACTCTAGGAATCTCATTCCGACCCCGATATCAAAAAGTCCACTTCCGGTTAAAATCTCCAAAAATTTAATTTTTGCCATTTCAAGCCTAAATTAGCTACAGACCTCAAATTCATAGTCTGGACACGCTCCTAAGTCCAAAATCACCCAACGGAGCTAACGAAACCAACGGAACATCATTCCGAAGTCGTCTTTACACAGTTCTAACTATGGTCAAAATTTTAAGACTTAAGCTTCCGTTTTAGAGACTAAGTGTCCCAAATCACTTTGGATCATCCGGTAACTGAATTCAACCACGTACGCAAGTCAATACACATAATATAAAGTTGTTCAAGACCTTATGCCGCCGAATAAAGCTTAAATTCTCAAAACGACTGGCCGGGTCGTTACATGCTGGCTACGATGATCAGTAAATACCTCACACGAGACACCATAAATGTAATCTCTCCAAATCTTCAAAGCGTGGACAATGGATGCCAATTATATGTCATGAACAGGATAATTCCTCTCATGAACTATCAACTGCCGCAACGCATATGCAATCACCTTTCCATCTTGCATCAATACTACACCAAGCCCAACGCGAGATGCATCACAATACACCGTATAAGATCCTAAACCTGTGGGTAATACCAACATTGGCGTCGTAGTCAAAGCAGTCTTGAGCTTCTGAAAGCTCAACTCACACTCGTCTGACCATCTGAATGGGGTACCTTTCTGGGTCTGTCTGGTCAATAGGCTTCCTATAGATGAAAACCCTTCCACGAACCGACGATAATAACCTGCCAAACCCAGGAACCTTCAGATCTCTGTAACTGAAGTAGGTCTAGGACAATTCTGAACAGCCTCAATCTTCTTAGGATCCACCTTTATGCCTTCTGCCGATACAACATGCCCCAAAAAGGCAACTGAGTCTAACCAAAATTCACATTTTGAAAATTTGGCATATAACTAATTATTCTTCAAAGTCTGAAGCACACTCCGAAGATGCTGCTCATGCTCCTCTCGACTGCTGGAGTAAATCAAGATATCATCAATGAATACAACCACAAAAGCATCCAAATAGGGTTTGAACACCCGATTCATCAAATCCATAAATGTTGTTGGGGCATTTGTCAACCCAAATGACATCACTAGGAATTCGTAATGCCCATACTGAGTTCGAAAAGCTATCTTAGGGACATCAGATGCCCTAATCTTCAACTGATGGTAACCAGACCTCAAGTCAATCTTTGAAAATACCTTGGCACCCTGAAGCTGATCGAATAAGTCATCAATTCTTGGTAGGGGATACTTGTTCTTGATAGTAGCCTTGTTCAACTGCCAATAATCTATACACATTCGCATAGAACCATCTTTCTTCTTTACAAATAATACTAGTGCACCCCAGGGCGAGACACTGGGTCTAATGAATCCCTGATCAAGCAAGTCTTGTAACTACTCCTTTAATTCTTTTAACTCTAGTGGGGCCATATGGTATGGTGGGATAGAAATGGGTTGAGTGCCCCGAGTTAAATCAATACAGAAGTTAATATCTCTGTCGGGTGGCATCCCCGGCAAATCCGCAGGAAATACTTTTAGAAATTCACGAAAAACTGGTACTGAGCCCATAGAAGGAACATCCGCACTAAGATCGCGAATATAAGCCAAATAGGCTAGACACCCTTTCTCGACCATACGCCGAGCTTTCATATAAGAAATAACCATGCTGGCAGAATAACGAGGAGTTCCCTTCCACTCTAACCGAGGTAACCCCGAAATGGCTAGGGTCACTGTCTTGGTATGACAATCCAATATAGCATGATAAGGTGACAGCCAATCCATACCCAAGATGATATCAAAATCTACCATATCAAGAAGTAGAAGATCCACACTAGTCTTAAGACTACCAATAGTAACCACATACGAACGATAGACATGATCTACTACAACAGAGTCTCCCACCAGTGTAGATACATACACAGAAGCACTAAGAGAACCACAAGGCACAACCAAATATGAAGCAAAATAGGAGGACAAATAGGAATAAGTAGATCCTGGATCAAATAGAACTAAAGCATATCTATGGAAAACTAGAATAATACCTGTGATCACAGCATCAGATGACCCGGCCTCAGGCCTAGCTGGAAAGCATAAAATCGGGGCTGGGCCCCACTACTCTGAACTACGTCCCAAGGACGGCTTCTAATTGGCTGGCCTCCACCTCTAACGGTCTGACCTCCACCTCTAATGTCCTGACCTCCACCTCTAGCTGCCTAACCCCTACCTCTAGCTGGCTGAGCAGGTGGTGAAGCAACCAATGTCGATATGATGGCACGAGAATCCTGCCGAGATCTATTACTCGACAACCTAGGGTAATAACTCCTGATGTGATCAATGTTCCCACACTCATAACACCCATCCTAATACCGTGGCTGTTGAAGCTGAAGCTGACCCGAACGGGCCGGACAATTGCTGGAGTGGTGGTGCACTAATAGGAGCTGAATGTGCATTAAATACTGGCTGCCCAGAGTAAGGCATAATAGGACCGTGACTCCCTGAAGCACCGGTAGATGCCTGAAGTGCTGAATGAAATGTTCTGGGAGGATGACCCCTACCAAAATTACCCCTGCCTCCATACGAGGCACCACTGAAACTACCAAACTGACGAGGCCTCTTATTAGACCTCTGCCCTCTCTCCTGTGCAAGAACCATCTCGATCCTCCTCGCAACATTAGCAGCCGCCTGAAAGGAAATCTCACTTTCGGTCTCCTTGGCCATCTGAAGCCTGATAGGGTGAGTGAGTCCCTCAATAAACCTCCTCACTCTCTCTCCCTCAGTAGGTAGTAAAAGGAGATCATGACAGGCTAAATTCATAAAACGGGACTCATACTGAGTAACAGTCATACTGCCCTGCTGTAGACGCTCAAATTGCCTGCGGTAATCCTCTCTCAATGTGATAGGGAGGAATTTCTCTAGAAATAGCCGTGAAAACTGCTCCCAGGTCAATGCAGGCGATCCAACTGTCTGGTCAATGTATAATCTCTCCACCACCTTTTGGCGGAACCCGTCATCTGAAATACAGTAAAATCGACCCTATTGGTCTCAACTATACCCATGTTACGCAACACCTCATGGCAGCGGTCAAGATAATCATGTGGGTCTTCAGAAGGTGTACCACTGAAGTGAACTGGAAAGAGCTTAGTAAACTTATCCAGTCTCAATAAGGCCTCAGAAGACATGGCGAGCCTATCACCGGCATGTACCGCAATAACTGGCTGAACTATCCCAACTGGCGGGACTGCTGGAGACTGATTTTGGGGAGCCATCTGCTCTGAAGCGGGAGTAGTGGGAGTTTGTGCTCCTCCCCCAGCCTGTGAGATAGCTGGTGCTACTACAAATGTACCATTCTGGGCCACGCCCTCCATAAGACTCACCAAACAGACTAGAGCATCCTGAAGCACTGGAGTAGCTATGAATCCTTCCGGGACCTGAACTGGTCCAACTGGTACATTCTGAACTGGAACCTCCTCCGGAAGATCCACCTGAGGTTCTACAACAGGTGTTGTTGCTCGAGCTCTAGACTGAGCTCTACCTCTGCCTCTGCCTCTGCCTCTAGCACGACCTCGGCCTCGACCTCTACCCCTGGCCATAGTTACCACCGGGGGCTCTGGTCCCTATCCATCGGTAGATGTATTATGTGTTCTCACCATCTGCGAGAGAATAAGAATAGAATTGTTCAATCATCGATGATAGAATAAGATCGCACGACAGATTAAGGTAGAAGTGATGTTATTCCTAAACTTCATAGCCTCTGAGAGATAAGTACAGACGTCTCCGTACCGATCCTTCAGACTCTACTAAGCTTGCTCGTGACTCGTGAGACCTATATAACCTAGTGCTCTGATACCAAATGTCACGACCCGAAATTTATACCTTCGGGACCGTGATGGCGCCTAACATTTCACTTGCTAGGCAAGCCAACGTTAGAATAATATTAGCCATTTTAAAATAATTTTTAAATTAATTAACAACAAATAAACAAATGCGAAAGTAAGGTCTGAAATATAGTGAATAATCCATATTAATAGCAAAGTCTAAATACCACCCAAAAACTAGAGTCACAAGTGCACGAGCTTCTAGAATAATACAAATAAAGGTCTGAATAAAATTCACAGCTGAGACAATATAGAAGGGAAATTTAGAACTACGAACGTTGTGCAGTTATACCTCAAGTCTCCACTAGTAGATGTATCCGGGCAAATCTATGATACGCCGCTGGGACCAACTCTGAAATCTGCACAAGAAGTGCAGAGTGCAGTATCAGTATAACCGACCCCATGTACTTGTAAGTATCGAGCCTAACCTCGACGAAGTCTAACTTTTTAAACTCACAATTATTTTGTGACACGTGTCATGATTCCAACCATGCTACCGACTTGAAACACTTTGGGAATCATCAAAATTTCCACCACTTGTAAAACAGCCTGGTTTTGGTCTCTGTACTCCTACCAATTAGTTTCTCATCATATGTCAGAAGTAATCTTCCTTTTTCTTTCTCCTAATTGATTCAGAAAATAGTTATAAGGGAAAAAGGCTATTATTATCCATGTACTATTGTAAATAGTACACATTTGTTCCTCAATTTCACTTTAGGTCTAAAACCTACTCCTACCATTAACAAACTTGATGGAATTGCCCTTAACCCTAACGGATGGTCAATGTGGCAGTTGACCCACTCTATTTTTTCCAAGTCAGCTGCCAAGTCAGCCTAGTATCCACTCAACTATTCCCCTTCTCTGAGCCTAGTCTGCGGGTCAGCTGACATTGTCATCTTCACCCCAAATTCCAAAACTAGTCTTTTTTTTTTGTATTCAAAATAAAGCCTCTAAATTTTATGCTAGAAAAGAAATTTCAAACAGCAAATATTAGGTTCTTATTTTTTTTCTTGAACGCCCCATTTCAACTGCTGTTTTCCAACAAAGTTTTAGCTAGAAAGTAAGGCAATTAGAGAATGGGGATCTTTCAGGGTGGTTTACCATCTTCGGCATGCTAGTGATTCCGACGGCAGAGCTGCGGTCGGAGGAGTGGACTGTGCGGCGATGTTCAAAAAATGGAAAAACCTCCATTTTGTTAGATCCAACAAATTGCAAAGAAGAAAAAGAAAATAAGTAGAAGAAAATGAAGGAAGGGGTAACACAGTGGTGGTTTGGCCATTTTTTGGTCAAGATCTGTAGTGGATCTCGCCGGTTTTCATGGTGATTATAAAAATAAAGAGGGAAAACAGTGAGAGAGAGTAGAGATAGTCAATGGTGGTAGCCTTGTGATTTTTCCGGCAAGTTTCACCGGTTCCATTTGCTTGTTGGTGGAATGGGGTTTCGGTTTGGATGATAAAATATAAAGAAAAAGAAGAAGAGAAGAAGAGAGATGAAGAGGGGGCCGGTACAGTGAAGGTTAGTACCGCTGGAGGAATTTCCAGAGAAGGGGAATAGAGTGGAGACTAGGCTGACTTGGTAGCTGACATAGAAAAAATGGAGTGGTCCAGCTGCCACATTAGCCATTCGTTAGGGTTAGGGGCATTTGTTAACACTAAGGTGGGTTTTGAACGTAAAGTAAAACGGAGGACAAACGTTTACTATTTACAATAGTACAAGGGTAATAATATCCTTTTTCCCTAGTTATAAACAAGCTAATCAAGAACATGCTTAGAAAGCTCTCGAACTAAACTCTTAAGTGTTATATCCCAAAAGATGCAGTACAATAGTGAATGTGTTCACCTGTCTGCAAACGCATATTGCTTTTCCCATGGATTTTTCTACCTCCTTCACTACCGACTTCAGGCCATGATTCACTCATCGATTGAATAGATGAAGAATCCCAATCTTGAAACTGTAAACTCAATTGCTTGGAATTCTGAGGACCTGGACCAGGAGAAGTCGACATTTGTAAATCCATAGAGGTCCACTCATGAGCAGTAATTATCATATTCCTCTTAAGCTTTATAAATGTATTAACCGTCATATTCTCATTTAGGATAATTTAATTCCAGCTGGTGAGACAAAACTTGCAGATGGAATATATTTAACTCATAATGTCACAATCCTCAGATGTATACACTATATATACATACATGTGCTTCTAGGTCCTTTTGTCACACATTAAATCGCAAGTAATAGTAATAGAGATGCTAAAGCATTAATTTTTGAGGGGTGGAATCGAGAACTAAATGCTAAATCATTTAACAACTCTCTTCTGCCTAAGGAGAGGAAAAGTAAAAATCCCTTCTTTGAAACCCAAAGAAAGGAAATAAAGGGAACAAACAGAGTAGTATATCCCTAAAGAACGCAAAGATAATCAGCATGTAAGTGGAGAACAACAAGATACAAGCCAATAAGAAATAGGAGAGTTAAACATCAAAATGCATAAAAATCCCCATATAAATAGATGGATTAGTTATTTACTCAAAAAAAAATATTCCCATTATTGCATGCACCAAATAGTAAACATAGCACCTTGTAGATTTTGAGAAAAACGGAGTTTGTAGTGCTGGGATTGAACTCACCATATCTCCATTATTCAAACCCATGATTCAAATTTTCACTCTCTTTGTAATCTCTATCTTCTAGGCTTTGCTGCTAAAAAGTCCAGTATTCACTGTAGACAACACTACTTTGGTTGCGAAAAGGACACAGACACTGAGTTCCCTCATTCACGGTTATTTCTTTTTGACTAAAGAATTAATATCCCATCAACAACTTCTTTTATCGTGCTGTGTGATGTGTAATTACAAGACTGTTCTCAAGGATGCAGAAATCCAGACTCCTCTTTCTCTTGACAATAATATACAAACCTCAAATATGAGTAAATTTAGAACAGGGGAGTTCTTTGCTAAGGTGCCCACAAACAGTGATTAAAACGTATTAGTTTGAATACAAGAAGACAACATAAGACTTGAGCGTTATGTTTGGAAGCTTTAATCAATTTCGGATTTCAAATTGATTCTTTTAGCCTTTTGATGAACATAGATTAAGTTTTGGACAAAGTGAGAAGCTAGCTATTGATTCAACGTATCTCCATAAACCTTTTTTTGTCTTAGCATGAAAAATAATAGTTTGATATATAGTCGAAAAATTGGATAAATTACACTAAACAATAGTTTAAAGCTATCCATGCAAAGCAGAACACCTTAGTGGGAAGTCTAGTCCTCCAAATGAGTTTCCAAGGCCAGTTTTCGATCATACCATTTTGAGAGCACAAATGTTTATAACCTGCTTTGACTGTGTACATGCCTTTACTGGAGTTTTCCCATTAAATTTTGTCTGAACATGACTCTGTAATATTGTGGCCTTCAATCAAAGTTAATAGGTTCAGAAAATCATCACTCCCAATCTTGCAGGTTCCTTCTGAAAGTGATATTCCATATGTTGCCCTCTCTATTATCAGCAGATTGCAAGCAATTGAGGCAAGTGCTGGAAATGATTCTTTAAGTACAATGTTCTCCAGCCAATTGCCTTTCCAGAACTTGACCTTTGCTCCATTTCCAACCTTGTAAGAGATGTTTTGCAAGAACTCATTCTTCTTCGCAGAGATGTTCTTCCAAAGACCAGTGCCATGTGATGATGTAACCGTCTTAGTGCACCAATTGTTCTGAGCTCCATACTTAGCAGTGATGACATCTTTCCAACAGACAGATTCCCCTTGTCTATACCTCCAAATCCATTTAAGAAGCATTCTTTTGTTGTGAAGCTTTAGATCTCTTTTACCTAAAACCCCCCATTGCCTTTGGTTGAATACATCTACTCCACTTAACAAGGTGGAATCTGTGAACTTGGATGTTACCCTCCATATAGGAATGTTCTTCTCATTTTGTCTAGCTTCTTGAGAACTGAACTAGGCATAGAGAAAAGAGTCATGTAGTATATTAGAATGTTGTCAAGTACACTATGTGAGTCTGCCTACCATGGATAAATATTGCATTTGCCATGTCGCTAGCCTCTTCTCAAAATTTTCAATTATGCCATTCCAGATCCTTGTTGACTTGAATTTTGCTCCAAGAGGTAGGCCGAGATAGGGGGTGGGAAGTGAGCCAGTGTTGCAACTGAGTATCTCTGCAAGTTCTTTTAAATTTGGGACTTCATTGACGGAGTATATGACAATTTTCAACATATTGATATGTAATCCCGATAAATCTTCAAAAATGAGGAGGGTTATGTTGAGATTCTGGACTTGTGGCTTATTGGCTTCACAGAAAATTAAAGTTTCATCTGCATAAAGAAGATGGGAGACGTTAATGGTGTTCATTGGATCTCTTCCCACTTGGAAACCTTGTATCCAGTGCAATTGCTTTGCTCTATCCAACATTCTGGTAAGGCCTTCCATAGCTAGGATAAAAAGGAATGGGGAGAGAGGGTCACCCTGCCTCAATCCCTTCCGAGGAGAGAAGAATCCAACTTGTCCCCTGTTCACTAGCACATAGTGCTTTACAGTTTTAATGCACAATTCGATCTAACTAATCCATTTAGCTCCAAACCCCATCTTTTTCAGAATGTTGATGAGGTAAGACCAGCCCAATTGATCAAACGCCTTCTCAATATCCAATTTACAAAGAATTTTAGGAATACCACTTTTTGTCCTCCAGTCAAGCACTTCATTTGCTACAAGAGATGCATCAGAGATCTGCCTGCCCTTAATAAATGCATTTTGCTGCCCTGAAACCAGTTAACTCACCACCTTCTTTAGCCTCTAAGCCAAAATCTTTGCAGCTAACTTATAGACACAGCCGATTAAACTGATTGGTCTATAGTCCTTCAGCTCAGCTGCAACTTTCTTCTTTGGAACCAGTGCTATGAATGAGGCATTGCAAGATGATAAGTTATGTGTCCTGTTATGTTTTGATGAGCTGACAAACTTAATGTTAAGAACCAGATGGGAACCTGTTCCACATCCTCTGAGTGCTCAAAGATCAACAAGTCTTAAGTCTGGGACATACTCCAACTTTCAAAGTCCAAGAAACAATAGAGGGAACAGATCGATTTCAGTTCCCTTGCTGACTGTATCAGTCAACTCCCCACAGCTGTAAAGTGACTGCAACTGTTCCTCTGCATACATGTAACAGTACAAACAGTGGAGCAGTCACTTTATGGGGAATGTCCTTGTACCAAACATGCTTACATCATTTAAGTGATGTCACTTATGCAATATTAACATAAAGGAAAGGCAAAACAATACTTGCACACTCTAGAATTTATCAAGCTTTCTCTCAAGTGTATTGCCAACCTGCAAGTGACCTTCAAGGCGTCAAAAACAAAGAGCAACATAACGAGGGACCGGTTTCCAGCATTGAGTCATCATATTTCCTTGGTTGTGTAGCACCTTTGTCAAAGCAACTTACTTGTAATTCTTACTTAGCTTAGTTAGAAGCATTGTATAGGAAACCTTTGTAAACCATAAACCCTTGAGTTTGTATCTTGGCTAGAGTTAGTCGAATTGTAAGTCTTTGTAATAGAATTATTACAAAGTGTCTTGTAATAGAGTTGTTACAAGTTAGTGAGAGATTAAGAGGTTAATTCCTAGGTTACAATAGGTTGTAATCTAAAGTTTGCTCAGTAATGAAGTTGAAATCCTACAAGGGTAGGTTGCGGTTTTTAATCCTGTGAGCTGGGAGTTTTCACGTAAAACTTCTTTATGTCATTTACTTACTGCAGTGTGCGTGTGTTCTGTGGGAACTAATAGAGAACATGGTTCTTTATATAGTTTAGTGGACCCTTAAATTCTATCAATTGGTATCAGAGAAAGTTCTTTCTATCAGGCTAACACCTAGAAAGGATTCGCATGGCTGCTCCACCAAACTTTGAAGAAGGTCAATCAACCTACACACCACCACGATTTAATGGCCAATACTATGGATGGTGGAAGACAAGGATGCATGATTTTATCATGGCTGAAGATTCAGAGCTCTGGGATGTTATTTGCGATGGTCCCTTTATTTCTATGAAAACCATTGGAGAACCAGCAGTGACAGTTCCCAAGTCTAGGAAGGAATACAGCGATGCTGATCGCAAGTCTATAGAGAAGAACTTTCGAGCGAAGAAAATCCTCGTCTGTGGCATTGAGCCAGATGAATACAACAAGATTTCGGCGTGTCAATCTGCCAAGGAGATCTAGGAAGCACTCCAAACAGCACACTCGCTTCACCTCTATCATCAATGAGCTCCATTCTCTAGGAGAAATCATTCCAAGGAACAAACTTATCAGGAAAATTCTCAGCGTATTACCTGGTTCCTGGGAAAGCAAAGTAAATGCTATCACGGAGGCAAAGGATCTACAAAAGCTAACCATTGATGAACTCATTGGTAATTTGAAAACTTATAAAATAAAGGAAAAAAAGGATCATGAGAGGAGAGATCCCAAAAGGGAGAAGAACTTGGTCCTTAAGACAGACAATAATGAATCAAGTGGTGAGGATGCTGATATAGCTTACTTGACAAAGAGATTTCAGAAGATGGTCCGCTAAAATAGAGGTATTCCAAAGAAGGGAAGCTCCAGCAAGCCAAGAGGGTATGACTTATATCATAAGTGCGGGAAACTAGGGCACTTCATCAAGGATTGCCCTCTCCTCAAGCAAGACCAGTACAAGCACAACATAGACAAAGCAGCCAAGAGGAACCCGGTTCCTGACAAAAGATTTAAAAGAAAAGAAGTTGCTGATAATGTTGTGAAACAAGCTCTTGCTGCATGGGGAGACTCTTCAAGTGAATCTGGAAAAGATGATGCACAAGGTGATACCTCCATGATGGCAGTAGAAAGTGAAGGAGATGATTATGATTTCATTTTTGCCATGATGGCAAAATCTGACGATGATGAAGATAATGATGATGATGAGGTAGACTTTCTAGACGTTCAGAGAAATCTGAAGTTTTACTCTCAGAAAAAGCTCATATCATTAGGAAATGTTTTAATTGGCGCTTATCACAATCTTATAAATGATAAAAATGCCTTAAATATAGAGTTAGGAGAGGTAGAAAATGAGAGATGATTTGGTAGTTGTAGTGGCCGACCTAAAAGAAACCATCGAGAATCTAGTGAAAGAAAAAAGTGTTCTAATGAAAAAGGTTGAAAACATAGAAAATGAGAGAGATGACTTATTAGTAGTCATCATGGACCTAAAAGAAATAATAGAGGAATTAAAATGGAGAAACAATTTTGGGACTGTTCAAAAAGGGAAGGAAGTTGCAAGTGAGGCACATATTAAGCTTGAAAATGAACTACAATCTATGAAATCTAGTTTGTGTGCTGAACTTAAAAGAAACAGACAGCTTCAAGAAGATCTAGGCAGAGCTAAAAATGACCTCAAAAAATCTCTAAAGTGGACATGATCCTCTAATACAATTGCTGCTATGTATACAAGCAATGGTGGGAACAGGCAGGGAGTCGGGTTCCAAAGGGAAAAGACTCCCTAAAATCCACATAGCAAGTATGTTACTGTCCCTGATAACCGGCTTTGCACTCACTGTGGCAACACTGGTCACTTTAAAGAAAACTATAAGGCTAGAATTCAGTCCCAGCAGAAAAATAAAGTGTTTGTTGAAAAAGTAACTACTGCTAAGGAACCCGGTCCCTCCGTTAAAAAAGGTATACTGCCTGCCTGGATAAAAAGAAGTTTAATTCGACCCTTTCCTCACTACAAGGGACCCAAACTTGTTTGGATTCCTAAGTCTAACCCTTGATTTTCTTGTGCAGGGAGCAGTGAAAGGAAGCAGCAAAAAATGGTACATAGATAGTGGTTGTTCTAAGCACATGACTGGAAGCATCAATGATTTTTTTTCACTCAAAGCCCTGCAAGGAGAGAGTGTGTCCTATGGCAATGGAAAAAAAGGATACATTCCAGGAGTAGGAAGAATTGGAAAGTCACTCACCCACTCAATTGAAAATGTGAACGGCTTAAAATAAAGCTTACTGAGTATTTCCCAAATCTGTGATAAATGAAACAAAGTTGAGTTTGTGTCAAAAGTCTGCACAGCCACAAACCTTGTGACTGGTGAAGTGGTTCTAGTGGCTAAAAAGTACAAACATATCTGTGTTGCAGATTTTGAGTCCTTGCAAAATGAGGATCTCACTTGCTTGAGTGTTGTTGATGATAATGCTGAGCTCTGATACCAAGTTATCACAACCCAATTTCCACTATAGGCCGTGATGGCACCCAACGTTTTAAGGACCACAAGGTATGTGATGCATGCGTAAAAGAAAAGCAAGTCAGATCCTCCTTCAAGCCCAAAAAGGAAGTGAGTACCTCAAGGCCACTTGATCTCGTCCATATGGATCTGTGTGGACCTATGAGGGTGCCAAGTAGAGGAGGAAAGAAGTATATCTTTGTTATAGTGAATGATTACTCCAAATTCACCTAGACCCTGTTTCTTAGAACCAAGGATGAAATCTTTCCAGTATTTGTTGTATTTGTGAAGAAGATCCATGTGAAAATGAGCCATAATGTGGCGTGTATAAAATCTGATCACGGCACAGAATTTGACAATGTCAAATTCGACGAATTCTGTGCTGAAAATGGCATAAGTCACAATTTTTCAGCTCTAAGAACACCTCAACAAAATGGTGTTGTGGAGAGGAAGAATAGGACTCTTGAAGACATGGAAAGAACAATGTTGATTGACAGTGGCATTGCAAAGAGTTTCTGGGCAGAAGCAGTCAATACTGCGTGCTACTTGGTGAACAAGTTCATGATCAGGTCCCTCCTGAACAAAACCCCTTATGACCCGCTAAACGGAAGGAAGCCTAAGCCAACACATTTGAGGACATTTGGCTGCAAATATTTTGTTCTCAACAATGAAACGGGGGAGGAACCTGCTTATTATGCAAGTTTATATTGACGACACAATCGTTGGTGCAACAAATGATTCTCTGTGTGAAGAGTTTGCAACTCTCATGGGAAGCGAGTTTGAAATGAGCATGATGGGAGAATTGAATTTCTTCTTGGGTTTGCAAGTCAAGCAAACTTCTAAGGGCACAATGATAAGTCAGCAGAAGTACATCAAAGAGCTTCTGAAGAGGTTTGAAATGGAAAGCACAAAAAATATTGATACTACTATTGCCACTGTCACTCATCTGGATATGGATGAACCCGGTTCCCCTGTGAACGAGACTATGTACAGAGGTATCATTGGATCACTCTTGTATCTCACAGCAAGCAGACCAGATATCATTTTTAGTGTGGGACTGTGTGCTAAGTTTCAATCTAATCCAAAGGAATCTCATCTGAAGGTTGCCAAAAGAATCCTTAGGTATCTCAAAGGAACGCAGGACCTGGTTCTCTACTATCCATCGGGAGACAATTTCGACTTGATCGGGTATGCTGACGCTGATTATGCTGGTTATCTGGTGGATAGGAAAAGCACTTCTGGAATGACACACTTTCTATGTTCGTGTCTAATTTTATGGGGTACAAGAAAACAAAAATCAGTGGCTATTTTAACGGCAGAAGCTGAGTATGTGGCGGCTGCCTCTTGCTGTGCTCAACTACTGTGGATCAAGCAGCAACTAGAAGATTTTGGTATGTTTTCTGATTGTGTGCCCTTACTATGTGACAACACATGTGCTCTCAACATGGCAAAGAATCCAGTTCAACATAAGAGAACAAAGCACATTGACGTGCGACAACATTTCCTCAGAGATAATGTTGAAAAGGGGGCTTATCTGCATGATGTACAGATGATCAAATTGCAGATATTTTTACCAAAGCACTGAGCAGAGAGCACTTTTAGAAGAATCGTTTTGCACTGGGGTTGATAAAGTCAAGCTAAGGACTTGGTCCCTCGATAATTGGCTATGAAAGAAATGTATAAGTAAAACTGCTAAAAAGTATTTTCTGGCAAGGTCTAACTCACTTCTATACCATTACAAGTAGACACGCATGGCAATTACAGAGCAAACAAGGAGTTAATATATGGCAGTTTTGCAAAAGGATGAGGCTCACATTTACAAAATCAGTCAGGGAACCTGGTTCCCGTGACATAGATTAGTGGTTATTTTTGCACTCTCATGCACAATCTTTTTAACGGCTAAAAAGGATGCCATGTTATTAAAATGCCAGCTTGCTCCTTTTCTTTTTGGAACCCAAGAGTCATACCCGTTCCGAAATGACCCGTCTACCCAGAAAATTTAATATCCTTTTCCAACCCATCCCTCACCCACTTTCTAATAAATCCAAGCACTGTCACTCTCACAACTGTTAACATCCTAAAATTCCCTTTTTCTTCATCAACCAAACATCCTTCTCTTCCATAAATCTTTACTACACTCCACTATGTCTGAGAATATTAAAGCCAAAAATGCTGCAAGCATCGTCCCCACTGTGTCTTCGCCTGTCGTCAAAATAGTAACAGAGTCTACGACCCCTATGCTCTCCAGTCCAAACCCTAAGCAAGAGTCACAACCACCTACTACTTCTTTCCCAACCCAATCAAGTACTGGTTCTCATTGGAGTTGCAAAACTTCGAATCCCAAGAGTTTGTGGCTACGACCTCTCCTTCTGCCTCACCAAAAACAATGGTCAAAGAAGTTACAGTGGAGGGAGAAGAAAATCAAGAAATCTATAGTCTGCCAGGGTTGATTTGAGTAATAATGACGTGGGTTGTAATAATGACGAATTAGCAATAACTACCCCAGGGTTGATTTGAGTATCGTCGATTGTACAGGTAATGCTCTTCTTATGTCTTCTGAGTTTACCTTGTATTTGCAAGAACAAGAGGCCATAGAGAATATGTTGTCAATCGCTGTTGAGGGTTATGTAGATAGTGGTTATGAAGGTGTGTCTGAAACGAATGGGTCCCAGAGGGGAGGTGACTGTCTACTGAAAGAAGGAAGGGAACTGGTGCCTGTCGAAAATCTGGCACCAGACAGTACTACTGGGGAACCTACCGAGGGACCTAATCCCTTCACACAAGAGGAGCCCTATGCTCCTACTTGGATGAAACTCCATGTTCTTCTAAAGAACCCCAGGTCAGTATTGATTCCGCTCCCTCACCTCACTTCTATGCTGAGCCATTGTCCATTGTTCCTCCCGAGATGAGATCTTTGTCTGAGGAGGAAAATGAAGGGAGTAAAGAAGACTATGATAATGTGTCTATTGCGAGTTTCATTAGTGCCAAGAGTAAAAGGGCAACTCCTCAACCACCCACTCCTAAAAGGCCCACTACTAGACTGCACACGAAGGAAGCTCTTGAGTCACTGGTGAAGAAAAGTAAGAAAGAAAGAAAAGGAGGAGGTTGACGAAGGGTGGCAAGTTAGTACATGACGAGGTAGTACCTACAGCTCTTGTGGTAAATGTTGATGACGAGGTGGATGAGGAACCCAGCCCCTTGATCCGTAAATCCTCCAAAAAAACTTATTGTTCCAAAATCTGGTAAAAAGTCATATGTGAGTGTGATGGAGGTTAGCAACATTGCCGTGGACAAGTCTGCAGAGAAAGTGGCTGAAGAGTATGCTGAAACAGTGTCTGAAAAGAATGTGTCCGAGAAGGCGTCTGAGAAATCGGCTGAGAAAGGAAAAAGTATAAGATAATTAGTGAAGAGAAAGGTTGGCGCCAATGAGGAACCTGGTTCCTCGAAAAAGGCCAAGGTTAGTGTGACCAAGGATGTTGGACGGAAAAATCTGAGAAAGCAGAAGGTGCTTTGGGGAAGAACCTTTTCCCCTGACATTCTTGACCTGACGGGAATGCGACAACTGGTTTAAATTTGTGAATTTCAATAGTGGACACATCTGTTCACACATGAGAGTCCCAAAGTGTATGAGGCCGAGGTACGTAGTTTCTATGCCGATCTGTTCACTGTTGAGGATGATAACATCTGCTTGAAGGTAAATGGGGTTGACTTTGTGATTGATGAGGCTGTATTGGGAACCATCTTGGGAGTGCCTACGGATGGTATATCCTCCATTGAAGGGACTTGCTCTTTAAACTTCAGAAATGCCTTTCTGAAGGAATATGCAGTCCAGCAGGGGGAACAGGTGTACAAGAAGGCCCTCCTTCCAGTATAGCAGCTGCTATTCGAAATGGTGAACAAAGTGTTGCTCCCTCGTGAAAAAAGACGTTTTATTACATCACGAGCAGATATGTTCCTCATGGAGGCTCTGGATGCATACTCCACTATAAATCTGTCGGGAATCATGATTGAGCACATGAAAAAGGTAGCAGATTTCAAGGATGGTAATTATGGACTGCCCTATGGGTTTCTTCTCACCAAAGTCTTTGAGTTATTCAAAGTTTCCTTGGGAAAGGCCACCATGGGTACTCACAATCAGAGTCTCTCCAAAACTACCTTGAAAGAGTGTGAGTGCATCGATAAGAAAGGAAGGGTTGGCAGCAATTCCACTATCTCTTAACTGATTGAAGCTCAGAGTATCGCCAATGAAGAGATAAAGAAGTTTAAGGCAAGGAATGTTATCCCTGAAGGTCAGCTTAGTCAGGCTCAGGAGGCACCTGGTTCCAGTAGCTCACAAAGTGCAGAGGTTGCTCGCCTGACTAAAGAAAATGATGATCTCAGGAAACAGGTCGAGGACCTGAAGGAGAGGTTTCTCAATGAGCAAGGGTCTGCAAATGCTCGAATGAATATCCTCCTTAGAACTCTTACCTCTTTCTCTCTGCCTCCCTCTTCCCGTGCTCCCTAGAGTCATTCCTTTCCCAGTGTCAAGTTCAGTTGTCTGTCCCCTGTTTTGGTTTCCTGTGTTTAGATATGTTTGGTGGCTGGTACTCTTTTTTGTTGTTTTTATTTTGTAGATGATTATGCAACATATGGAACTGCTCCCTCTTTTATTTCCAAAATTAATGAATATCCCGTCCTTTTGCTTTGCTTATCTTGCTTTCCTTCTTGCTTTATTTCTAGTCATGTTTATGTGCACACATGTGGCATGAGTTAACCAGGCTAGACTTTTTTTTGCTTATTGCTTATGCTCAATCTTTTTATGATGCCAAAAGGGGGGAAAGTAATTGAGGGGAGCACATGCTTACAAGGGAATTTATTAATTGAGGGGGAACAAGAGGGGGAACAACACAGGCTCAGGGGGAATTTCAATTACAAGTTTGTCATCATCAAAAAAGTGAAAATTGATAAGTTATGTGTCCTGCTTTGTTTTGATGAGCTGACAAACTTAATGTTAAGAACCAGATGGGAACCTGTTCCACATCCTCTAAGTGCTCAAAGATCAACAAGTCTCAAGTCTGGGACATACTCCAACTTTCAGAGTCCAAGAAACACAGAAGAAACAGATCGATATCAGTTCCCTTACTGACTGTACCAGTCAACTCCCCACAGCTATAAAGTGACTACAATTGTTCCTCTGCACACACGCAACAGTGCAAACAGTGGAGCAGTCACTTTATGGGGAATGCCCTTGTACCAAACATGCTTACATCATTCAAGTGATGTCATTTATGCAATATTAATATGAAGGAAAGGCAAAACAACACTTGCATACTCTAGAATTTATCAAGCTTTCTCTCAAGTGTATTGCCAACCTGCAAGTGACCTTCAAGGCGTCAAGAACAAAGAGCAATATAACAAAGGACCGATTTCCAGCATTGAGTCATCATATTTCCTTGGTTGTGTAACACCTTTGTCAAAGTAACTTACTTGTAATTCCTACTTAGCTTAGTTAGAAGCATTGTGTAGGAAGCCTTTGTAAATCATAAACCCTTGAGTTTGTGTCAAAAGAATTTTGGCTAAAGTTGTGTGCTTGAAGTTCCGCTGAGACTGGGTAAAAGGATAAAGAATTGTCTTAGTGGACATATTTTAATAAACATGGGTCTGGTGACCCCCTTTTTCTTTTCCAGAACTCTTTAGATTTAGGGCCTTTAGAATTACACTAAACACATCTGTAATACTTATCACTTAGTACATTCATTTATTGCTAATTTAGCACATGATGTTTACTCTAAATGATACTCCTAATTAACCATGGTTTGGTTATAAACTAAGGTAAAAAAATAATATTAATTAACTATGATTTAATAATAAAAATGTATGTTGGTAAAAACACCTAATGCATGTAACTTTTTACCCATAAACGTATTGCCGTTTATCTCTATATTTCAAAGTCAAACACTTAAACCCCTTACGCAATGAAAATCCTATACAAATGAACATCATCTAATTTTTTTTTTCAAAACATCACCTAAGTCATCAGGAACTTTAACTTCAATTTGACAGTCATCAGAAACTTTAAAACAAGCCAAAACTCCTATCATTCTTTGTGTTTGGAAAGTGTGAACACTTAATTTTTGAACATACTTGGGATTTTTCAACACTTTTAAGTATGTAAATATTTTTAAATTTGATCTACATATTTTAGCCATTATTTTGCATTTTTAGTAGGTTTACTTAAGAAAATTAAAAACCCACAAAAGAGGCAAACTTTTAGATATTAGCTTTACTTTTATTTGCAAAGAAAAGAAAATGCACAAAAAATATATCTTTTCTTCTAATCTTGATAAGCTAGCATTTTCGTTTAATTAGTATTTTGCCTCGCCATTGTTACTCAGTAGGAGTAGTAGTTTATTTTGTTTTAGTTGTCGTTTATCTTTTAAAAGAAAATCACAAAAATAGTCTCATTCTCGTTAGGATCTTAAATGAGTAATAGGATTAATTTTCATCTCAACTTATTCTTATTTTGTAGTAGAATTATTTAATACTCTTCTCTTTAGTTTTTCGTGCAAGTTGATATCTTTTTTTTAGCTAGTTAGTCTTCCTTTTGGTTATGAATTTTTCAAAAAAATTGAAAAGAAAACAAACTATATGTGCACATATCATAAAAAATGGGCAGAATTGCGTGACAAACTCACATGGACAAAAGGATCCATTCTCCCCCGAAATCTTTATCTTTCACTAATCCTTATCCAAAGGGACAATACACGCACAATACGCTCCTGATGAGAGCTTTTCTATTTGATTCCCCACTCTTAAAAAGAGCACACACACACACACAATTAGAAAGGAGAGGAACACGAAAAAGCAGAGGAAAAAATAGATCTGAAAAGAGAGCACAAAAACATAGCCCAGATCTCCTTCTTCACTCATCTTTCTCAGTCTCTAAGCAGGGGTGTCAATGGTTTGATTCGGTCGGTTATTTTATAAACGAAAAATGGCCTAAAATACCCTTATCGTATGCTAAATGGTTTATAAAAACCTCCCGTCTATCTATCCGTCTGGAAATATATAGGACGTTAATTCTATTGTCAAAATTACCCTGTGACTAACGGAACTTCGTGTGAGCCTCTCATTAAATGACGTGGCATTCTTTCATTTGTCCACGTGGCTCAGTGGGGCTGAAATTGTATTTGAATAATTTTTGACCCATTTAACCAATCCGACCCACTCTTTTTATGTGAGTAAGTTCTTTTACCTTATACCTAACGACAAAACACTCATTTTTTTTTACCATTTCTCTCATTTCCTCTATCTAACCCATCAAATGGAGATTTTAGGGTTTCTTTAGGGTTCGTGGTTTGGTCCGATTTGGTGCGCACAAAACAGGAACAACTTTGATTTCCAGCATTATCTTGCAAGATCATTCGATTAAAGTAAGTATTTACAGCTTTAAGTTATTAAATTGTAGGGTTGGGGAATATTTGAAAAATGACAAGTTTATGTCTTTTGCATGTGATGATTTTATGTTATCTGAGCTATTTTTTGTACCTTTCTAGATTTATTTATGTTACTTTTATTTTTGTGGTCCTTGTCGTGTTGGTCCTCCATATTAAAGCTAGGATTTTTATCGATTTGTATAATTAATTGATGGTGGGGTTTCATATCTTTATATTTTTATTGTTTAGGCCTTGAATACTGCTGATGTAGTCCCATTTTACCTTTTTTATTGTTGTTGCATGTGATTTTATCCAAAGAATGGTGGATAAAGTGAACTTGTATTTTAATTATGGGGGTGAGTGGGTATTAGAACATACACTGTCTTATACTAAGAAAGATGTGCATCTGTTGAGTGGTTATGAAGTAGACCACCTCTCTTATATTGATTTGTGTAAAAGAATACACTGAAGTAATAGAATTTGTTGAGGTAAAGCAGTTAATATTTATTGACCCATCTGAGAGGTATTTTTTATTGGATGGGGATGAAGGAATAGGAAGCTTCAAGCCCTAATTAATAATGGTTTCACTAATGTATAATTATTTGGTGTTGACCTTTTGGATGATACTCTAAATGTTCCTGTATTTACCAGTTTACAGCAACAGATAGTGTACCTATTGCTGTAGCTTCTGACTGTGATAGTAGTGAAGATGATACAGATATTGAAAGTGTTGATAGTGATTATGATAGTGATGCCCTAGGTTTATTTGAGAGGCAGAAGAAGTGTGAGGTAGCTGACCAACTTGATAGGTATAAAACATTGGAAAAAGATATGACTTTCAAAGATCTTGCTGAAGCTAAGGAGGTTATTAGTTATTATATTGTTTCTAATAAGAGGGGCCTTCAGGTAGATAAGAGTTATAGGAGAAGACTTAGATACAAGTGTCAGATTTGGTGTCAACTTTTTCTTATTTTGTAGTAGGATTATTTAATACACTTCTATTTAGTTTTTCGTGCAAGTTGAGATCTTTTTTTTAGCTAGTTAGTCTTTCTTTTGGTTATGAATTTTTCTGAAAAATTGAAAAGAAAACAAACCATATGTGCGCATATCATCAAAAATGGGCATAATTGCGTAACAAACTCACATGGGCAAAAGGATCCATTCTCCCCCCCCCCCCCACTAATCCTTACCCAAAGGGACAGTTCACGCACAACACGCTCCTGACGAGAGCTTTTCCGTTTGATTCCCCAATCTTAAAAAGAGAGTGCACACACAATTAGAAAGGGGAGGAACACAAAAAAACAGAGGGAAAAACAGATCTGAAAAGAGAGCACAATAACGTAGCCCAGATCTCCTTCTTCACTCATCTTCCTCAGCCTCTAAGTAGGGGTGTCAATGGTTCGATTCGGTCGGTTATTTTATAAAATTTGTATCATACCAACTTTTCGGTTATTCTATTATGTATAACCAAAATTAGACTTTCTAAAATCGTCCTAATCATGTTGGTTTCTCTTCGGTATCGGTATCGGTACGGTTCGGTTAATTTTCGATATTTTTTCAATGTCCTGTGAAAAGTCATTAGTAGAATGCAATAACATAGGTACTTTTATAGGACTTAGCAAAACTCTTTAGATATTTTTACTGTTTAAAGGGTGGTAAATTAAGAAAACATGAAAGATGGCCAGAGTATAGATCCATCAACTATTCTACAACAGCGTAAAGGAACCTAAGCAAAGACACAAAAAATATAAATCACACGAGTGGAAAGATACTAACCAAGTTAGAACTCAAAAATAAAGTGTATAGAAGATTAAATATTAAAAACAATAAATCTAAATTATACGAAAGGAAATATATTCAATACATTGTAGTTTGCTACTCATAATCGCTATAATACTTTGTGTCTTGCTAGTGAATATGCTGAAAATAATTTAGTCTCAGTAGGAGTAGCATAATAGGTTTGAGAATTATGATTTTGAGTTTAATTACTTATTGGCTTATAATCGTTCTCATAATTCCAAGGCCCAAGGAAAATATTTACAGCTTTATTATTCTAAAACTTAACATAAAATGTATTTTTCACATGTAAATTTATTCGGTACGTTTCCGTATTTTTTTGGTTTATTTTTATAAAATAAAAAAGCTACCCGAATTAACGAAATGATTATAGATTTGTATAAAAACCTATGATTTTATTTAAAGGAACCTAAAAATCGGTTCGGTACGGTACGGTACGATACGGTCAGTTTAGTCGATTTTTAAATATACATTTACACCTCTAAGGTCACAAAAAACCAGCCATGAATTTCCTTTAAACTGCCCAAAACGCAGCCTAAACATCCACTGAAAACAAACCCCAAAACCACCAAAACTCAGCTCCTTTCTTCCAGCAAAAACTACACCAAAATACCTTGAAATCAGTCCAAAATAAAGTCACAAAAATCCCAGCGAAAATAAGCCAAAAAGACCTCAAAATATGCTCCAAAAACGAGCTGAAAACTTTCCCCAAAACGAGCAGCTGCTTAACACTTTAACCCCAAAGTAATACTAAAATCTCCCGTGAAACAGTCCTAAAAAGCAGCAATATCAGCCCCGAAACCCGGCTGGAATTGATCCCGATATCAGCTCCAAATATCCACCAAATCTTGTTATAAACAGTTTCTCTCTTCTAGTTTTCGTCGCTGGTCGAGATTCGAGTTTTCCGGCAGGTTTCGAGGTTGCCGGGGAGGTCCTGTTTGAGTTCGACAGTTGTTATATCTTTTTTGCTGCAACTTTTGAGTGATTTGCATTTTGTTCACTATTTTTTGCTTTGATAATGTGTCATGTTAGTTCATTGCTTTCTGTACATTAATTGTATAGTTGGTTAATTAATTTTTCAAAACAAGTTTAGTGAGGTTTGATTAGTAGAACTTAGAAGAATTTTTGGGTCCATGTGATTTAAGATTAAAGAAGGTAAAAGATGAATTGAGAAATGGACGGTTAAGGCTAAGGGTGGCAAGTGGGCCAGTCCAGGCCTGAAATCGCGGGCCAAACGGGCTGAACGGGCCAGGACCGTTTGGCCCGATTTTAGTGGATCTGGGCCGGTCTCGTGGGCCGGTCCTATGATTTGGGCACGCTAGGCCCCGGACCGGTCCCTTAGCGGGCCAAACAGTCCCAAATTTTTTTTCTTTTTTTTAAAAAAAATATAGTCGTTGGGCTGTCAAAAATAGCCGTTGGCTATTTATAAAATAGCCATTTAACCCCCAATATAAATAGCCATTTAACCCCCTAACTTTATTTTAACCCCAAATTTTTTATAATTATACTTTTTTCCTATTTTCAACTATAAATACCCCCTCATTTTTTCTTACAAAATCATCAATCTATCACAATCTCTCTCTAATTTCCTTCTATAATTGCTACTATTGCTTACTTTATTGTTACTAAGTGTATAATATATAAGATATATATATATATATATATATATATATATATATATATATATATATATATATATATTATACACTTAGTATATATATACTTTTTAGTAGTAATATGTAATGACCAAAGTATGGTATTTTTTAGCTAGTATAAATATGGAATGATAGAAGATCAAGTTTTAGCTCAACTCAGTTTTAGTTGAAACTGTAATCTGAGTTGAGCTAAAACTTAATCTTCTATCATTCCATATTTATACCAGCTAAGAAGTATCATACTTTAGTCCTTTAATGTTACTACTAAAAAGTATATATATATATATATATATATATATATATATATATATATATCGATATAAGATGTATATATATATATATATATATAAGCTATATTCGATAAGCTATATATACATCTTATATACTATATATAAGATGTATATATAGTATAGTATAGTATATATGCTAAATGAGATGTATATATAGTATAGTATAGTATATATACTAAATGTATAATATATAAGTTATATATATATATATATATATATATATATATATATATATATATATATATATATATATATATTAACATCCTTTTGTCTCTAATATCTATTTAATTTTTTTTTAAGAAAAAAAAATCCGTTGGGCCCACTTAGCCCATTTAGCCCGCGGGCCGGAACCGTTTAGCTCGGGACCAAACGGTCCCGGTCCCGGTCCCGGGCCGGTCCCTACAAAAAGACCGTTTAGCCCGGAACTGTTTGGCCCGTTTAATTTGGGACCGGCCCGGGACCGGGACCGTTTGGACCGGCCCACTTGGCCCGTTTAAGTCCGGAACCGGCCCACTTGCCACCCTTAGTTAAGGCAAATGAGGTCGTAGAATATTTGGGTTATATCGAGAAGCAGATTATGAATTCGGGATCTGTTTAGTTACATATGAATTAAATTTGGACTCGAATGAGTTCATTAAATTTGGCGCAGCCCGACAATAATAAGAGGCATGAAAGCTGGCCCATTTTCTATAATAAACTTCCATAACTCTGTGCCTCACAATAATCTCAAAACTAATTTAGGAAAATAATTCATGAACACAGTTAGTGTGATGACCCAAAAGGTCATCTTATGTTTTAGAACTCGAATCTGTGCTCTTAAGCCTTAAAAAAATCTCATTTTACCCTCCTCGATTTGCGTGCGTAGTCCGGGCAGATTTTCGGAAAGCTTTTATGTTTAAAACTAATGAAAATAAGAATTTTTGCCTTAAAAGTTGATTTTAGTTGACTTCAGTCAATATTTTTGGTAAACGGGCCCAGATCTGTGCTTTGACGGTCCCACTAGGTCCGTATCGAATTATGGGACGTGGGCGTATTCCCGGGATCGAATTTGGAGGTCCCTAGCTTGAGTTATGATTTTTTGATGAAAATTAAAAGTTTGAAAATTATTTATTTTTAAGAATTGATTGATATTTGACATTATTAGTATCGGGTCCGTATTTTAGTTTCGGAGCCCGGTACAGGTTCATTATGATATTTAAGACATGTCTGTGAAATTTGGTGAGAAATGAAGTTGATTTGACGTGATTTCAGACGTCCAGTTGAGAATTTAGAGGTTTTAAAGTGTTCTTGAGATTTTCATTTGAATTGGTGCTAAATTTAGAGTTCTAGGTATTATTTTGGCGATTTGATCGCGCGAGCAAGTTTGTATGATATTTTTAGACTTGTGTGCATGTTTGGTTTGAAACCCCGAGGGCTCGGGTGAGTTTCGGATAGGCCACGGGATGTTTTGGACTTTGGGAATCTGATTTTTTTCTGCAGAGTCTGTGTTCTGGCATGTCCTTCTTCGCGTTCGCGATGGTACTCTCGCGAACGCGAAGAGTAAATTGGGCAGCTGAGGATTTCTTCTTCGCGAACGCGAAGGCTTAGTCGCGAAGTGATGGGGGCGTTACCCTTCGCGAACGCGACAAGCCCATCGCGAACGCTTAGTATTAGGCACTGGGGAGGGGGGAGTCAGCCTTTTCCCCATCGCGAACGCGAGCAATGTCTCGCGAACGCGAAGACTAGGGAAGGGCAGCCTACGCGAACGCGAGCACTGCCTCGCGAACGCGAAGGCTTGGCAACCCATACACTTCGCGAACGCGGCAGTGTTCTCGCGAACGTGATGAACATTGTCGCCCAGCACTTAACAGAATCCAAAACGGAATTTTTTCCAAAAACTCATTTTTCTCAAAAACCAAACGGTGAGGGGCGATTTTTCAAGAGTCATTCCTTCCCCAAATTATTGGTAAGTGATTCTAAACCATCTTCTTTCAATTACCCATTACATTTCTTGAATTTTCAACCTAAAATCTAGACTTTTCATGGTAGAATTAGGGGTTAGGGTAGAAAATAGAGATTTCAGAAATTTGGGGATTTAGACCTCGATTTGAGGTCGGATTCCAAAACTAATTACATATTCGGGCTCGGGGATGAATGGGTAAATGGATTTTGGTCCAAACCTCGGGATTTGACCAAGTGGGCCCGAGGTTGATTTTCGACTTTTTGGAGGAAAATTTGGAAAATCTGTAATTATTCATTAAAGTTGATTCCTTTAGAAATGTTTGATATTATTGAGTCATTTTTGAATAGATACGAGTGGTTTGGAGGTGAATTCCAAAGGAAAAGCTGTGATTGAGAATTAAGTGGTCTTCAGAGTGAGGTAAGTGTTGTGTCTAACCCTGACTTGAGGGAATTAGGAACCTTAGACTACTTGCTAAATGAAATTCCTGTGAGCGGTGAATATGTGAGGTGACGAGTACTTATGCGCCGCCAATTTACCTGTTTTTTCATGTTTCTCAGTTTTTCTTATATTGTCTCATTCCTATGCCTAATTGCTATGTGTTAAATTAGTGTTGTTCAATTTATCGTTCTTATCATGTTTACGGATTTTCTGGTGATAATTGAGTTTTTATTTCAAAGTTGAGATTGATGTTATGGAACCAAATGTTGAAGTAAGGTTTGTACTTGTTATTCTATCTCCCTGTTGATATTTATGCATTGCATTATGGTAAGGGAGAGTGTTAATGCACGAAGGGTGATGCCGTGCCATATTGTGAGTGTTAATGCACGAAGGGTGATGCCGTGCCATATTGTGAGTGTTAATGCACGAAGGGTGATGCCGTGCCATATTGTGGGTGTTAATGCACGAAGGGTGATGTCGTGCCATATTATGAGTGTTAATGTACGAAGGGTGATGCCGTGCCATATTGTGAGTGTTAATGCACGAAGGGTGATGCCGTGCCATGTTGTGGGTGTTAATGCACGAAGGGTGATGTCGTGCCATATTGTGAGTGTTAATGCACGAAGGGTGATGTCGTGCCATATTGTGAGTGCTAATGCATGAAGGGTGATGCCGTGCCATATTATGAGTGTTAATGCACGAAGGGTAATGTCGTGCCATGATATGAGAGTTAGTGCACGAAGGGTGATGTCGTGCCGTTTCTATTAATTTTATGGTGAGATTGAGAGTAAAAGCACGAAGGGTGATGCCGTGCATTTTTCTTTACTGTATTCACTATTCCTGTTGATTCATGGTATATTGACTGCTCCGGTGATCATTTTGTTGTAGTTCTTTATCTTGTATTCCCCTCAGTATGTCTCCTCTCCCCACATTTCCTGTTTAGTTCTTCATTCCTGTTATTTGCGTATACACTGTTAAATTGTACAGGTTGATTGTAGGTGCCTTGCCTTGGCCTCGTCACTACTTCGTCGAGGTTAGGCTCGACACTTACCAATACATGGGGTCGGTTGTACTGATGCTGCACTCTGTACTTTCTGTGCAGATTTTGATACCGGCTCAGGTTGATCGAGATTTGCTATTGGTCCGCTGTCCGGAGACTCAAGGTAGATCTGTCGGCGTTCACAGACCTTGAAGTCCCCGTCTATCTTTTTATGTCCTACTGTTTTCGTTCATTCGGACAGTTGTATTTTTTTCAGACTATTACTTGTAGTAAATTCTAGAATGCTCGTGAATTGTGACTCCAGATCTGGGTGGTAGTAATTAATACATTTTTATGATATTCCGCACTTATTATATTTTATTTTAGTTAATTATTGTTATTTACTGAATGGAAATAAGGAATTGGTTTAATGATTCTCTAACGTTGGCTTGCCTAGCAAGTGAAATGTTAGGCGCCATCACGGTCCCGTCGGTGGAAAAATTCGGGTCGTGACAGTTAGTTGTTCTAAGCGCGATTAATAAAATGATAATTGCAGTTGTGGGTTCGGTTCCGGTGTCACAATTGTGAGTTTCAAATAAACTCATAATTATTTAAAATATATAATTAGAAGAGGTAATGCATAAAAGGTTTTAAAATATGTATCCTTCGAATGAATCAAGCCAAGTGTAATTTGTTACGCGAAGAACTCGGGTGTGCCTCACATCTTCTTCCGGGTTAACAGAATTTCTTACCCCGTCTTCTGTGTTTCGCAAACTTAAAAACAGAGTCAAACTCCCTTGAATTGGGATTTAAAATAAATCGGTGACTTGAAACACCGTAATCAATTATTCCAAATGGCGACTTTAAAACATAAAATAAACCAATCCCATTTCAATAATGTCACTTTAATTGGAAAAACTCCTTTTTCCCGAAAAAATAAGGAGTGACAGCTTTGGCGACTCTGCTGGAGAAAAGAACTTAGGATCATCGGTTCAGGGTTCAGAATTCGAGCTTAGATGACTTTTATTCTTGGCTTGTTGTTTATTATTTGATTTTACATGTTTGGGCCTAATGTGCTAAATGCTGCTATTTACCGCTTTGATATTACCGTGAACTGTATTTAAATTGTTATGTCACCTTACTTCTCTCTGAGTCTTCTAAATCTTCTGGAAAGCGTGCGTTTCACGTGGCGTGATTTGCAATGTGTACAAAACGAGTGCACGACATCGTGACTTGTTTCAAATAAACTCTATAATTATTTAAAATATATAATTAGAAGCGATATAGAAGCAGTAACGCATAAAAGATTTTAAAATGTGTATAGTCCGAATAAATCAAGCCAAATGTAATTTGTTAAGCGTGCCTCACACCTCCTTTTTACGGGAAAAGGAGTTTTTTCACTTTAAATGACACAATTGAAATGAGATTATTTTAATTAGATTTAAAGAGTCGTCACTTGGAATAACTATTTACAACGTCTCAAGTCGCCATTTATTTTAAATCCCAAATCAAGAAAATTTTGATTCTCAAGTCTGCGAAATACAGAAGATCGGATAAGAGATTTTGTTATTCCGAGAGAAGACGTGAGGCACCCCCACATTCCGTGGTTTTAGTACGGTCGCTTTATAATTACACCTGGCTTAATTACCGATTATTACATATTTTGAACTTATGTGCATTTTTACCTTTTACCATTTTTATTTGCATATTTTAATCCGTTTTAGGCATTTATGAAATTTATTTAAACAAGTCACGATGTCGCATACTTGCTGTTTTTATACACATCGTAAATCGCGCCACGTGAAACATACCCATGATTCACAACGTGCTTATTTCATTTATTTGAAGTTATTGGTCAGGTCACGCGAACGTGCACTTGGGTTCGGGATTACGTGTCGCAATTATGCCACATGAGCCGTACCCACAACTGCAACGATTTATTTAATTAGCGCGCCTAAAGCAACTAACATGTATGAGTTATTTTCCTAAACTACTTTGAAATTATTGCGAAAGACATAGATTACGGAATTATTGTAGAGTAGCATCAAGCGGATTAATTTTGGAAAAGTATGTTAGCTTTGTTATTAAAGAAGAAAGGGGCAACAGCACATTATCATGAAAGTGGCCTGGCAGATGACTTATTTGCCTCATCAGTCCATTTATCAAATTCGCTCAAACTAACAGACCATACTATTTTACGAAATGGGCCAGCAAGATTTCACTCATTTGAGCCCAATTGTTTCTTAGAGGCTTAAACCAACAGACGGCCCTCTAAACTTGAAAAACTAATCATTGACCCAATTAAAGTCTCGTGACCCCAATTAACTACCTCAAACTCACTGCTATCCAAGTTCTAAACAGAATTTAATTTACAATGAAGCATTCAAAAATTCAGAAATTTCGCATCAAAGATGCATTAACAGAAAACCAAACAAAACACATGGAAAACAATACATGAACAAACAAAAATTTAAAAAGAAAACGACAAAGAAATTCGAATAAGAAAGGTAAGAATGAACCTTTATACTCAACAAATAATCTTGTCATCAAAATACATGAATCCCAGATATTATAACCCGGATAAAGAACTCGAACAAGACCCGCGACAGGAACACTCGAACGGCGACCTCGACGGACTGAACGTGGGTGGTCTTACACAGCTGAAACAAAGTTCTGCTCGTCGACAAATATGGTGCGACGACTGTTTTCAGGGTGGTTTGGTGTTGCGTTTCAGCTGGTTTTTGGGTGACGTTTCAGCTACTTTTGGAGCTGTTTTTGCTGGTGGTTTGAGGTTGTTTCAAGGTGGGAAAAGAGCTGGTTTTAGGACTGTTTCGCAGCTGGGTTTGGCTGCAGTTTTTTGCTGGGTTTGGGGTTGTTTTCAGGTGTGTTTGGAGCAGCTTTAATGGCTGCGTTTTTGGGTTGTTTTAGGTGACGATTTTGGTGGTTTAGGGACTGTTTTTGGGCAGTTTTCGGGGCTGGTTCTCAGCTGGTTTTGGGATCGATTTTAATGGAGCTTGAGAGGGTGTTTTCAGGAGGTCACGGGGCTGTTTTAGGGGGTGCTTTGGAGCTCGTTTTGCAGCTGTTTTAATGGAGAAAGGGGGCTGGTTTCATGAGTGTTATGGAGCTGAGTTTTTGGGGTAAAGAGAGCTGGATTTTGGAGAAAAATGGCTGCTGATTTATGAAGCTTTTGAGGTGATTTAATGGAGGAAGAGTGAAGCTTTTCTCTGCCTGAATATGCAGCTGCGGCACTGCCCTATTCTCCTTGGGTTTTTTCTAATCTCATCTGTCGTTGCTGTTTCCTACATCTTCTCTTCACTTTCTTCTACCGCAATTGAGGCCGCATCCACAATTTTTCCCACATCTTTTCTTATTGACTTTACAAGCACAACTATCAAATAAGCAACGACAATTCCACGAGCATACACGTCACCTCAGATAGGTCTACTAGGCACACCCGTTATTTCTTTTTATAGTGATTTCTGCAGACTTTCTTGTTGCATCCACATGCATCCCTACACAGCATCCCTACACATCATGCCGACTAACTTACAGGACACCTCAGTCTGACATCACCCCACGTCATCCAACACGTACTCTGGTATCCACAATTACAATGAGATGATATCGAGCTCCCCTCTCCGACGGACTCTTGCAGTTTGTTGATCCTAGCATCTAGCTCTTTTTCTACTTCCTCAAGCCTCATTGGCTCCTCTCTTAACCTTTCAAGATCATCTTCTTCGTCTGACTCTGTTGCCTCATTGCTCTCTGCATATGATGAAAAGGGCATATGGATAGGTGGAGGAGAAGTCCAGTCATCATCATCGTCTTCAGTTTCAATGGCTTTTCCCTTCCTTTTTGTATCCATCGAACCTAATCTGCAATGGGTAATTTTAAAAGAAAGAAAAAGCGAGATAAAGGCTAAATTAGCTAGAAGAAAGGGTGACTTTATCTGGCTTTTCCTTTCTTCTAAAATCACCCATTGCAGATTAGGTTCGATGGATACAAAAGGGAAGGGTAAAGCCATTGAAACAGTAGAGTCAAAATCTTCCTCATACGATTATTGGACTTCTCCTCCACCTACCCATATGCCCTCTTCATCATACTGCAGTACGCCACTGCAGGTACGTGCCTTTCAATGCGGATCCAAGCTCTGATGAATGGTATTCTCTCGATGAAATTATCTACCGGAGCTAACCCACCTGTGGAAGTGAAAGCAGATTTTGGATCAGTCATGGGTGTGCTAAAGAAATATTTGTTGAGCAAAAATTCCAAGCACTGATTTGCTTTCTCAGTTTTTAACAGGGTAAGTTTGTATTATGTACTCCTATTGTTGGCTTTTGGTTCTTCTTCGTCATTAAGTTGCCATGTAGAAATGACCGGATGGGATTTGTTTGTTGGCAGAGTTGGGGAGAGAATGACTCTAAATTTCTTTTGAGAGGACTATGAATTCGAGTTATCTTATGCAACTCTTTGAGTGTAACAGTCTGCAATTTGAATGTTATTTTAGCATTTGCATTGCTTTAGAGCATCACAATAAAGCTTAGTTTTTTGAATAATGTTATAATCACTATCTTAATTAATAAGAAACAGTTTCTGTTATCTAAACTAACAAGCACTGTTTTTCAGTAATTTCAATGCGTTTCTAGACCTATTGTTCAGTATAGAGAACAGGAAAGCAGGAGATATAAAACCCTTTGATGGTATAACCTGTCTTTTGAAGTTCTTGTATTTCCAACACCAAGTGCTTGTAATAAAAGGCAGACCTTTCTCTGACAAGGAAATCATGTTTCTCTTAAAAAGTCATTTGCCACGCTGAACAAGATATTGCCACCTTAAAGAGGATTCACTTTAGATACTGCAGCTAGAACTGATATCTTATCTGATTTGTATTTCTTGTCTCTTTTATGTGTATACTCTTGCCATGCCCGGAAAGCTCTTGTTTGGCAATAGTTAGTAACACTACAAAATCCTAAATCTTGAACCGACACCGGTATTACCATTCACAAAACTCAAGTTTCTAGTGCACACTCTATGTCTCACATATGCCACGTTGGGTTGTAACGTATTGGATGTCGTGATTATGGGGCTGTAATCTGCATTGTCATAGGAATGTGTTTGAACTGAAAATCGGGTGTAGATTCCATTTATCTTCTCTTCATTTGTTTTGAGGTAACTTATTTAAAGTTGTCTCAAATTATATGACCATTTCTCAAAATCAAAGCGGATTTAGCTAAGATCGTGACAAATGGGAAATAAAGAATCTAAAATAGTTGAATTAAGGCTTAGATGTTATTTAACCTACATTTAGTCCCGTGTTTGTCAAGAATCTTCTCATCTGGTTAGTGGTTAGAGACTTGATTGACCGTGTAGGAATAAGTGGGATTTAGAGCACCCCTACTCTGAGGGAGCTTCTAATTTGTCTTAAAAGACAATTTATTTAGTATTGGAATGAAATGGACCTTAAATTTGCAGAATGAATATAGTAGATTCATATAGTAAATTTAGGTGCAGTTAATTGATTGACACACTTAAAAGGTTAATTTGTTTTTTGCTTAAGTAGTATTACGCTAAACCCAGAGTTAAATTGGATATAAGAAATTCCAATCTTGAAAGATCTACTGTGGAATCCATATTTAAAGATCTCAGAGAGTTTAATAAAGGTAGTTTGAGGAATGTTGAAGAAACACTTTTGTTCTGGTGATGGTTTCCACAAGTCAAATTGTATACAACATTGACCCGTATTGACTATCTTCAGGATTTTGTTTTGATGCAATATATTTCATGGTTTGGTAATAGTCAATCATATAAATGACCCAATTTGACATTCATGGGGTACTGTGCAGTAGGCCAGTTATTCTTATGCATTGTTACGTTCTATCATAATTTGTTCTGAAGCAATCCTTGTGAATGATTGAGGCCTATTTTCCTTTCTCATCTAAATCCAGTTCAGATGATGGTGGACTATTTGGTAAGATCAGTCTAACCACTATGCTGAACACCTCTTGCCTGCAAGTTTTACTGGATATTGCAAATTACAATTGCTTGGATCAAGAATGTGTACTTGATGACTTTTTAGGACTGCATATTGGAGTATTAGACTGAAAGTGCAGGCTGACAAAGAAGATGATGAGCTGAAGGGTAAGCATTCAAATCCCAACATGACTTTTTGTGTGAGGAAAAGTACCTGGTGTTCTAGCACCGAGCTATAGCCCTGCATTTTTTATCCTTCAACTTTCAGTTGCTGAAGGATCGAGGCGTGCTTAATTATCTGCACTTCATGCTGGAAGCTTGAAGTAGCTTTTTTGGTTTCCCTTCATTCCTACCTATATCTAATCCAACACAGCTGTTGGAGTACAAAATTTATGTTATTTTGCTTTTCAAAGCATCGCCATTGAGAATGGAAGGCTAATTACTCTTTAGTGTCAAATCACAAATGATTGCTGCTTTGCCATCATTTAGATAAAGGATAATAAAAAAGAACAGCAGAGCTGTCAGATATGAGGTTCTTTTTGTTGATCTAAAAATAGCTCCTCGAAAGTTGCTGATGTACATTTAGGAGTTCCATTTTGAATTTATTTCTTTTCATGCCTTTTGTCTCTGCATAAATGCAGATTTCTCTCTACGGTGAGAAAAATATCAGACATTCTTGACGCACGGAGCTTGTTTTGTACAATAGGACCAAGCATTAGTTCCTCTCAGATCCAACTCTGGTCCCACAACTTTATGCTAAGCATTGATCTTATATTTAGCCTTATGAAGTTCCATTCACTTTTCGTTTTGCACATACATAAGAATAATGAGAAGGGCACATGATCTCAAAATAGCCTCATAATATCCTAACATTTGTTTTGGTATATTTCCAAAGCAATATCTTTCTCCAGAATTAATTGATAGCTGAAGACCACAATGATATTGTGTTCTGAACAAAATTGTGGCCATTGTACAAAGCCAGCTTAACGGCACTTTTGACATAGTTATCATGGCAATTGAATACGTAGTACTTCCTTTGACATCTAAAAAGAAGTTGTCTTTGATTTCAAATGTTATTATAACTGGCTTTACTTCAGTGCTGCATATAGTGCAGTATTAACTTCTTGTTGACAGGCTTTTCATGCAGTGCTATTCGCTTTTTCCAGGTGCTATAAGAATTGAATGTTGATATCTATCTGATTTTGGAATAAATGCACAAACAACAAATTAACGTGATGTGTTGACTGTTTTTTGAGTTTTCTTCGATGTCAACATTTGAAGAAATGAGTAAATTACTGTAATTTTAGACCCAATACTTTCATTTTGCTTATTATCTATTCATTTTGCAAGGTATATCTTCCCCTACATGCCTGGCGGAGAAATTGTGGGAGGAGGTGGGGCGGCGGGCGGCCTCTTCGCGAATATTTTCGTCGGCAGTGCGGCGGTGGTTTTGGGGAGGGATAACTGCGTCATTTGTGAGGCGGTAGCTTTGATTGGATTGATGAAATGAATAATGTGATTAGATTTAGAAGGGGATTGGTGATGTAGTTGGGGAGGAGGAGAGAGGAAAGAAGATCTGAGCATGAAAGAAGCCGCCATCAGTCCTTCGCAGGCCTATTCGAGATCATGCCACGTGCCCGTGGTCCGATCTAGCGACTATATATATTTTGTATTTATTAATAAACTAGAGTGTTTACCTTTCTTTTAGAAGTGTATGGGAAGAGGGTATCGTACTGAAATGAAGGTCTCAATTGATTTTTTTTAGCTCTTTACAAATTTATTTTTAATTTTATGATCCTACCTATTTTTTTTTATATATGAGAAATTTATTTTTACACGTAAGAGATCTATTTTTTTTACACATAAGAGATCTAAAAATATTATTTTTTTAAATTTAAAATTGTAAAGGGACATTATGTACAAATAACACGAAATGAAGGGTCACTTTCTTCTTAGATATATGAACTATGATAGAAACAGGAAGTTAGTTTCAAAAAGCTGTGTCCTTTTGCTATTTATGTCTCTTGCGGTTTGTTTAAAGACTTGAGTCAGAACCCATTTGTGGTTCTTTTGAACAAGTGTAACGAAAATGTGTGTTTAAAAAAAGAGTAACATTTTTATATATAGCGCTCTTTTAAAGAGCGCTATATATATATATAGAACGCTCTTTTAAACCGCGCTATACCTGTTTTGTGGGCCTACCAATAAGTCTCCTGCGTTTAACTGACATAACAATAATTCAAATGGGTATAGCGCTCTTTAAAAGAGCGCTACACCTAAAACAATTCAGCCCACCGAGCTAGGCATTGCCTTATTTAAAGGCGTTAGGATTTTACAAAAATTCATTCAAAAATATTCCTAACTCTCATTCAAATTTTTCTTCTTGTTAAATTCTCAAGCATTTTTTCATAATGTCTAAAGAGCGAAAAGTAAGGGTTTCATTATATTGGGAGGGTGAGGTTGTGGTGGCGAATAACTCTGTGAGCTATAGTTTATCTCCACAGTGTCATGTTAAGTTGTCACTTACAATGGAGTACGATAGATTGATATCGTTGTTATGTAATAAAATGAGTGTGAGAAAACGTTCGGTGAACCTTAAAGTAACCGGAAGATATCCGTATTCCGTCACTCCGCAAGGGTTTGCTTGTTACGCTGAGTTTAACTTCGACGATGATAAAACTTTGAGGGATTTTTTTAGGACTCCGGATGAATACCGGGAATTTCTTGTGATAAAAATGTTGGAAATGTACGTCAAGGTCGAAGACGTTCGCAATAATGAGGTTGTGCATAGTAGGGATAACCCTCAGTCATCGGGTGGTTATTCTGGAGCAATTTTTGCCGGACAGGTTCCGGATGAAAGAGTTTGCCCTGATTTAAACTTATTACCACGGGCGAATGAGGAGCGAGGAAATAATTTCTCTCCTGCTTTACATAATCTACAAGACGAATGGTAAACTTCAATTTTCCTTAGTATTACGATGTATATTTTTGTTGTATTGAATTTGTATTAACACTCATATATTCCACAGGGGGGTACCGGCCATATATGACTTTTACAACTTATGAATCCACGCCCAGTTGAAATATGCGTAGTTCTGGTGTGTTGGATCATGGTGGTCCATCCGGGAGTCATCACCAACATGATAATGTCCATCAAGGAATGTCAACACGTTACGACTTGTAAGTGAAGTGATACAGCTATATGGAAAGTATTTATTAATTTCAGTAGCTTATGATTTTGTTGTTTGTGCAGTGAAAACAAGCAAGTTGAACCACCTGTCCTCACTCAATTGCCCGAAGACGACATATTAAATCGGGATCCGGCAGATACATAGAGTGAGGAAGAGAACAGTGATTATGACAACAATGCCGATAATTCCGGAGACGACACACCTTTCCCTCGTGAGGATGGTGACGAGGAAGAAGAGAATGAAGGACTTGATTTGACTAGGGAGTATGCTCCATCCCCCGTTAGACCAAGAGTGTACGAGTCCCAAGTGTCGTTTCATTCAAGGAAGATTCCCTACCTTGATAACTTGCCAAGTATGCCGGATGTGGATGCTCTCACAAGGGATTTTGATGCAATTCGGACAACAATATGGGATGATTCTAGACCAACGGTGCTGGCAAAGGGCATGCTTTAACACGCAAAGCATAGCGTAGTTAAATACTACGTTATGTGAATATATATAGCGTGGTTAAATACTACGTTATGTGTGTTGCCTTGCCTATAAATAACGGGCGCATTCTAGTTATTTTCTGCGCTTAACAATAACCAATAGCAAAACTTTCTATAAAAGCAAGGTTTTTTTAACGCTTTAACAAATGTCTGAACGCCTTTATGTACCAAGGTGCCAGTGCGGCAAAGGGTGTGTCATCTCCGGAATCATCGGCATAGGAAAGTATATATTAAGTCACAACAATTTAAATTGTCTTACCATGGTCTCGTCGGGCTCCTGAATATAATCTTCCGTCGCAGCCATATCAGCATCGCACAAATGGGCCTCCGTGACGGGCGGGGATGAAGCCTTAATAAGAAAATTAATAAAGTTATGGAAAATAAATGAGAAAAGAACAAAACAAATTTAAATTTAATACTAATAAAAACATACATGCGCCTGTGATGATGAGCCATAACTCAGCCGGCGCCCACTATCCAAATCTCGGGTCGGCCGATCCTCAGCAGTGGTCGATGAACCTGGGAAGTATGCTTCCCAATCCTCTCCGGTAAGGTCCGTGCCCGTGATCAATAACGGACCTGACGGGGTCACCTGCGAAGTCCCTGGAGTGAGCTGCATCCCAAGGCTGTATGACGGCATGCTGGTGGGATACTCGTCCGGCTCATGTAGGTCACCCGGCAGATCAGCACCAACACCATAAATAGGGGCTTCAACGCCCCCTTGCTGGGGACCACCTCCTCGCCGCCCACCACGACCCCGTGCAGTAGCCCTGCCTCGTGGGGCAGCCCTACCTCGTGGGGTACCCCTACCTCAAGGGGTACCCCTGCCTCATGGGGCACCCCTCCCTCGTGCGATACCCCTACCTCGCTGGTATTGCTCTGGCGCCACATAAGCAGGGTCGTGTCCTAAGCGCTGATCCTCTCGAGCTTGCTGCAGTATCCGGACAGCCACCTCTGCAACCTGCCGGCCGTAATCGTGCAAAGCGGCCGCTCCCTTGCCGGCATGCTGCTGCATCTGCAGTCCCATCTGGTAGACTATATATAGGCCAATAGCCTGCACAACGTATAAAATATAAACTACAGAACACTAAGTTATAGTTATATAATTAATAATAACAGAAAACATACCAGGGCCTCATGCCGCCCGGCGTATGGAACGTACCGACCGCTAGCTTGATGAATGGGATTCCCGACAAAAAGTCGGGTAACGCGGCGGTACCAGGGCATATAGAGCTGAATAGTCTCTGTCTGGATCTGTGGGGGGGGGGGGAATTAGGTCAGCTCGGTCATCCCAAGTATGGACCTACGCCTCTAGCCATGCTACATATGCATCGTCCGCCCTGGAACGATCATCCCGCTGATAATGTGTGGCCTCCTATGTAGGCCCCCTTGGTATATACTGCGGACGGCCAAACTGGTGAAGTACCCGCTCCGTGGCATGATGCTCCATAATATCAAGGCACATGAGCGGGACGGAAGTGCTCCAAATCAGTCGGCCGACCGAGCAATAATCGGGCAGGCCACTTATCAAGTCGTCGTTGTATGGCGTCCAGATGAACTATCAAATAACAATAGAAAACGTGAGTATGCGCAACACATGTGAAGCTATATCAAGTAAGTTTAGGTACACATTTACCTATGCGCCCTCCAGCATATACAACACATCCCTGCAAATAGGGGAGATTATGCCGAGCCTCGTAATCTCGTACATATCCACGCCGGAGAACACACCTCCTAGCTAGAGGGAGAAACGGAGGTGGTAGATCCGGAGGTAATGGTGGTAGAGGTGGCTGCAACTGCAGGAACGGCTCCCAGGCCCAAACCTAACATACAAAGTTGACGTAAAAATTAAGAAAAGTTTTGACTAGATAGAATTGGAAGCAATGAATAGAGTATTCGAATATGTTGTCGCTTGTAAAAGCGGCAAAAATCCACATACGTCATGCTGGGTGCCCATGCTCGCCCGGCACAGATGCCTGTACAAGTAGGCGAGAACAGCAGCACCCCAGCTGTACTGGGGTAAATCATCTAGCAGCTGAAGATGATGAAGAAATCGCAAGATGACTAGGTTCCCCAAAGTGTTCGGGAACAAGACCCCCCCAAACAGAAGGAGCAGCAGCAACCTCGTATACCAGTAAATATGCAAATCATCTGTCTCCCCGGTGATGTCGGGATGCAATATCTCCAAATGCTGTCGAATAGCTATCAAACTCATGCGACTGGCCCCTAAGAGTGCAGTCTCATCCTGTGGCCTGAAACCAGTGAGCTGCTGAAGTATGTCCAAATACTGCCCATGCGTTATCTCTCTCATGGCCTGAGGCAGTTCAACGGGTAGTCCATCAACAGGCATCCCATATAAAACCTCCACGTCCTGCAGCGTGATGGTGGCCTCGCCAATGGGCAGGTGGAAAGTGTGCGTCTCCGGTCGCACCGTTCTATCAGGGCCGTGATCAAAGACCAGTCGAGTTGCAGCCGCCCGATCTCCAAAATCCTGTAGAAGCCCGTATCCCGCAGGCGCTGGACTACACGGGGATGGAGATCTCTGTTGTGAGACCCCAGGTGTTTCTCTCTTCTCTTACGTAATATACGTAACGTGACGTGGTTATATTAGGTATATATGATTGGGTATAGCACATTGGGAGTATAAGACTGAAAATGTGTGGTAATATCAAGGAACTAAACTAAAGCTTTAAGTTAAAGGAATCCCTTAAACAAAGGTTCATGGTTAAAGAAATGGCTCGGGTAGCACCCCGCGCGTTCGGAAGGTTTAAGTTAACTTGCACCTGTGGGATAAGACTAAGAGTGTATAATATGCTAAGAATAATGTGTTATAAGGTATTATAATATCACACTGGTCACATGTTAAGTTTTGGAGTCAAGCAAGTTGCGAAATAAAGGTTGGCAAAAGTTATCGTAAATTTCTCTAATAAATTTTCTAAACTTTGGGTCAAATGTATCAGATCATTTCTCCCAATATATAAAGAGTTATAGGACCCACAACCTACCAAATCGAAGGTCTACGATTCTAGTTTTCAACCAAAGAAATCTCACATCAAACCGACATTGGAGTAAAATGTTATGTCGGTTTTACCGCGGACTGTCCGAGCTGAAATCGGGTCGCGAACCGGGTCGGGTCAAACAAGTGGTATAAGTCGGAAAATCCGACTTTTAAGACCCCAAAACATTTCATCTTCGTCCCAAAACAGTGAGAAAGCTTAAGAGAGGGTTTCATGGTGTTCTTGAGTGATTAAGGTGCGTTTTTAACGATTTCTATCGTTAAAGTTTGCCCCCGTGCCTAGAAGCGCAATCTCTACGCTTTGCAATCGTTTTCCCCTTCTATTAGCTGTGTTTGGAGCTATTTTTGGAAGATAGGAAATTGTTGTTCTTGCTGGTTCTTCAGGATTTATACTTGGTTTGCCAAGATAATCATCTTGGGACTCTTTTATGATCGTTTTTACAAAGTTCTACGGGCGTTTCGTCAAGTTAGGGTCATATGGCAAATCTGCCGATTTAAACTCATTTATGAACTGTTTATAGGTGCGTATAAGCTGCATATATATAGTGGTTTTGAAGCTTAGGACGTAAGAAACAACTTTCGTGAAGGAACTACAGGCATTCAGATATTCGTTGGAGAGGTATGTTAAGGCTAAGCTTCGTCCTTCCTTTTAGCACGAATTTTGGGAAATTCCTAAGACGCCAAATATGATATTTTACTATTCTGTTGCTAGAAAGACCTTCTGTGAAGGGCATTGGTATCGTAACTGAAGTATTTTCATGATGCTATTAGGTTGATATTCCACTCGTTCGGTTAAAAAGGGTATTCGACATCTATATATGTCATTTTGTCGGCTTTCTTAAATATATGTCCATATATATGAATTCTTATTCGTCTTTGGATTGTGTGACTTAAAAATAAAGGCATTTAGTATTTGCGATCAGTCCTTCTTCCTTGTTAAAGTGTATTTTAAAATCTCTAAAGTGACACGTCGATTTCAAAATTCTCAAATATAATTTTTATGTTTAAACTACTAAAACATTTGATTTTTTTGAAATACTTTCTTTTACTAATTATCAAGAAATCAAGTATAAGGACTAAGTGAAGTACCTTAAGCTTTTTATGAACATATTCAGAGTTAAGTTATCTTTCTAAAAGTCGAGTTAAGTTTTCAAACTTATTAAAAAAGATATGGGGTTCCACGAGATATTTGTATGCGATACGAAGGTGATTATGAGATTATGAGAATAAGAGTACCAATGAGCCAAGGTTGGCTAAGTTCTTGTTATGGCCTATTATGTGCATTCAAAGTTCATATCATACATGACATATTATGCATGGACTTCGAGCTATAATCGGAGGTAAGGGGCCTATTTGCCTGAAAGACTATATATATTGTACAGATGGCCACAGGTTGGCAATATGATACCGGTTAGCTACCGGGAGAGACCGCCATTGCTAGCATTTGGTTGGGTATGTCATGCATTTACATCAATATATATGTATTCACGACATACGATTACACGAGCATACCATGCATATTTTATTACTATGAGGTCGGATGTCGGCCATGGAGGTTATCTGAGTTTCAGTGTCAGGTGGTATCTTTATTACCTTTTTACATCAGCTATGTATGATTCTACTTTCTGCCTTAGATACCAGTATATTTTTATTCGTACTGATGTCCCATTGCCTGGGGACACTGCATTTTTGTTTCGTGCGTGCAGGTCCAGGTAGGGACTCTGATCGACCCCTCCGCTAGGATTTCGGGGTTCAGCTGTGAGTTGGTAAGCTCCACCTCTTCCTGGAGCTTTCATAGGATGGTTACTTTTGTTGTACAGTTTGGGTATAGTTGGGGCCTTATCCCGACAGTGCTTATGACACTCTTAGAGGCTATTGTGGACATAATATTCTGGGTTTCTTTTTGCTGCTTTCAGTCTCCAGCCCATAGGCTTGGCATGTATATATAGGTGTGTAGGAATGTATGTCTTCAGTCGCGGCCTCGTCAGCCAGCTAGTATTTTATTATTTTGGCTTGTCTACCTATGTTTATATGGCTTATTGTTATTCATGTCATAACCTTACGGTCCAGGCTTAGTATTTCAGATGTTGTGCTGCCCGATCTGTTGAGCCCCCAGTCTAGATTGCTAGTATGTTTAGTGTCTAACTCGATCGAATACAGTATCGAGTGCCAGTCGTGCCTCCCCTAGTTTGGGGCGTGACAAACTTGGTATCAGAGCAGGTCGTATCCCAGGGAGTCCATAAGCCGTGTCTAGTAGAGTCTTGCTTATGGGTGTGTTGTGCACCACACTTATAATCAGGAGGCTATAAGGCATTTAGGAATGGTTACATTTCTTTCAATTAATAGATCGTGCTATAGAGCGAAGTTATAAGAACATATGAAATCTAAATCGTGCTTTGTGTTTCCTATCTAACAGACTACCTATGCTCAGGAGATGGCACAGCGAGAGATAGGTATGGATCCGGGAGAAGGTACCAGTCGTTCCCCACCGGGTCAGAGGGATAGATTTCCCTTAAAGGCTCATAGTGAGTCTCCAGTACCCCTAGTTTCAGCTTCCCCAGCACTTGTTGGAGACCAGGGAGATGAAGTACCCCCAGCCTCACCAGTTCCATTGGTACCTGAGGCAGCTAGAGACACAATACCTCCAGCACCTATTGTTCCCCCATCAGAGACTGGGGAGCAGGGGATGAGGGAGGCTCTTCAGTTGCTGACTAGGATGGTTTCTATTCATGAGCGACAGCTAGAGTCAGGAGCAGATGCCCGGAGAGATCGGATAGGAAGCTCGACGGTACGAGAGTTTCTTCACTTGGGCCCTCCATTATTTACAGGATCCAGTTCCACAGAGGATCCCCAGGACTTTATAGACCATATGTATAGAGTATTGAGGGTGATGCATGCCTCCGTCACCGAGGCTGTGGAGTTGGCTTCTTTTCGACTACGTGATGTAGCCGTCCTATGGTATGAGGCATGGGAGAGATCTAGAGGACCTGATGCTCCGCCAGCAGAGTGGGAGGACTTCTCTGAGGCTTTTTAGCCCATTATTTGCCACGGGAGGTTCGGGAGGCCGTCTTGACCAGTTTCTTAGCCTAAAGCAGGGGGATATGAGTGTGAGGGATTATAGCCATAAGTTTAATTCTTTGGCAAGGTATGCACCAGATATAGTACGTACCATGAGGGCTAGAGTTCATCATTATATGGATGGTTTGGGGGATCATCTGATTAGAGACTGTAGGGTTGCATCCCTATCGGATGATGTAGATATTTCCCGCATACAGACTTTCGCTCAGACTACAGAGGACCTTTCCCGTCGGATTCGTGATACTCGCAGGGATAGGGAGCAGAGTAAGAGGGCTCGTACTATGGGGTCTTATAGGGAGCCACGAGTTGATTTTAGGCCCCCACTCCATCGATATCCACCTCGGTCAGCAGGTAGTTTCCCACCACAGATGCATGGCCAGCGGTTTGATCGTTATATTCAGTCAGGACCGGGGCAGAGCTCAGGCCAGCCTGAGGGCCGTCGATAGGAGCGTTTTGCACAGATGAGACAGCTTACTACTCCATGTACTCAGTGCGGTAAGCTGCACACCGGGCAATGTAGACAGGGTTCGAGTGCATGTTTTCATTGTGGGCAGACAGGACATTATATTAGCCGGTGCCCGGGGTTAGGCAGAGGTACACCAGCTCAGCCTTCAGGATTCACAGCAGCCTCTTCGCCCTCAGTCCGTGCTCCCCGACCAGGTCCACAGTCTACTCAGGGCCGTGGTAGGGGGAGAGGTGGAGGAGACACCTCAGGTTCTAGTGGTGGCCAGAACCGCTTTTATGCACTCACAGGCCGACAGGATTTAGAGGCATCCCCAGATGTTGTCACGGGTATATTGACAATACATTCTCATGCCATTTATGCATTGATGGATCCCGGCTCTACATTTTCATATATTACTCCATTTATTGCTGGTAAGCTTGACATGAGATCTGAGTTGTTGCCACAGCCAGTTGAGGTGTCTACGCCAGTTGGCGACTCTATTGTAGCTAATCATGTCTATCGAGATTGTACAATGTTAATTAATGACCGTCCAACCTCTGTTGATTTAGTTGAATTGGTTATGCTAGACTTCGATGTCATTATGGGTATGGATTGGTTGGTAGCTTGTTATGCTAATATTGATTGTCGTGCAAAGTTGGTCCGATTTCATTTTCCTGGTGAGCCTGTCCTTGAATGGAAAGGTAATGCAGCCACGCCCAAGGGTAAGTTTATTTCATACCTTAGGGCTCGGAAGTTTATTGCTAAAGGTTGTATATACCATCTGGTTCATGTTAGGGATATAGATAAGGAGCCAGCGACTCTTCAGTCGGTTCCTATTGTGAATGAATTCCCGATGGTATTCCCTGACAAGCTTCCAGGAATTCCCCCCGAAAGGGAAATCGATTTCGCTATAGATTTGCTTCCTGATGCGCAGCCTATATCCATTCCTCCCTACAGAATGGCTCCTGCAGAGCTAAGGGAATTAAAGGAACAACTGAAGGACTTGCTCGATAAAGGCTTTATTAGGCCAAGTACATCCCCATAGGGTGCTCCGGTGCTCTTTGTTCGAAAGAAAGATGGGTCCTTGCGGATGTGCATTGACTAAAGGCAACTAAATAAAGTCACTATCAAGAATAAGTATCCTCTTCCACGGATTGATGACTTGTTCGACCAGTTACAAGGTGCCAAATGCTTTTCGAAGATCGACTTGCGATCCGGTTATCATCAGCTACGAGTCAGGGATATTGATATCCCAAAAACAGCATTTAGGACGAGGTATGGCCATTTTGAATTCCTTGTCATGTCTTTCGGGCTTAAAATACCCCAGGATCCTTTATGGATCTTATGAACCGGGTATTCAAACCATTCTTGGATGAATTTGTGATTGTGTTTATTGACGACATCCTGATATATTCACGATCGGAAGCCGAGCATGCGGACCACTTGCGAGCTGTATTGCAGACTCTCCAGGACTACAGGTTATATGCTAAATTCTCTAAATGTAAATTTTGGCTAACTTCTATAGCTTTTCTTGGTCATGTTATTACCGGCGATGGTATCAAGGTTGATGGCCAAAAGATTGAAGCTGTGATGACTTGGCCGAGGCCCTTGAATCCGACAGAGGTTCGTAGCTTTTTAGGCTTGGCAGGGTATTACCGAAGGTATGTGGAGGGATTTTCCTCTATCTCTGCACCATTGACGAAACTAACACATAAGGGAGCTAAGTTTCAGTGGACTGAGGCATGTGAACAAAGTTTTCAGGAACTAAAGAAAAGGCTTACTACGGCACCTATCTTGACTCTTCCGGATGGCACCGAGGGTTATGTTGTATATTGTGATGCCTCGAGAATTGGCCTAGGTTGTGTTCTTATGCAGCATGGTAAGGTTATCGCGTACGCCTCCAGACAGTTGCGAAAACATGAACAGAACTATCCTACGCACGATCTTGAGTTAGCCGCAGTTGTATTTGCCCTAAAGATTTGGTGGCATTATCTATATGGGGTTCATATTGATGTTTTCACCGACCACCAGAGCCTTCAGTATTTATTTAAATAGAGGGAGCTGAACCTACGACAAAGAAGATGGCTAGAATTACTAAAGGACTATGATGTTGATATTTTATATCATCCCGGCAAAGCTAATATTGTTGCTGATGCCCTTAGCCGGAAGTCCATGGGCAGTCTAAGCCATGTTGAAGCTGATAAGGTCAAGATGACCAAATATCTATGCCAGCTAGCTAGTTTGCAGGTGCGTTTGGTAGATGCAGAGGGTGGACGCATTCTCGTTCAGAATACGGCAAAATCTTCTTTTGTTACTGAAGTGAAAGAGCGACAACACGAGGATCCTGAGCTTATAAAACTGAAGGAAAGTATTCCACAGCAGCGACAACCTTTATTTGAGCTAACTGGAGATGGAGTTCTTAGATACCAGGGCCGCTTATGTGTACCGTCAGTAGGAGAGCTCCGTGCTAAGATTCTTTCGGAGGCCCACTATTCTAGATATGCAGTTCATCCCGGAGCGACAAAGATGTATTGGGACCTTCGACAGATCTATTGGTAGAATGGAATGAAAAAAGATATCGCGGAGATGGTAGCCCAATGTCCCAACTGCCAGCAAGTTAAAGCCGAACATCAGAGGCCTGGAGGCCTAACTCAGTGTATTGAGCTTCCATTATAGAAATGGGACATGATAAATATGGACTTCATCATTGGTTTGCCTCGCACTCCACGGAGGTATGATTCTATTTGGGTAATTATTGATAGGCTTACAAAATCTGCTCATTTCCTGCCAGTCAGGACGACATATTCAGCCGAGGATTATGCCAAGCTTTACATTCGAGAGATTGTTCGCCTTCACGGAGTGCCATTATCTATTATCTCTGATCGAGGGGCTCAATTTACAGCATATTTTTGGAAATCTTTTCAGAAGGGTCTAGGCACGCAGGTAAATCTTAGCACCGCTTTTCATCCGCAAACTGATGGACAGGCAGAGCGTACTATTCAGACAGTTGAGGATATGTTACGTGCCTGCGTGCTAGATTTTAAAGGAAGTTGGGATGATCATCTACCTCTTATTGAGTTCGCTTATAATATCAACTTCCAAGCTAATATTCAGATGGCTCCTTACGAAGCACTATACGGGCGGAAGTGTAGGTTGCCGATCGGTTCGAGGTCGGGGAAGCAGAGTTGCTAGGTCCTAACTTAGTCCAGCAAGCAATGGAAAAGGTAAAACTTATTAGAGACCGGCTGCTTACAGCACAAAGTCGGCAAAAGTCTTATGCAGATATTCGATGACGAGACTTAGAGTTTGATGTAGAAGATTCGGTTTTCCTGAAAGTATCGCCTATGAAGGGCGTCGTGCGATTTGGAAAGAAGGGGAAGCTCATCCCCAGGTATGTTGGACGGTATAAGATTATTCGGAGGACCGTATAAGATTATTCGTAGAAAATATGCAAATCATCTGTCTCCCCGGTGATGTCGGGATGCAATATCTCCAAATGCTGTCGAATAGCTGTCAAACTCATGCGACTGGCCCCTGAGAGTGCAGTCTCATCCTGTGGCCTGAAACCAGTGAGCTGTTGCAGCATGTCCAAATACTGCCCATGCGTCATCTCTCTCATGGCCTGAGGCAGTTCAACGGGTAGTCCATCAACAGGCATCCCATATAAAACCTCCACGTCCTGCAGCATGATGGTGGCCTCGCCAATGGGCAGGTGGAAAGTGTGCGTCTCCGGTCGCCACCGTTCTATCAGGGCCGTGATCAAAGACCAATCGAGCTGCAGCCGCCCGATCTCCAAAATCCTGTAGAAGCCCGTATCCCGCAGGCGCTGGACTACACGGGGATGGAGATCTCTGTTGTGAGACCCCAGATGTTTCTCTCTTCTCTTACGTAATATACGTAACGTGACGTGGTTATATTAGGTATATATGATTGGGTATAGCACATTGGGAGAATAAGACTGAAAATGTGTGGTAATATCAAGGAACTAAACTAAAGCTTTAAGTCAAAGGAATCCCTTAAACAAAGGTTCATGGTTAAAGAAATGGCTCGGGTAGCACCCCGCGCGTTCGGAAGGTTTAAGTTAACTTGTACCTGTGGGATAAGACTAAGAGTGTATAATATACTAAGAATAATGTGTTATGAGGTATTATAATATCACACTGGTCACATGTTAAGTTTAGGAGTCAAGCAAGTTGCGAAATAAAGGTCGGCAAAAGTTATCGTAAATTTCTCTAATAAATTTTCTAAACTTTGGGTCAAATATATCAGATCATTTCTCCCAATATATAAAGAGTTATGGGACCCACAACCTACCAAATCGAAGGTCTACGAGTCTACTTTGCAACCAAAGAAATCTCACATCAAACCAACATTGGAGTAAAAGGTTATGACTGTTTTACCGCGGACTGTCCGGGCTGAAATCGGGTCGCGAACCGGGTCGGGTCAAACAAGTGGTATAAGTCGGAAAATCCGACTTTTAAGACCCCAAAACATTTCATCTTCGTCCCAAAACAGTGAGAAAGCTTAAGAGAGGGTTTCATGGTGTTCTTGAGTGATTAAGGTGCATTTTTAACGATTTCTATCGTTAAAGTTTGCCCCCGTGCCTAGAAGCGCAATCTCTACTCTTTGCAATCATTTTTCCCTTCTATTATCTGTGTTTGGAGCTATTTTTGGAAGATAGGAAATTGTTGTTCTTGCTAGTTCTTCAGTATTTATACTTTTTTTGCCAAGGTAATCATCTTGGGACTCTTTTATGATCGTTTTTATAAAGTTCTAAGGGCGTTTCGTCAAGTTAGGGTCATATGGCAAATCTGCCGATTTAAACTCATTTATGAACTATTTATAGGTGCGTATAAGCTGCATATATATAGTGGTTTCGAAGCTTAGGACGTAAGAAACAACTTTCGTGAAGGAACTACAGGCATTCGGACGTTCGTTGGAGAGGTATGTTAAGGCTAAGCTTCGTCCTTCCTTTTAGCACGAATTTTGGGAAATTCCTAAGACGCCAAATGTGATATTTTACTATTCTGTTGCTAGAAAGACCTTCTGTGAAGGGCATTGGTATCGTAGCTGAAGTATTTTCATGATGCTATTAGGTTGATATTCCACTCGTTCGGTTAAAAAGGGTATTCAACATCTATATATATCATTTTGTCGGCTTTCTTTAATATATGTCCATATATATGAATTCTTATTCGTCTTTGGGTTGTGTGACTTAAAAATAAAGGCATTTAGTATTTGCGATCAGTCCTTCTTCCTTGTTAAAGTGTATTTTAAAATCTATAAAGTGACACGTCGATTTCAAAATTCTCAAATATAATTTTTATGTTTAAACTACTAAAATATTTGATTTTTTTTGAAATACTTTCTTTTACTAATTATCAAGAAATCAAGTATAAGACTAAGTGAAGCACCTTAAGCTTTTTATGAACATATTCAGAGTTAAGTTATCTTTCTAAAAGTCGAGTTAAGTTTTCAAACTTATTAAAAAAGATATGGGGTTCCACGAGACATTTGTATGCGATACGAAGGTGATTATGAGATTATGAGAATAAGAGTACCAATGAGCCAAGGTTGGCTAAGTTCTTGTTATGGCCTATTATGTGCATTCAAAGTTCATATCATACATGACATATTATGCATGGACTTCGAGCTATAATCGGAGGTAAGGGGCCTATTTACCCGAAAGACTATATATATTGTACAGATGGCCACAGGTTGGCAATATGATACCGGTTAGCTACTGGGAGAGACCGCCATTGCTAGCATTTGGTTGGGTATGTCATGCATTTACATTAATATATATGTATTCACGACATACGATTACACGAGCATACCATGCATATTTTATTACTATGAGGTCGGATGTCGGCCATGGAGGCTATCAGAGTTTCAGTATCAGGTGGTATCTTTATTACATTTTTACATCAGCTATGTATGATTCTACTTTCTGTCTTAGATACCAGTATATTTTTATTCGTACTGATGTCCCGTTGCCTGGGGACACTGCATTTTTGTTTCGTGCGTGCAGGTCCAGGTAGGGACTCTGATCGACCCCTCCGCTAGGATTTCGGGATTCAGCTGTTAATTGGTAAGCTCCACCTCTTCCTGGAGCTTTCATAGGATAGTTACTTTTGTTGTACAGTTTGGGTATAGTTGGGGCCTTATCCCGACAGTGCTTATGACACTCTTAGAGGCTATTGTGGACACAATATTCTGGGGTTTTTTTTGCTGCTTTCAGTCTCCAGCCCATAGGCTTGGCATGTATATATAGGTGTGTAGGCATGTATGTCTTCAGTCGCGGCCTCGTCAGCCAGCTAGTATTTTATTATTTTGGCTTGTCTACTTATGTTTATATGGCTTATTGTTATTCATGTCATAACCTTACGGTCCAGGCTTAGTATTTCAGATGTTGTGCTGCCTGATCTGTTGGGCCCCCAGTCTAGATAGCTAGTATGTTTAGTGGCTAACTCGATCGAATACAGTATCGAGTGCCAGTCGTGCCTCCCCTAGTTTGGGGCGTGACATCTGTCCTTCATAATCCCACATGTCGTCCACTCTCCTGGCGCGGAGAGTCTGAGCCAGTAACTCTCCCTCCCATACGTAGGCGGACCTATGATCGCCTTGTAACACTAATAGCTCATCGGAGACAGGTCCGGGATGCATAAGCGGTCCATGTCGTCTACTGTAAATTAAACAACACTAATTGTATGTTTGATCTGTAAATTAAATAATTATTTTTTATAATTATATAATATTTAATTGGACAGAGTATATATGTATGAGTTTCAGGCTCGATATTTGATGCCCAGTAGGACCAAGCTATCCTGAGTTTTTGTGTGTGTCAATTTTATTATTTTCGTAATTTTGTATGTTTGTTTTGTAAATTAAATAATTAATTTTTATCATATTTAATTGGACAGAGTATATATCTATGGGTTCCAGGCTCGATATTTCATGCCCAGTAGGACCAAGCTATCCTGAGTTCTTGTGTGTATCAATTTTATTATTTTCGTAATTTTGTATGTTTGTTTTGTAAATTAAATAATTAATTTTTATCATATTTAATTGGACAGAGTATATACCTATGGGTTCCAAACTCGATATTTGAGGCCCAGTAGCACCAAGTTATCCTGAATTCTTGTGTGTGTCAATTTTAATATTTTCATAATTTTGTATATTTATTTTGTAAATTAAATAATTAATTTTTATCATATTTAATTGGACAAAGTATATACCAATGGGTTTCAGGCTCGATATTTGAGGCTCAGTAGCACCAAGCTATCCTGAATTCTTGTGTGTGTCAATTTTAATATTTTTATAATTTTGTATGTTTGTTTTATAAATTAAATAATTAATTTTTATCATATTTAATTGGACAGAGTATATACCTATGAGTTCCAGGCTCGATATTTGAGGTCCAGTAGCACCAAGCTATCCTGAATTCTTGTGTGTGTCAATTTTAATATTTTTATAATTTTGTATGTTTATTTTGTAAATTAAATAATTAATTTTTATCATATTTAATTGGACAGAGTATATACCTATGAGTTCCAGGCTCGATATTTGATGCCCAGTAGCACCAAGCTATCCTGAATTCTTGTGTGTGTCAATTTTAATATTTTCATAATTTTGTATGTTTATTTTGTAAATTAAATAATTAATTTTTATCATATTTAATTGGACAGAGTATATACCTATGAGTTCCTGGCTCGATATTTGAGGCCCAGTAGCACCAAGCTATGCTGAATTCTTATGTGTGTCAATTTTAATATTTTCATAATTTTGTATGTTTGTTTTGTAAATTAAATAATTAATTTTTATCGTATTTAATTGGACAGAGTTTGTGTTTGATCTATCAGTATAAAAGATACTTAAACTACAGGGATTCTACGCTAAAAAGGCTCTACATTTTACTACGCTAAAAGGACACTAGTCTTTAAGCAAATAAATAATCTAAACTAGATAAAAACAACAAATACATTTTAATCACAAAACAAACACAAAACACTAATATCTTAGTTTGGATAAAAATAACATACTAGTTTAATCGCAAAAAAAACATAAAACAACATGGAAACACATTCAAAACAACTAATGTGCATTATTATACGAGTTTCGACATAAACTAAATCGAAATACCTCAATTTATATTTTTCGGAAAGTCGATGAATTGAAAATTTGAGTCCGAAACGAGGAAACCACAACAATAGAAGGCTTGGCTAGGATGTGGGACCTACAATCTTATCTTTTTGTGTGACGGGTGGGGTCCACTACAGTTTTTTTAGAAGGAAATTTGGGGGGGAGGGGGTCGGTTAAGAATTTTGAATTTGGGGAGGGGGGCGTCTGGTTTGAGTGTGGGGAAGAAGGAGGGGGACCGTTTATTTATCTATGTATAGTGCGGTATATAACTGCACTATGCATATATAGCGTGGTTATAACTGCACTATACATATATAGCGTGGTTATATACCACGCTATGCATAGCTGTCTTATCAGCCCTCTATAGCGCGGTTTAAAAGAGCGTTATATATATATATATATATATATATATATATATATATGCGCTCTTTTAAAGAGCGCTATACTTTAACGGCCAAAACTCCGTTAAAGTATAGCACTATTTAAAAGAACGCTATATATAAAAATGTCACTCTTTTTTTTAATCATACATTTTCGTTACACTTGTCTAAAAAAAAAATCACAAATGGGTTTCTGGACTCTTACTTTTATTATCTGATCTGATAGCGTGTTGCAGAAAGAAAACAATTTCTGTTTTAAAATGACAGAATCTTTTCTTCTTTTCTGAATCTTTATCTGTACCTTAGAGGCAATGTAGCTTTTATCCGTTTTAGTACAAGAATCCAATGCTCTCTCTGATGCTTAGAGTAGCTACAAATTTTATTTCTAACTAAATTTCCCCGCGCAATCGTAAAAAAATAAACTAAATATGAATAAATAACTAGTGTCATATAAAAGAAAATCAATCTCTGCTAATTTCTTCATGATTTTACATTGCTTACAAGTGGTGAAATGAAAAGGTTAAGCAGGAGTTTGGATATGATTTTGTTGAAGTTCGAAAAACAACATAAGTATATGATCTCCAAATATTATTTAAAATATTTAAAATAATATCTATAGTCCAAAAAAATCTTCATGAATGTAAGATATTCCTGTTTTGACGTTTTTACATGTGAAAATGCATTACCAATTTAGCAGTCAACAACAATTCAATGAGTGTGAGAGTATAATTTACTAATAAACATCATTCTTACATGGTATAGATAATTTTCATTTTACTTGTTTTATTTTCAATTTTGGGTTCTAACAAAGCATTAAGTCATGAGCAACTACCATAACGGCCAAAACTTGTTTTGATTAGACTACTGCTTATAGGGTTCTAACAAAGCATTATGCAAATAAATGTCATCCTTCTATTAGTTTGGTGTATATACCAAATACTGTTTATAGCATTGTATTTAAAATTTTCTGTACTATATGTCACATCTCCTTTTTTCGGGAGTTTTTTCAATTGAAGTGATATTATTCGAAATGTGATTATTTATTTGATTTAGAGTCATCACTTGAGATAATTATTATAGTGTCCCAAGTCACCGGTTTATTTTAAAATCACAAATCGAGAAAATTCACTCTATTTTTATGGTCCGTGAACACAGAAAACCGGGTAAGAAATTCTGTTAACCCGGGAGAAGGTGTGAGGCACTCCAGAGTTCCGTGGTTTTAGCACGGTCGCTTAACAATTAATACTTGATCTAATTATCTGAATTATTACATGTTTTAAGACTTATGTGAGTTTTTACTTTCTAATCGGTTTTAATATTTATGGAATATATTTGAACAAGCTACGATGTCGTACACTTGCCGTTTTAGTACACACTGCAAACTGCGTCACGTGAAACGCACCCGCGATTTACAACGTGATTAATTTATTTTTATTTGAAATTGTGGTCAAGTCACGTGAAACGCACATTTGAGTTTGGAATTATGTATCATGATTATGCCGCGGAAACCGTACCCAAAGTCACGATACTTTATTTATTAATCATGCATAAAGCAACTAGCGCATGTTCATAAGATGTTTATCCTAAATTAAGTTAGATTATTGTGAGGCCAAGAGTTTATGAAAATTAGTTGCGGAAGAAGAGAAGTAAATTAGCTATGGAAGTGTGGGTTAGCCTTACTGATTTTATTCTTGCGGGTTGGCAGACTTCCCTATTTGGCACAACTATGTGATGCCCTCAACGAAAACCAATTTGGAGATGATGAATATTCTCTTACACACGAAAGCTTTTGCTGTTTTTAGCTTAACTCTAGCCGTGTTAGCAATATCGAATTCATTTTACTTTTCTCTTTCACTCAATTAGATATGTCAAAATGCATGAGTCTATAGCAAGGTACATGTCATGACACATAAATAAGATTACAAAGAAATAAATAATACATATATCATGTATAA